>NC_081417.1:61653418-61953418 GCF_949786415.1 Peromyscus eremicus
CCCACATGGTGGCTCACAACCATATAATGAGATCTGATGCCCTCTTCTGGTGTGGTGTGCAGGCATACATGCAGGTAGAACACTGTATACATAATAATAAACAAACAAACAAACAAATAAATCTTAAAAAAAAAAAAAAAACCTGGAAGCAAAGGCCAAGAGACCAGAAAGAGATAGGAACCATGGGCATTACCTGTTAAAAATGTCATCGTCTTCTCCTCCCCAGCCCCAATAATTATTAGGAAATCCATTGATGGCAAGAAACTGTTGTTTACTGAGAGCAGAGACACCTCCGAAATACTGAACGTACGGCAGGCTGGGGAAGAAACACATACACAGAGCCCCATGGTTAGTAGGCTCTGACCCCAAGTAATGGCTGGAATACACCAACTTTTTCCTGTCCATTTGAGACAAGGGCTGTGTATCCCTGGATGGCCTACAACTCACTATGTAGATCAGGCTGGCCTTGAACTCACAGAGATCTGCCCACTTCTCTCCCAAGTGCTAGGACTAAAAGCACCTGGCCACATGAATATTTTTGAAGTTTTTTTCTTAGGCACTGGGAGAAAATCTGTTTAATTTGCTTCCCCGTCCCCACTTTAAAAGGCAGTTTACTTGCTCACCATCTTTCCAAATCCAGCCCTGAACCGAAACGGTTCCTTTTGATGTTTAATTTGCTTTTACATCAGTGTTCAGATTATCTTAGAGACACACAGATATGCAGAATCTTTTTTTCTAAGAGTACAGAACTGTACCTATGGTTATCTAGAAAACAGGTCAGTTACAGGGAGGCTAAGCAGTTCTTCTACTGTGGCTCTGGAATCTGCTTTCTGTGTACCTTGTTCCTGCAAAGAAGTCCTCATTCAGGTGGCCCTGCCCACTGTCACACCATACTTCTTTGTTCTTCCTATCTGCCAATCTCTCTTTCTCCCAAAGGCATAAGGGTTGAACACTAACCCTAACAATGGCAGCTACATCCCTGGAAACTGCCTCAAATTTTCTACCTTATCAGATTTAGTAAGATATGAACCTACTTTTCCATATTTCCAAGTACTGGGACTGTGGGGGTCCACAGAGGCTGCCTAGTGAGACTTTACTCAGGGTCAGAGAATCTGAGCTTGCTTTACCCAGCAGGGCTGCATAATGGGATGATGTGACCACGGGTGTAGTTACCAGGTGTTTTGAAGGGTCTGCACTTGGCTGTGCTTTTATTTTGAAAGGGGGAGGTCTTCTGCCTCTCTCCTTGGCAGTGTATAAAGAGCCCTTTGGCATAAACCTCGAGGTGACTGGGTATTGACCCAGGGTCCTCCCAAAGCCATCCTTTCTTATCATCTCCGTCTATATTTCTATCTATCATTTCCTCATTCCTCTCTCCTCCCCGCAAGAACCCTTCACAGGTCGGAGCTGGACTCCGACAGATTCCCACACAGGACACTGGGAGCTCTTGTCCTTCTATACCCTTTTATATTTTAACATCTTGATGATTAGGAAGGATCGACTGCCCCAAAGGCAAAGGTCTGTCCAAGGGCCCTCGAAAGGCTTCAGTTTCCTGTTACCCTACGTACAACTCCAAACAACACTTAGGTTCCTACTAGACTCCAAAGAGACTGAGAACCATCACATAAACTGAGGAAAGCCAGCCAAACCACAGAACACACCCAACTGAAGATCAGTAGTGGTTCCTTGTCTTTTGGGAGACGAAGTCGTTTGTGGACAAAGGTCTCACTTTATATCCCAGGCTAGCCTTGAACTCACAATTCTCCTGCCTTACTTGGCCTCTCAAGTGCTAAGGTTGTGCCTGTGTGTGTGCTCACTCACTAAGTCGCCCAGGAAATCTTTGGACAGATGACCCTCCCAACCTCAGTCTCCCAATTGTTACAATTACAGGGACAGAACACCTCACTGGCTCGGAAGAGCGGCTGTATTCACACAGGCTATTTGCACAGGCCAAGTACACTTGGACCCAACCTAAACCCAGGTAGCTGCAGTACAGATTCCTGGAGCCTCAGCTTTACTTAAGGAAGGGAAAGATAATGCTTTTCAAATATGAGTAATTCAAAAACATTTCTATGCTTAATGCAAACAAGGATGTCAACTGTGAAACAAAAATGCACACTTATTTACTTACTGACTTTGATTTTTTTTTTTTACCCTTTGCCTGCGTGTGTGTCTGTGAGGTTGTCAGACCCCTGGAACTGGATGGAGTTACAGGCAGTTGTGAGCTGCCATGTGGGTGTTGGGAATTGAAGCCAGATCCCCTAGAAAGCAGCCAGTGCTCTTAACCCCTGAGCCATCTCTCTAGCCAGCCCTCCTCCCTTTTTGTTTTAAAGGCAGGGTCTTACTCTGAAGCTCTGGCTGTCCTAGAACTCAGTATGTAGCCAGGCTGGCCTCAAACTGTGGAGATCCACCTGTCCCCGCCTCTGGAGTGCTGGGATAAAGGTGTACACTCTACATACACATATACTATGCCTAAGACTAGACAACTGACTGTACAGCTATGTTCCACAGGCATCAGTAAGGTCTGGATCACACTGCTGCCCCTGTGGACAGGAATATTTGGCCTCCTCACTAGCACTCTGAGAGAAAAGTTCGAGCCCCGTGTTTGAGCAGAAGCCCGTGTTCTTCTTGGAAACAGAACCATATTTCTTTGACGATGCTGAGGGACATCCGCCAAGATACCCAATCTCTAGACTCAGTGTGTATTTTGAGGGTCCACTTTGCTTCCCAAACTGTGGGGCAGGGGAGGCCAGAAGGTGAGGAAAGCCAGGCACTGTTGGGAGCCCAAAGGTAAGAGCCATGCTGAACACTAAGACCTGTTATCAGGATACACAGTAACTAAAGACACCGCTGGATTAGTTCCTTCTCCAGCACTAAATGACTGCAGACTTTTAAAAAAGCAACCATGTCTCAGAGGCAGCGTTCTCCTGCAGAGCTGAGCGGCACTATGGTCTACATTTTCTAGACCACACCTAAAATGCAGCAGGTCTGTGGCGGACTCTTGCTGAGTATGTCTTACCTAAACCCAAACTTGTCCATTGCAACAGAAATGTGCCGTGGCTGTGAAAAACACCTGTAGGCATTATGGTCGTCCATCGGGATGAGGTCCACATCACTGAACACAAAGCAGTTGTAGTCATAGTCCTTCAAGGCCTCTTGAAAGCCAATGTTGAGGAGCTTAGCTCGATTGAATATGGTGTCTCCAGCCTGGGGCAGAAACAAGAAGTAGTATCAGATGCCACAAGACCTTGGAAGAGAAAACTCAAAAGGATCAGTGACTTGTCTGCTACACATGGTCATTAGTTAACTGGCGGACTTCATTTTTCTGCCCTTACTGCACAAATCAATCCTGACTATCAACTCTCCAAGTCAACAATCCCATTTCCAGGAACCTGTTCGGGAGAAGGGCTTACATGTATGTGACAAACTGAATAATTTTGTCCACTGTGAAGTGTGCATCACAGCAGCAGATTGCAAACAGTTACATAAGCATCCCTGGGGAACTGGTTCAACAACTCATGCTCAGCCACGTAATGGAATAGAGCTGCTAAAAAAAAAAAAAAAACAAGGGCCAGGTGTGGTGGCACACACATGTAACCCAGTACCCAGGAGCTTGAAGGATGTAGATTGTGAGGCTGAGACAAGCCAGGGCTAAATAGAAAATTCCAGAGCAGCTTGGAATACAGTAAGACTGTTTTACAGTGTGTGTGTGTGTGTGTGTGTGTGTGTGTGTGTGTGTGTAGTTCTAAAAGAAAAGGTGAAAAGGCATTTAAACATATGTCAGATGTTATTTATATTATTACATTATTACAAATAGACTCCAGGAAGGAAACACAGGAAATAGTGAAAATTAGGTGTCTCTTCATCTCCACTCTCTATCACAGCCTGACTGTCATATTTTTTAACTTCTACACAGCTATCAGATCATCAACTAGACGCTGCAGGGACATGGTGAGGTCCACTCAATCCTCGCCCTCCTAATACCAACAGTGTATAGCAGGAAGCAGTTGGATACACATGAGAGAGTTAGAGCAAAGCACCTGCTTAGGTCTAGCTGATGGGCCCAAGTCCTTCATATTTTCATGACTTACCTTGTTTATTTCCAGTATTATCCATGAAAATATAAGTGTGATAAAGAACTTACACTTCTGCTTTTTATTCACCTGGTGTCCCACTGTCATAACATAAAAATGTAATAGTTGCTGTCAAGTTGATGGATGGAAGGATGGATGGATGGATGGATGGATGATGGATAGATGGAAGGATGGACAGACAGATACGATGGATGGATAGATTAGATTGGACGGATGGAGAGACTGATGAACAAGTTTCAATGTACAAAGGCAGATGGTGGCACTTTCTGTAAAGTTCCAACCAAAGTAGCTCTCTGTAGGTTCCTCTAGGGGTATCTGCTCTTACCAACTCCTGAGACCCAAGGTTAGCAGAGATGGTGCCACATCGACCCTGCTGCCCTTTACACTTAGCAGCTTCCAAAGCCCTTCCTGAACGTGTGCTTTCATTCCAACCTCATAGTAGTGCCATGACGCAGTGAAGGCCCCACACTTTGGAATCCTCACTTACTGAGGCTCTTTTCCCTGAAACTCTTGGAATCAAGAGAAGGAGGCCTCCACTTTGAGTATTACTGTCCCACAAGGGCCTGGAGTCCATAGGTGAAAACTCCTCTCCCCGTGCCTGGATGAAAACTTGGAAACTGGTACTCCACAGGCTGCCCATCAGGTAGATAACACAGAAACAAACTACTTAGAGAAAGGCAGGAACCAGGAAGTCAGAAAACAATGAATGAGTGAAGAAAGCACTCAGCACACAGAGCTCCTTTCTCCAGCCCTAACAAAGCCCTTCAACCGTGCATAACAAGAGAAAGCTGAGCCAAAGGAACGCCGTGTTCTTTGGTTGCTCTTCCACAGAGACTTGACTGGAAATTCTGGGTTCCATTAATTCCAGGTAAGCCATGGGGCAAAAAGTCCAAACAGTAGAAACTGAATAGGAAAACTACGAAGTTATTGGGACTACTGTTATTGTGACAACATACTGCTAATGTCCATGGGGGATGTCATATGCAAGGCACAAAGTAATTGTTTCTACCCTTGTGGTGCATGGCTTGATCATCCTGACAATCTTTTAACAACCATTGTCCCAACCCAAATTACACTCTGGAACACAAAGCTCCATGACGACTTTTCTAAAAAGTGAAAGGGACGTATTCCCAAAGCCTCTAAGCCCTCCACAGTATACTCTAAGGGTACACTCCCATGATCTGGGGTGGAGGTCCCTCTTGGCCTTCTCTGTACCACAGGACCTGCTGGCAATGACTGTACGTCTAAGCACGGCCTGAGACTAGCAGTGTACACTTTCTAGGAGCTAAGAATGTGGAACCATCGGCCATAAACAATCGCAACGTGGAGAAGTCCCAACAGACCTGCTTGAGCCCGGTTCCCTGAGGAGAGTGTGACAGACTTCCTTCAACTCAGAAGGGACCCTGGTGTCTGGACCACATTTAGAACTGGTCAGACAATTTTCTAAATAACCTGAACCACATTGTTCCTCCTCTGCCTCCTTTCCAACTAGTGTGACCTCTATGAACCAGGAAGAAAGGAAGTACACGATACATGCTAGCAGGTGTGCTGTGGCCCACTAGGAACCTGAAACAGGAAAATGGGTAGAGAGTGTGTGTGTGTGTGTGTGTGTGTGTGTGTGTGTGTGTGTGTGTCTTCCTCTTCCTCTCTTGAGACTGCAGAAAAGTCAAGTATTTTCTAAGTTTCTTTTGGTAAAATGCTTACCTTTCTTGGTAAGAAAGACAGCATGGCCAACCCAATTCTCTCTCTCTCTCTTTCTTTTTGCTTGTTTCTTTTGAGACAAGGTTTCTTCATGTAGTCCTGGCTGTCCTAGAACTTGCTCTGTAGACCACACTGGCCTCAAACTCAGAGATTCACCTGCCTCTGCCTCCTGAGTGCTGGGATTAAAGGCCCATGCTACCACACTTCCAATTACCTTTTTTTAAACTGTACTCCACCTCCCCAGAGGTATGAAGACCCTCCCCCCAAGCCTCATTCCCACCCCTCCTCACACAAACCTTCTGCTACTTCATTCACTCAAGTGCAGATTTCTCAAGCACCTAATGGGCCGCACACACTTTCACTCCAGGCTCTCCACTTGTAGCTAAGTGAATGGGCAAATCCTACCTTTGGCCTTGGTTTCCTGCTTTGTCACACGGGTATGATGCCAGGTAAGTTGTAATAAATCAAATAGGGCATGAAAGTACCTTACCTAGTGACAGTTCAGCTACTACCACAATTATGAAAACAGGTTTTTCATCCTTCTGGAACTATCAAAATGACTCTTGAGTCCTGTGGCTGTTTTCCAACACTCCTGGGGACTCTGTCTTCTCTAGTGTTTACTTTCTGGCCTTTTTACCAGCGTCAAGAGTCCTCCTCGGGGCTGGAGAGATGGGTCAGGGGTTAAAAGTACTGTCTGCTCTTCCAGAGGTCCTGAGTTCAATTTCCAGCAACCACATGGTGGCTCACAACCATCTGTAATGAGATCTGGCGCCCTCTTCTGGACTGCAGGCAGACATGCAGACAGAATATGTATCTATAATAAATAAATAAATCTTAAAAAAAAAAAGAGTCCTCCTCAATTCCTGCTTCTCTGACAGACAGGGAATTTCTAAAAGGGATTCGGCTTTAACTGAGTTAGCCTGTGGCTCACATGATTGAGACTCCAGCAGCAGAAGAAAGTGAGACCTTTAGACCCAGGTAAAGTGTAGGGACACAGAGAGTCCGGGGAAGGGGAGCTTCCCACCAAAGCAAGTTTCTCTTTAAAAAGTGACTCAGCTTTTTTTTTCTTTTGGTCTGTTTTGGGTATTTTGAGACAGGATCTTACTGTGTAGACCCAGCTGGCCTCAAAATCACAGAGACTGAGTGTTGGGATTAAAGGCATGCCCCACCACCATGTCCAGCATGATTCAGTTTTTAAAAGCTGGCTTCTTCTCACATCTCACATTGGTAGACAAGACTCACAGTTACCCTTTCCTAATTACAGGGGGAAACAGGAAGAAAGAAGAGAGGCCAAAAATAGCTCCAATCTCTAAATGACTGAGAAGCTGCAGATGAGAACGGACTCTGGGAGTGGGGGTGGGGCGTGCGTGCAGAAAGGCATCAGATGGGAGGAATATCTGTAAAGGCTGTGAAGAAATAGGAACATTTTCAAAATTACAAGAATTCAAAACAGAGAGAGAGGTGGGCCAGTTCACAGGCAGAGAGGAAAGTGGGTCCTTGCTGAGGTACTCAAAGGCTTTATCTTCATCTAGGCCACAGAGAGCCTTACACTGTGTTTTACCTATCAGGGAGGATTTGTGTCTCCATCCAAGTAAAGGCAGGGAGACAGCCAGTTAGAAAGCTGATTTATGATTCATGCAAGACAGGCAAGCCTAGGAAGTAACGGTGAGCAAGTTCTGACTGAATCCCCTCCTCTAAGGGCTCCAGGCTGAGGCTCCATCCACTTCCTTCTCATGCCCAGTCCTTAAGTATGTACACTCCTAAGAGCCCTTTGGGGAGAGGCCAGGACAGGTACCAGAGTCTAGTCTAGCCTCCAGGAAAAACTTGAGGGCAGCTATGGAGGGCAAGAGTAGACACCCCTTGACTGCAGCAAAGGCCAGAGGAGCAGCCACAGAAAGCCATGGTTCACTTTGTCCATGTCCCAACAGCCTCTAGACTATTCATTCTGTCCAACTGTCCTGCCTGCCAGGAATGCAGGCCACCCAAGTGTGCCAGCAGCAGCTCTCTCTTGAGACCTGCCTGGACTGGGGATATACCACACATGCCTCTCTGCCAGCACAAGACAGCTCAACCACCAAGTGTTCCCAAGATCCTCTGTGAGTCAGAGTATCTGTGATGGGAGGGATTTAGTTACTGTGGCCCCGGTACAAAGCCACGCCCACTCAGACAGTGACCCCCAGAGCCAGCTGCAGGTCTACATACAGCCAATGACACTGGTACTTGCTGACCAAGCCCCAAGTGACTTTCCATGCTTCCTCAGATGCCAAGAAGATCTCAGCTGAGTGGGCTGTGAGAAGGCTAGGACAGCTTAGGACTGAGGAAGCTCTGACTGGGCAGCCCTGCAGGCCTCAGTGTGGATCTTAGAACAGCAGACAGCCTGGAGGTACCACCTAGGGGAGTAATGTAAGAGCCTGGGGTTATACAAATGCTGAATCTGGGGGGCAGGGGAGGGCGGGGGGGGGCGGGGGAGGGCCCCTAATATCTATTCTTGAGTTCCTAGCAGTTGGGTTCTAGTTTTTATCCATAAGATAGTGGCCTTGGGCTTAGACACAGTCTCCAACAAAACTTGAATCTGAGACTTAAGTTTTTCACCCAGTTCTCTGTTAGCTGAAGCAGTCACTCACAAGGATGAGCACATTGCTTTCCAAGAACACAGGTTTGAGGAACAGCACAGGAATTTTGGGTGATGTGTGCAGAGGTCAGCTTAGAACCACAGTTACACTGAGGCCATAGCCTTAGAAGGCTTGCCTCTTTCTGGGTCCAAGGCACAGAGACCTGCCGAATACAGCAAAAAGGAGGGACTAAACACTTCCAGGATGTGTAAGACACAAGCTAAAATAAAGACTTCTTCCGAAGCAACTTGTCTATTTGTATCAGTTAACTTGTCTATTTGTATCAGTTAACTATAAAAATGTGTAAAGTATTTCTTTTTCTTTTTTTTTTTTTTTTTTTTTTTTGGTTTTTTGAGACAGGGTTTCTCTGTGTAGCTTTGCGCCTTTTCCTGGATCTCGCTCTGTAGACCAGGCTGGCCTCGAACTCACAAAGATCCACCTGCCTCTGCCTCCCGAGTGCTGGGATTAAAGGCGTGCGCCACCAACGCCCGGCGTGTAAAGTATTTCTTAACAGACTATCCTATGTCTGAAAATCCAGTCTGAGGAAACAGTCTTGAATGTAGAAACCAAGACAGAGTAAACCTGAGACTTGAGGATGTTTGTTACTGTTTATTAGGCTTCTAATAAAAGAAAGGGTAATTATGGTAGAACTCAGTGATCAACTACTATGAAAGCATGGAAGTTATGAATATGGAGACTATGAAACAGCATGGGAAGATGCTAATGATATGGAGCTGAAGAGAAAGGCAAGACAGAAACATTTATATACATACACTATGAGCTCTAGCAGGGTTTAATCTCTAACAGCGAAGTCTCATCAAGACAGAAACATTTATATACATACACTATGAGCTCTAGCAGGGTTTAATCTACAACAGCGAAGTCTCTCGGGCTCTGCACCATGAGCTGGCTTCCACTGATCTCGATGTTTTCCCAGAAAGCCCACAGCAGTCCTGTGCTTGTCTGGGAGAGCCCACAGCTGGAGGGCAGCACACTCACAGGCTTATTCACAGCTTCCCCTGGCCAGCAAGGCCTGGCACTGTGTTGGATGTGAGAGCATTACCAGGGTGGCCGTGGCCGTGGCAGTGGCGGTGGCAGCAGCGGTGGCGGCAGTAGTTAGGATAGCAGCAGTAGGTAAGTCGACTTTTCTTTCTTTAGAGGAGGCAGAGAGGATAGAAGAGAAGGTGGGTGAAGAGTAAGAAGCCGCCCACAAACGGGAGCTTCTCCTTCAGTTTGCTTTGCTAACAGGATTAACAAGAGAAGGCAAAAGTCCCCCACTAAAAGGAAAAAAAAAAGGCATATGCAAAGGAGATGGGTGTCGAGGCAAACGGGCTGCAGCAGGGCAAGGGACCCGTTCTGACTACCCTGTTCCAAGGCCAAGGCCAGTTGGCTGTCACTCCCTTCTTGTGGAACGAAGGGTGCGTAGGGAAAAGCTGACATTTCCCAGAATGACGTCTGGAGGCTAGTCACTAGCAACTGAGTGCCAGTAAGTGCTAGGATCCACTCCCCAGGAGGATACCCAGGCGTGGTCAGAGGGAGACAGCAGAGAGAGGGTGGCAGGCTGCGGTGACACACTCTCAGCCTCCCCACACCACCTCTGTGCCAGCAAGCTGAGCTTCGACCGGCCCAAGGAAAGGGAGGGTGAACAGCTGAGCCCTCCACTACCGAAGCCCCATCCCCCTAGTATCCACTGACGGGAAGAGGAAACAGTAGACAGAAGTGACATAGAGACAATCAAGACAGAAGCCAAACCACGGGGGCCATATGACAGCCACCCTCATCCTCACCACAACTGATGCCGACCTCCTGGAGGAGTCCTGGTGACTGGACCACTGCCCATGACAAGTGCATCTTATTAACCTACAACAGGCCACAGCGGGGGGGCTGGAGATGGCTCAGGGGTGTAGAATACCCATTGCTCTTGTAGAGGACCTGAGTCTCGTTCCCAGTACCCACACCAGGAGGCTGACAACTGGCCATAACTCGAGCTCCAGTGGATCTGATGCTCTCTTTCAGCTTCTGTGGGCACCTGCACTCACGTACACACACACACACACACACACACACACACACACACACACACACACTTTAAAAAAAAAAACTTCAAAATAAAAAATCCGAGACAGAACAAAGTCACAGCCAGACAAAGCACCATCTGCTGTCCTAGCCCAGGCTGGGTTCTTCCGCTTTCCCAAAGCCTGTTCAGCCAGGTCTGCCGGGAAGCATAACAGGTGAGAAAGGTTCCCGGGGTCTCTGTGGCTGTTACACATAAGCCACTGCCCATCTCACATGGGCAAGTGTCTCTGGCACATTCTGGAAACAAACACAGCACGCAGATATTCCTCAGCACGTCTGTCTAATCCAGCTCTGCTACAGGCCATGATGACATGCTTCCCTTTGCAGCCTTCATAGCAGGGACAAATGAGAAGCCCTCACTGGAGAATGTCAAAACGCAAAGGAACACAAGAGACTTTGCTTTTGGTTTGGGTCTTGCTCCGTAGTCCAGGCTCACCTTGAACACGCTGTGTGGTGAGGCTGGTCTCAAACCTGCAATCCTCCTCTTTCTTACTACAATTACAGGTATGAATCACCGACTGTATCTGGCTCAAAAATGAGTTTTATGACCATGAACAATCACAGGGCTAAGGTACACTGCATCTTTCCCGGAGGACAAGGCCACCCCGAGAGATGCATCACAGGCAGCCTATGCCCTAGTCAGCAATGCATAGGAACTGCAAGGGAAGGGTCCTAGGGAAGGGCAGTGCCAGTTCTGCAAGGGTCGTGATCTGACCAAGCTAGGAAAGGAGACTTTGCTTCTGGCAGGGATGGACCCAGCAGAGAACCAGGAGCAGGCATCTTGAGTGTGGGTATAAATAAATGGGCAGGACACAAGGTAAGATACTCCATATTCCAAACCCTACAGAGTCCATACTAGACTGTGGAGGAATGGCATGGTCAGAGATGTAGGATAGAGTCTGGCTGAGGACTGGGAATCCAGGGCCAAGATGAGGCACAAAAAAGATGGTTGTCAAGCCGGGCAGTGGTGGCACACACCTTTAACCCCAGCACTCGGGAGGCAGAGGCAGGGGGATCTCTGTGAGTTCCAGGCCAGCCTGGGCTACAGAGCAAGTTCCAGGATAGGCTCCACAGCTACACAGCGACACCCTGTCTGGGGGGTGGGGGGGTAGCTGTCCCTTGCACCAAGTGGGTTAGGAACAGTGAGGAGGGAGAAGTCACCTCTACTCCAGGGGCTTCACAGAGCTACTGAGGCAGAGGAAAGGAGCTTAAAACATATCCAGAAAAGGCCAGTGTGTGTGTGTGTGGGAGACATGGACAGAGAAGGCAGGGTAAACAAAGGCATGAGGAGGAGGGACAAGTGTCTGGGTGAGGAGGACAGGCAGCTTGCCCATGGCACACAGTGTGAAGGGTGACAGGGAAGAAGTGGCGGGAGGTAGCTCAGGACCAGCCCCCAGGTGCTATCACAGCTAAGGTTTCAGGTCACTCTGGCCCTTGCCTGAGGCAGTGGGGAGATTGTTGAAGGGTTTAAATGATGGATAGTCCCCAAAGCATCTTGCCTTTCTTTTTCTTTCTTTCTTTCTTTCTTTCTTTCTTTCTTTCTTTCTTTCTTTCTTTCTTTCTTCCTTCCTTCCTTCCTTTCTTTCTTTCTTTCTTCCTTTCTTTTTTTTTTTTTTTAATTTAAAGTTGGTGCTACCAGGTGGCCGCGGCTTCCCATTTCCTGGCTTTGTCCTTTTCTGACTAAAGTATGAGAGACAGAATGCATCCCTATTTACTGTATGATACCTTGACATTCATTTCCAAGTCAAGGTCCGTCCCAGTGCTGAACTTGGCTGGATATCGTGTCTCAGAGTGGGACATGGCACTAAGTAGGATGTGCAGGGACTCTAACAGGACCCACATATGTTATGGCAAGAAGAGAAACAGAAACCCAAAGGACAAAAGCCAGACTTGCTCCTCTGCAACAACTGGGAAGCCCCCCATCCCCACCCTCTGGCACACTTACTTTGAGCTTTAAGTTTCACAGTGGCTGGGGAGCCTACACTGAACAAGGTCAACAGCTTCCTACAGAGAGAACAACTATAAACCATAAAAACGAGTGGGAGTTCATTTCTGTGTGTGGGACTCAAGATACAACCTTCCACTGAAGACGTTTATACGGCCCGGTCCCTGAGTCTCCTGAGTCTGCCGGCTGACTCACACCACTATTTGTTATCTTCTGGCCCCACAGAAGTCCCAACAGGTGGAAGGCAAGCCCCTGATGTTGGTACTACATTGGAATAAAGCAGGAGGCAGGAAGAAAAACAAAGAATTTATTAGTAAAGTACCAGCCGGAGGCAAGAGGCGGGAAGGACAGAGGGAAAGACGCAAATGAAGGCAACAACAGCTAATATTTACTGAGGGTTAGCCACACAGGTGCTTCGCAGCCTGGAGAGGAAACAGTAACTCCTTCTTTCTTGGAGGTGTCAAGGGCTTACGTGGCCTGCCCAGGATCACTGACTGGGAAATGGCTCTCCAGGCATGAATGAGGCTTACTCCCAGCCCTGGATACCAGGCTTTGAGAAACACCCCAGGAAGAGGCTAAATGGCCCCAAAAAGTGCTACTGTGACCCAGTCGGAGGGCATTAAACTCGGAGTCTGGGGTGGGGTTTAGTGGCAGCCCGCTGTTACTTGTGACCAGTATGTGTCTTTGCTGGTTATTCCTTCCCTCTGAGTCTCTCAGCTGAGGCCAGAGCAGAAAGCTCCCTCCCTGCCCTCTAGGGTCTAGGCTAGCCCCGGCAAGGGGAAGGGAAGCACAACATGACTTTTTTGCTTTTCTTCAATGCTGGAGCTCAGAGATAAGGCACTTGAATGCTTGGCAGGCATTCTACCACTGAGCTACATCCCCAACTTCTAAAAATGATTCTTTTCCTGCTACTAAGGTACAAGTGGGGTTAAAAGAGAAAGGAGTTCCTGGTATCCCAGGGAGAGGAGGAGGAAGTAGAGAGGGGGCTGATTCAGGGTTGTTTTCGCCAAAGTGTGATTCACAGAACACTCATCGCTGGAGATGATTCTTGGAAAACAACTCTGCCTAGGTTGGCTAGCTCAGGAAAGCTTCCGGGGTCGCAGTGTACCCGGGCATGGAAAGCTCCGTAACAGGGAGATCTGCCTTCTCACATATTTAGGAACCCCTGTACTAGATTATCAGGGAACAGCCTTCTCTCCTTCCTCTAAAATTCCAAAGCATTGGACTGTCATCATCCAATCATATTTGGGGCCGGGGGTTGGGGGGGGAGGGTTGAGACAGGATTTCTCTGTGCAGCCCTGGCTGTCCTGGAACTCACTCTGTAGACCAGGCTGGCCTTGAACTCAGAGATCCACCTGCCTCTGCCTCCCAAGCTCTGGGATCAAAGGTGTGCGCCACCACAGCCTGGCTCACGGCTTTTTTAAATTGATAACAAACTGCTTCAGAGCAAAGTCTCACATGCCTAGAGTGGACTGGGAGCTTTAGGATGGCAGAATCTTACACTTCTTTGGAACTTCCCTATAGTAACTGAGGCAGCACCATGCCACAGGAGCCCTTAGCTAGATGGGCAAACAACTATCCCAGCTTCCCTGAAGAAACATAAAGCCCTGACTTTGATGGAAGCAGAAAACAGTTAGCAATCTTACTACCTCAAGCAGGCTCAAAGCTGATCTTGAAACAAAAGGGGCCAACTGCCTTTTCAAACACATTTCAATGAAATCTGGCACACAGATAACTCAGACCTGTGAACGCACCTAAGAGATTACCGTATAAACATGAATTTAAGTATTGGGGATAAAGCCGGGCAGTGACAGCACACACCTTTAATCCCAGCACTCGGGAGGCAGAGGCAGTGGGATCTCTGTGAGTTTGAGGCCAGCCTGGTCTACAGAGTGAGATCCAGGACAAGAAGGGCTCCATAGTGAGACCCTGCCTCAAAAGAACCTTAAAAAAAGTTTCTTAGGTCTGTCTGAGTCTCCAGGGTCTGGTGATAAGGCAGGAAAGTCTTCGGCATTCATGTCCTAAGCAGATGACAGCCTGACACACACGAGCTGATGAGCAGTGGGAAGCTCAGCCTCGTCCACATCACTCTCTGAGGCTCTTGAATAGGACGTTCCCAGACTTTTCACCCATGGCTGGCTGTAGACACATACAGCCTCAACTTGGTATATGGTCTCTTATGGATGCCCCAGAAGAAAGATACTGTCCAGTTGGGTCAATTTCAAAGTTGTCCAAAAATCTGACACAAAAATGGAGTTTTGTTTTTGGATTTTTTTTTTGTAGAGTAGGAAGAAAAATACACAGTTACCTTAAAATGATAAATAATCAGTGTTTCACTTTGTGATAACTGGACACGGTCTTTTTTTTTTTTTTTTTTTTTCATTTTTGCTGGAAGGTTACTTCCAACACCCAAACACACCCTTCCTATTTCCCACAGCTAACAGTTGTTATCAATAAGCAAGCATACCATTTGGCACTCAGCTCACTGCACTGTTTAAATAAGGTCAGCAGCAGTAGCAGGCAGGGTGGGACTTCACTGTAAAATGTCACACTCCCTTCCCTTAGTACTGACTGTGCATGCACTCGTGGACCCGGCCGGGTTCGACCTCCCTCGCCCCATCTTCCCAAACCTCACCTGGTTGATGACGTAGATGCCATAGTCCAGTTGCTGGCGCTGTAGGACCGGGTGCAAATAATACAGCCAGTATTTGAGGTGCTCCTGCCGGTTGCGGAATGGGATGATGATGGCCACCTTGTGAGGAGAAATACAGTCCTTGGGGGAGTAACGACCGCCCATCTTTATCTCTGGGTTCTTCTTTGCCAAAAGCTCCAGATCCACAATAATATTAAATTCAATCGCCATGGGGCCAACTAGAGAGGTGGAAGGGAGAAGTTAGCCAGCGGCAGGGCCCACCACACCACAGACTGCATCAGCTGACCAGACCACAGCTCAGAGACAGCTCCTCCTGGAGGAAGGAGGACAGAGAGGGCACCCATGCCCACCGCTGGTGCAACTAATCACCTCAGGAAACCCCTCGTTCCAGGAGCTCCTGGAGCTGGGCAAACCTAGACCATCAGGTACCCATGGAACACGCCGTGCCCCAGAGACTCTCTCCCCCTCGGGGTGCGCTGGAAAATGGAGTCCTGCTCAGACTACTTGACTGCTGCTGTAGAGACTGGTGAGCACAGATGAGGAAGCACTTTCTCACAAGTCTTGAGCTTGACGTAGCTCTGCCACCTGCCATCTGTGTCGTTCTAGACAAAGGACTACTATGGCTCTTTCTAAACTTAATCTAAGCAGGATGTGGTGGTGCACGCCTTTAGTCCCAGACTCAGAGAGGCAGAGGCAGGCCAATCTCTAAGTATGAGGTCAACCTGGTCTACAAATCTAGTTCCAGGCCAGCCAGAGCCACACAGAGAAACCCTGTCTCAGAAAATAAATAAATAAATAAAACCTAACTAGACCAAAAAAAAAAAAAAAAAAAAAAATCTAACTAGAGAAAAGAAAGGAGGGTGTGGTGTATGGGGCTCACATTGAAGACAGTGAGGAGGGGAAGGAATTCAGCGGAGAAGGATGGAGGGAATGAGACCCCAGGAGAAAAGGAGGGGAACAAAAGGGACATTCAGAAAGAACATCAAAAAAGAAAAGAAAAACAACAACAAAAACCCTGCAGGCTATGGTGGCACAAGCCTTTAATCCCAGCAACCTGTGAGTTCAAGGCCAACCTGGTCTACAGAGCAAGTTCCAGGACAGCCAGAGCTACACAGAGCAGCTCTGTCTCAGAGAGAGAGAGAGAGAGAGAGAGAGAGACAGACAGACAGACAGAGACAGAGAGACAGAGACAGAGAGACAGAGACAGAGAGAGAGAGAGAACGCTGCCTAATAGTGGCTGATAAAGTATATGAACCAAGAAGGCAAGGTCTGGATGGCTCCAGAGTTTCTGTCCTCTGGTCAGAGAAACGGGCCAGTAAGAAAGTGCTTGGCTTCGAGGGAAAGGCAGACAGTCGATTCTGACATGGTGGCCAGGAACAGAGGGAAGAAAGGAGCCTGTGGAGTGCACAAGCCCAGGCTCACAGTGCTCAGTGGAGAACTAACTGCCCGGGACAAGCCAGGACGGGAGCCGCACCCAAGCACTGAAAACACTGTGCTGTGGAGAAACCCCTTGCAGTTCACTAACTCACCATTTCCTAAATCCACATCACCACTGAACTACGGCTGTCACTGGGGGAACGGTCATTTGTTTCACATCTGAAACTAACTAGGCACCAGAACACAGAGGGAAGCCTCTACGGGAGGGATACTAACAGACCAGTCACCTGAAATACAGGAGCGGGAACCACTGCTCCTGCCCACCGCTCTGCGGGCCCCAGTCTGTCCTGTTTATTAAAAAACAACGTCGTAGCTCCCATGCCCAGAGAGCATTTGCCCTCCTCAAATCTTCCTCTAGCAAAGGAAGCCGTGAGCTGCTCCCCGTGTCCGGTAAATGCTTCTGGACAGCTGCCACCTCCTCTCCCTTTCCTGGGAACCTCCTCAATCTTATCTCTCTGTCCTTCACCACAGGACCTGTTTCCATTAGTTCATTTTCTTCTGAGACACAGCTCTAATCTTATCACCTTCCTGGTGAAAGATGTATGTATGGGCTTACACAAAATGAGGCCAAACGCTTTGGCTAGGCAACACGGCCTGCCGCTCAGCTGTCCTCCCCACCTTGGTGTCTGTTTCCTTAGCCTTTCCTACTCTCCTTGAACCACATAACTTTTGCACTGACAGGCAGGGCCTCAACAGAACTTCATCTCTTGACGACCACAGAGCTCAGTCAAGAAGGGGAGCCTCAAACTCAGAAAAGCTGTGCCTCGAATCTGGGCTATGACCTCCCTTTTGGAGGCCAGGGGTCTTGCAGAACCAGTTTTTAACAATATTGCTGCTGTCCCAGTTCTGACCTCCCAAGATGCCCTGAGGTGGGAGCAGGCACTCTGTTCTAGGGCTAGGTTAGTGGTCACCTTGTACAATCCACCTCAATCCTATCAGCAGAATTTCCTGGGGTAACTGGCACCAACACACAATCTCGGTTCAACTCAGCTGACCTTGGGAGGGCCAGAAGTGGATAATTAACAAAAAGCCCAGTAGATTTTGGTTTAAATGTGTCTGTATGCTGTGTACATATGTGTTCCTATGGGTGTGTAAGATGTGTGGAGGCCAGAGTCAACATAACACCATCCCCCAACCCCCGCCGCCCCGATTGCTTTCCATCTTAATTTTTGAGACAGAGTCCCTCACTGAACTTGGAGCTCATTGATTGAGCCAGGCTGAGTTCTAGGGATGGGCTTGTCTCCATTCCTGCTCCCTGCCCCTGCAGCACGGGGGCTACAGACAGATGCTGCCAAGCCTAGGTACTGGGGATCTGAACCCAGGTCCTCAGGCTTGCAGCAAGCGCTGTACTGACTGGGCCATCTCCCCAGCCCCCACATAGTAATTATTGGGCAAAGTGGACAAAGAGAGCTTGATGGCCAATTTTCACAAGCCTTGAAACTTTCTAGCAATGAAGGTCCCTAGAGATCCCCACTCTCCCACAAGACCTACTAGGTTTAGAGGCTCAGCTCTCCAATCCTAGGACAAGATCTCTGAGAGATCTCAAGGTACAGGGAACTCATGACCCATCACTGGGTTCTTCTTCCTTCAGGGGGCCCCACACCATCTGTTCCCTACACTACCCTTTGGTTCTAGAGATACTGAAAAACATAACCCTATTTACAAGAACCCAAGAGGCAGCTGGACTGCCTTCCTACCAGCTTGCTTACACTTTCTGAAACCAACCCAGAAGACAGGAGTTCACATGTGGTCTGCCAAGCCTCCCCAAGGGTACACCTGCAAGGTGAAGTGTCCCGTGTTGCCCTGCGGAAAGATGCTGAGGTCAAGAGCCCCAAATAAGACAGGGGATTCCCAGACGCCAGTGCAGCTGCATCAGTGATTTACTGGGTGATCCTCGGACAATTTCCATCTATTCTCAGGGCACCTATTTTCCCATCCCTGAACTGCAACAATTGGACTAGATGAACTCTAAGGTCTCACAAACACCTGACAGGCTCAGAGTGCTGGTTAAAACTAGGAAGAACAGACCCCCAAGCTAAGATCTCCTGAAAATCCTTATCTCACCTTCCTTGATCCCAAGCAGAAAGGAAGAAATGAATGCATGCCTGGATGGGGAGAGGAGGCAGGAGGAAGCCTTAGTTACCACACACCATGACCTCTCATGTCCCCTACCTCACCACCCAAGCTTTCTCAGCCTCTCTCCTTGATAACAATCACTCTCCCTTTCACTCGGGTCTCTGATTTAAACAATGACCATCCCCCAAATTCTGTCTCTACTCCCCAGCTTTCTGCTGGCTCCCCAGGTGCCACAAACACCTTAGTCAACCTACCCCAAATAACACATACGCCTGCTACCCTTCAGCACCTACCCTCTAACGTGTTCTCCTCCAGGGCTCCCCTGGCCACGACACTGCTGTCCATGCAGTCGGGAGCTGACATGGGCAGTCCATCTTCCATCCCCTCCTCTTCCTACCCAACTCCAATACTCTCTATCCCTGTTTCTATTGGCTTTTGTCGCAGACTTGCGCACGCACGCACAGAGGTATGAACAGCATGCTGACCGAGGCCCTGGGAGCCTACCAAGAAGGAAACCAGCCTTTATCCTGAAATGTTTGCATTACACAACTCTCCTTGTGATAAGACACAAACATTTTTTCAATTTGTGTCAGTCAGTGCTTTCTGGGTACCAACTGAGTGCGAATCCGTATGCCAGCCCAAGAAGGGTAAGTTGAGGGAACTAGAGAAAGAGGCCAGACAAGAATGTTCCCACCTCCCAGAAGCTCCCTACTGGGTATATACTAAATATAACTGAAAATTGCCCTGGTTTCCAGCTGCCCAAGGCTCCACACAGCTTGGCCACGGCTCAGCCTTTCTTCACCCTCCAGCTCCCCTCTGTGGCACTCTCACAGCCCACCATGCCTCCAATACATTGAGAGCACCTCACCCCCACGCCGTTTACCGCATGGCAATTCTTCCCCCCTCCACCTCTCTGACACCCCCACATTCTGGGAGTCCTGCAGCTCACACCTCTAGAGTGAGGAGCACACAGCAGCACCAGGCCCAGAGGCGAATGCCTTCTTGGGGCCAGTGTCAGCCAGGAAGCCACACCTTCTGCTGCGCCCTAGGCCTACCCTCCACTGCACACCCAGCTCTACCTCAAAATCCGAGGAGCTGGACTCCAGGCAGGCAAGGACTGACACCATTCACATACACACGCCTCTGCAAGCAGTTCTCAGAACCACTGAGACACAGGAAGAGGAACACGAGGCAGCCAAAGCCTGAGAACTTCATGAGAATCCTCAGGCTGGGCCAAGGCCCCCTTGCTGCGTGGCGCATGGCATGAGCTTCCACAGGCTCTCAGCCCCGCTGGGCTGGCTTGTGTGTTTTCTTGGCTCTGAAAGCTGGGAGGCAGGGTTACGTAAGCAGATGAGATGTGAGCTGTCCTCAGCTCCCCAGGCCGGAGCACTGCCACGTGGGCCTCACGGCTGGGAGTCCAGGTCATGGCCTTTTGTGTAAGTCGCTCAATAACTTCAACGTGTGAGCTCAACTCTGCAAATTCCACTGCTTCCTTAAAGGACACAGCAAATCCAAACACACTTATGCCCCTGTATCAAAAGCAGGGCTAAGCTAGGCGTGGTGGTGCATCTTTAATCCCAGCACTGGGGAGGCAGAGGCAGGCAGATCTCTGTAAGTTCGAGGCCAGCCTGGTCTACAGAGTGAGTTCCAGGACAGCCAAGGCCACACACAAACACACACACACACACACACACACACACACACACACACACACACACAGAGAGTCTCAAAAAACAAAATAGAAAAAAAAAAAAAAAAAGAAAAGAAGAAGAAGAAAAAAAAAAAAAAGCAGGGCTAATCTAAGCCAGCCCCAACAAAGGCCCACTTTCAAATTGGCTGGGCCACTGGTTCAATCCTTGAGCCTCAGCAAAACAGGCTGGAACATTGATTTCACTGATTTCACTGATAGGCCAGTGAGTGTTTTAGGACATGATCCTTACCTGAGGCTAGGCTGTGACAACAGTTTACAAGATTAAGAAATGCTGAAATCAGGAGGGCAGTGGTGGCACATGTCTTTAATCCCAGCACTCAGGAGGCAGAGGCAGGCCATTCTCTGAGTTTAAGGCCAGCCTGGTTTACAGAGCAAGATCCAGGACAGCCAGGGCTACACAGAGAAACCGTGTCTCGAAAAAAAACCAAAGAAGAAAGAAAAGAAATGCTGAAATCATGTGTATGAGGCTAACTGATCCACTGGAGGAGCCTCTTTCTTCCAGGACTGAGTGCACCTCTGTCTGTTCAAAGGCCTTTTTTCTTAGGAAAATAAGAAACCATGGTGGATTTTGCTAGTGATTTTTTTTTTTAATTTTACCTTAAAAACATCTTTCTTGATATTCAAGGGTGAGGCCTCTAAATTTCTTGTGAAAAATTTCTGAGCAAGAAATTCCACCATTTGGGGAATGTGTAGGAGTAGCCAGAGCCTAGGAGGCTGACACTCTAAGGTTGTGATTTTGATTTGTCTTCTGAGGCCAGGTCTCAGAGCTCATCATCTAGTCCCTCTTCTGACCTCCTCCCCAATACTGTGCTGCTCCACAGACACAGTGTGTGTGTGTGTGTGTGTGTGTGTGTGTGTGTGTGTGTCGAGCCTTTCCTCTCTGGGCCTTTGTGATTCCAAAGGGCAGGAATGTACCAACCAGAAGCCGGGCAATGCAACAGAGTGTCGGGGCTTGGGAAAGACATATTATTAAACCAGGGCTGATGACACAAGCCAATAATCTCACCTCCTGGGAAGTGTAGCTGGATCAGAGGATCAAGACCAGCCTGTGCTACTTGAGGCTCTATCAGATGGTCGTTAGACTAGAAATGAGACCACTAACTGCTGCAGAGAGCTCACCCCAAACCTTCTCTTCAGCCCTCTGAGGGGGACAAGCTCTCTAGACATGTCCACTAATTGATTAACTGTTATCACTAAACCTATCAGGCCTCTAGCACCACCCCCTCCAGGATGCCATCCCAGGAGATTTGTTATTTATTTTCATCCACTTATTCAAAATATTTACAACATCAAATTCACTCAAACAGGTACCCCATTAGGAATTACCACGTACTAAGTACCAGGCATGCAGAAGTGGGTTAAGAAATGGCTGTTGCCTTCAGTGTGACAGCTGGGGAGAGCCAAGACAAAACATGAGGAGGACCAGCAAAGCAGATCATGGTGGGGCATGTGACAATGGCAAACTGTAACCAAAGAAGGGAAATCAACACCAGTGCTAGGGAAGAGAGTCAGGGAAAGCTTTGCGGACAAGCAGCTAGCTCAGGCCGGCCTCTGGTGCCTCTTGGGGAGGGGGGGTCACACAGATTTATATCCACTGGCCAGTGAGCTCCCCGAAACACAGTACACACCAAAACAAACAAAAACACCTTATGTTGTGAGTATTAGTTTAAGATGTGTTACATTCACTTATGCTGTGAAATATTTATTTAATGATGCAAAGATGTGTTGCATTATGTTGTGTTTATTTAACTCTGTGAAGCTGTGATTCTTTGCCTGTCTAAAACACCTGATGGTCTAATAGAGAGCTGAGTGGCCAATAGTTAGGCAGAAGAGGGGTAAGTGGAGCTGGCAGGCAAGAGAATAAAAGGAGAAATCTGGGAAGAGACTAAAGAGCAAGAAAAGGAGGAAAGGAGGACACTGGGGCCAGCCACCCAGTCAAACAGCCACCCAGCCAGCCAGAGTAAGAAGGAAAGAAAAGATATATATATAGGATAAAGAAAGGAAAAAAGCTGAGAGGCAAAATGTAGTTAAAGAGAAACAAGATAATTTAAGTTAGAAAAGCTGGCTAGAAACAAGCCAAGCTAAGGCTGCGTATTCCTAAGTAAGAATAAGTCTCCCCGTGTTTATTTGGGAGCTGGGTGGCGGGTCCCCAAAGAGTAAAAAAAAAACCCAGCTACCCAACCTTACCCAACTGGCCCTGCACTCTGCTCACCTTGCTGCTCTGCTACTGACACAAACACAAAGCATTTCAGTAAATCCCAAGTGAAGCCGAGAGAGAGCAGGGTGAAGGACACCAGAATGGACTCTCAATTCCCATAGGAAGCATTTCTCACTGAGTTTTAGGATTGAACTCAGGGCCAGTGGGATAAGGTTAAGGTACTTACTACCATGCCTAATGACCCGAGTCTGACCCCAGGACCCACATGGTGAGAGAGAACTGGCTGCTCCAGTTGTCCTCTGACCTTTCCACCTGTGCTGTGGCACCTGTACACACATACACAAACACATACATCAACAAACTTGCTAAAACTCTTTTTAAAGAACTGGCCTAGTGAGATGGCTCAGTGGATGAAGGTATCTGCTGCCTGAGGTCCTGAGTTTGGACCCCGGGAACCAAAGGGTGGATGGAGAGAACTATCGCTCACAAGCTGTGACTTCCACATGCATATATGGCATGTGCTCCCAAATACACATACAAATAAATAAAATGATTTTAAATGTTTAATTAAGGAAAACTATTTAACTCACAAAGATTCCAAAGGAGTCACTATAAATGGTTTATCTTTTTTTCCCCTTTATATTTTTTCTTTTTTGTTTTTTGTTTTTTCTTCCGAGACAAAGTTTCTCTGTGTACCTGGCTGTCCTGGAACTCACTCTGTAGATCAGGCTGGCCTCGAACTCACAGAGATCCTCCTGCCTCTGCCTGAGTGCTGGGATTAAAGGTGTGCGCCACAACCGCCCGGCCCATAATTTGTTTCTTAAATCAAATGTTTGTGTCATTTTATTGTACCTTTGGGGCATGTCTTTAAAGCTGAACTAAAAATAATTTAAACTATAACCCAAGGAAAGATGATTGCAGCTTTTAGTTCCATCTTCAAAGAAAATATCTCCTAATAGAAAGACTAAACTCGGGCTAGCAAGATGGCCCAACAGGTAAAGGTGCTTGCTGCCTGGTGATACAAGCCTCATGTTCAGTCTCTAGAACCCAATGGGGAAGGGGACAACTGCCCTCCATAGCTTGTCCACAAGTGTGCCATGGTGCACACCCTCAAGCACACACATGCACTGTGGTAGTTGGACTGTAACTGGCCCCCATAATCTCATAGGGAGTGGCACTATTAGGCAGTGTAGCTTTGTTGGAGTTGATATGGCCTTGTTGGAGGAAGTGTGTCACTGTGGGGGCAGGCTTTGAGGTTCCCCTATGCTCAGGATACCGCCCAGTGTCTCAGTCAACTTCCTGTTGCTGGCAAGATGTAGGACTCTCAGCTACTCCAGCACCACATCTGCCTGCTCGCCGCCATGCTCCCCACCATGATAATGGACTGAACCTCTGAAACTGTAAGTGAGCACCCCGATTAATGTTCTCTTGTAAGAGTTGCCACAATCATGGGGTCTCTTCATTAATACAAACCCCAACTAAGACATACACTAAATGAATAAATGTAAATTTTTAAAAATAATTTATTTTATTTTATGTTCATTGGTGTTTTGACTGCATGTATGTCTGTATGAGGGTGTCAAGAAATCCTGGAACTGGAGTTACAGACAGTTGTTAGCCGCCATGTGGGTGCAGGGATTTGAACTGAATCCTCTGGAAGAGCAGCCAGTGCTCTTTACCACTGATCCATCTCTCCAGCCTGAATAAATGTTAAATTTTTTAAAGCTTCAAATCATATAATTTCTGTTTAATTTTGAGACAGATTCTCATATAGCTCAGGTGGCTCAAACTCACTGTACAGCTGAGGATGACCTGACCTGCTCCTGCCTCTCCCTCTCAAGTGCTGGGATTACAGGTGTGTACAACTATGTCTGGTTCCAAATCACAGGACTTGGCTATGAAAAAAGAGCAAACCGAGAAAAGAAAAAGAAACGTCTCTTTTCCTGCTGCTGACACAACACATCTTGGGCATGTGCACAGAACACAAGTTCCACACCCACAGCTCTTCCTGCCAACTCATCACCCACTGTTCGGCCCAGAGGGAGAAGCCCATTTCGACAGGAAACCGAACACATCTGTGGGAGAAGATCTCTAGAATTAGAGACAGAGAAAAACAAAGCATTTGCTCAAAACATAAAGGGACCTGCCAGAGGAGACCTACAAGACAAAGCTGGACAGAGGGTCAAGCAGAAAGCTGTATCACAGTGGGGTTGGTGGCTGTTCTGTCCACCTCTCTGCTTGGGGCAGCCTTGCCACATGCCTATGCAGCCCCACTTTGTCACCTTCCATGTGTAGAGAGCAGCCTCAGCAACAGTCAGCCATCAGCTTCATGGACCGGTCACTTCCCACACAGTGACACATGGCTGTCTACATCATTCAAGACCTAGCTAGCCTTCAAAGGCCAAGCGCCGTGGTCGGCCTTCACACTGCTGGTGAGGCTACCATCTACCACACTCAAGCCGTGCACTGAAGGGAAACTCATGCTGGGCAGCATGTCTACTCACACACACATTCTGAGTAGCCCAGAAAGCCACATCTCTGATTTTGATTTGATTTTTTAAAATTGTATGTGTACGAGTGTTTTATCTCCATGTATTTGTACCACATGTGTGTCTAGTGCCCCTGAAGACCAAAAAGGACATCGGATCCCCTGAAATTGGAGTTATAGACAGTTCTGAGTCCCCATGTGGATGCTGGGGATTGAACCGAGGTCCTCTGGAAGAGCAGCAGCTAATCTTAGCCACTGAGCCATCTCTCCAGTCCCAGGAAGCTACATCTTAATATGAGTACTAGGGTGTTTTGTTTGTTTGCTTGCTTGGGTTTTGTCTTGTTTTGTTTTGAGACAAAACTCTTATTTCTAGACTCTAAGCAAGCCTTTTGTTTCCAGGCACAGCTCCTGATTCATCAGCTGCTGGTACTGCCCAAAATAAGCTGAACTGGTTAATTTAAACTTTCTCAGGCTATAGGCCTGTAATTTGCATTTGTGGCAAAGGGTGGACTAACCTGGTGAAAATGCATTGCCTTTCCTGGTCTGGGCCTCATGCTGCCATGCAGAACACACTCTTCACCCCGTGCTACTCACTCCTGGTGAGAGCAAGCCCAAATCTCCAAGTCTTATTCAGGCTGTGGGATGACCAGAAAAGCCTAAGCCTTGGCCATTCAGTCCATGGAGATGTCACCAAAGGCGTTAAAACCTAAATCTAAGTAAAGGAACAACATTATGACCAGATTACATCACCTTGAAGGGTCAGGATCCACCCCAAACCAGACCCTTAAGACTCTTGCCAGAGAGGAAACCATAATCCCTCCATCTGAAGAGAAGTTAAGGCAAGGGGGGCTGACACAGTCGACAGGAGCTATCTTGCCTCTGAGGAGCTGTCTCGCCCTGCCCTTCACTAATCCTTTAGGGTTCTGATGGTCAGCTACATGGAGGACAGCAGATGTGAACAGGCAGGCCTCTGCTGTCCCCGTGTCCCCATGCTCTGCCCTACCTCTGTCTCTGAATCCTTCTCAATCTCGGGTTCCAGGGAGTAAAGGGAGGGAGGCGACACAAAAGTTGGGTCTGACATGACTTCACTGAGCTAAACTCTTCTCAAGCCTCTCTGTTGGTTGTGGCTCTTGAATTCAGTGGGGGCAGTAGAAACAAGACAGTGCAGGGAATCCTCTTGGAGACTCCAAAACTAGAGATGTGACAGTTTACTTCTGTCCAAAGGTAAAAAGGTTTCCACCCGAAGTGACAGTTTTCTTCTGTCCAAAGGTAAAAAGGTTTCCACCCAAGGTGAGAAGGTTTTACCAGCACTGAAAACTCTTACGAGTTTGTGATTGCAGGTCAAGAACGTCTCTGGCCCAATTAACTAGGTTGGTGTTCACCTTTGTAGGGAAATCCAAGAATGAATTTCTGCTTCATTTGGTGCAAGCCTAAAGACAGATTCCTGCTCTTACCCCTTGCTGGGGTTTGTAGAAAGTGCACCTGCCTTTAGTTGTCCAGCTCAGAAAGAAGGCTCCTAGAAACCCCATGGCAGGCTGGGGGATAGCCCAGCGATAAAGCATCTGCAAGAGGCCCTGAGTTCAGATCCTCAAATCCACACAAAGCTGGGCTTGCTAGCACACATCTGTAATCCCGGTGTTCCTCCGATGAGATAAAAGGCAGGGACAGGGAATCCTGTATAAGGGTGCTCCTCATAGTGCTATCTGGCCAAGGAGTGTGGGAAAAGGAAAAGAGAGGAGAAAATCGGAGGAGTATCTCTGGGCAGTCAGAATCAACAGGCTAAGTGTACACATGGTAAATGGACCCTAAAAACAAAAATAAACACCTGGCAGCTAATTCTTGTTCTCTAAATATAATCCTCTCCTGAAAAGAACTAGGACTCACTGGAAAAAATGGCTGGTGCCAGGGCTGTTGGGGAAAGAGCAGCCTCCCGAAACACCTCACTCTTTCCTACAAGAAGTTGCTCCAAGAACGACGGGATACATCAAAAGGATACAGGAGCCAGCCAGTGGGAATCCCATTGGTAAGCCTGGGATGGTAAGCATCGGAATAAACAACGACAGTGAAAGCTGTAACCCACTGAAGAAAGTAAAAACCAAGACTCAACAGTCTGTGAGCAGGCTGTACTTAGGCATTTAGGGATATATACACATATACAAATATGTATATAACAACAGTTAATGAAAAAACAAGGCCATGAATTTGAAAGAGCAAGGAGGAGTATATGGGAGAGTTTGGAGGGAAGAAAGAGAAGGGGAAATGATGTAATTATACTATAACCTCAAAAGAAAATACTTAAAAAAAAAGGATTCACAGTCTGCATTATCTATAAATCAAAGAGTAGACAAAAACAGAGAATTGATTGGGGGGGATCTCTTTTAAGTAATAAATGCAAAGAAACCAACCACCATAGTAACTGATTCAGGAATAAATGACCACAGATGTTAAAAACAATCCGGTGAAGGGAAGTTTGAAGAATAATCGAATATTTACATAATAACAATAGGCTGAGGGAATAGCTCAGAAGGAACACAAGTACAAAGCTAGCCTGGGCTACACAGTGAGACCCAGCACACAAAAAGTGTCATCATGAACCAACAGCAAACCTGAGGAAACTTCTACAAATAACTGGCTTCTACTATTCAACAACATCCTGTTGTAAAATACAAAGTCTGGGATATGGTGCCAGATGGAGAGGCTGAATATAATACATAATTGCTGATTTTCTTTTTACCACATTATTGGTACAATTGACAAAATTTTCGTAAGGAACTAGGCATGGTGGTACCTATAATGCCAGGTCTCAGGAAGTTGAGAACAAACACGAATTCTAGACCAGCCAAGACCATACAACAGAGATCTGGTCTCAAAACACAAGCACGCATGTGTACGTACGTACACACACACACACACACACACACACACACACACACACACACACACACACTGGGGCTCAGTAGTAACATGCTTACCTATTACATGTAAGGCCGAGATGGAGGGAGATAAAAGTAGTGATGGTTCATACTTACAATCTTAGCATGTGGGAGGCTGAGGCAGGAGGATTATTTAGAGTCCAATGCCAGCCTAGCCTCAACAGTGAGTTCTAGGGCAGTGTAAACTATAAAGTGAGACCTTGTATCCAACAAAACAGTTGTCTGGGATTAATGAGAGGAGACTATGACTAATAAGGAGGACTTTGGAAAGGACTAAACTGTTCTATATTTTGATTATGGTGGTGTTTGAGTCCATAAAATATAAGCAAGTTTGAGTCCATAAAATTATATGACAAATCAATGTTACTGCATGTTAATCTAAAAATGTAATGGTTTTAATTAAAAATACACACACACACTCCAGAGGCTTCTGTGTGGCAAGTGGAGGCCCACATGCTGTAAACACAGGAGCAGGGCTGCCTGGGGCAGCGTTCAGAAACAGAAATGAAAATAAAGACAAAACACAACAAATCCGAGCAAGGCGAGAGAATCTGTAGTAGAACAATGATGATAACGGGCGATGAAGTGACGTTTGATAGCTGGATGGGAAAGGAGAAAATAAAAAGAAAGGAAGAAAATAAGGATGGGGTGGAACGTGCTCCTCAAGGGCTGCTGGGAGGAAGGAAGGCCTGCAGGTCTGGGTTATCTGTCACCATGACAGCCTGAGGCTAGAGCAAACTGACTTCTCCACTCTGGCTTTTGACTTCTCAGCTCCCTGAGCAATCTGTGGCCTTCTGTGTATTGCTGTCTGCCTCTACAGAAGTCTTTTGCTTGCTTGTTTGTTTTTTGCTTTTGTTTTCCAAGATAGGGTTTCTCTGTGCAGCCCTGGCTGTCCTAGAACTTTATCTACAGACCAGGCTGTCCTCAAACTCATAGAGATCCACCTGCCTCTGCCTCCTCCTGAGTGCTGGGATAAAAGGCGTGCACACAACTCTTAACAGTGGAAACCTGAGTATTTCACCACTAGGAAAGAACAAAAGGATGTCCTCTTCCACCACACCAATTCAGCATTATAACAGAGGTTCTGGTCAGGACGATTAAGCAAGAAAATGAGCTGCTGTAACTGTTAATGAAAAACTTTCCCCAATGCCTGGCCTGTAGGGAATGCTGAACAAATATGAAGTGGTGCATGACTGATGTTAGTGTGGCTGCAGCCTAGGGCTCTACAGTCAGAATGGCTCCTACTGACTAGATTCTCACACTGAGCAACTCATCGACTGATCCCCAGCGTCAGCCGTCCTGCTTAGGCCCCAGGTTTGCCAGATGAGTCTAACAGCTGTCTGCCAAAAGCAACCACAGACCGGTACGAATGCAGCGCCACACAGTTATAATTTACTTAAAACACGGAGTGCGGTGAGTGTGTATGTGTGTGTGTGTGTGTGTGTGTGTGTGTGTGTGAGAGAGAGAGAGAGAGAGAGAGAGAGAGAGAGAGAGAGAGAGAGAGAGAGAGACAGCGCTTTCTTGTGACTGGATTGCACAATTCTCAAGTGTGAATCGGTAATCAAAAACATCATGTGAGGACAGGGCAGGTGTGCATTTCTTCAGTGAAGACTCAATGCTGGTTCTCAAGGCCTACTGACAACCCTCCCAGCTTTACAAGGCGGCCCTAGTAAGCACTCCAGGGTCCTACAATGAAGCCTTTTGGCTCACCACGGCTACAATAGCAACATCAGGCAGGAAGATACTCCAATGAGCATTTAAGGCAACCCTCAGTCTTATCCCTAGATAAACTGAGACCCAGAGATGATTCAGGACACTGGCAACAGACGGACTTCCAGACAAGGCATCCTGGATTTCAACTCCAGCCCCCATGCAGAACGTAGACGGCTACCCCACGCTTGTGCCTTAGGTGGTCTACCAACATGCCAGACATACAACCTAACTGAAGACATATTTTTTTCTCCATTTTTTTTTTCAAGAAAAGGTTTCTCTATGCAGAATTTTCCATTTTTTTTTTATTTTAATAACACACCTTCTCACATCTTGAGAGGCCACAAAACATCCAACACTCCTTTCTGGCTC
This sequence comes from Peromyscus eremicus, assembly GCF_949786415.1. Lineage (NCBI taxonomy): Eukaryota > Metazoa > Chordata > Mammalia > Rodentia > Cricetidae > Peromyscus > Peromyscus eremicus. The sequence continues at coordinate 61,683,382 of NC_081417.1, forward strand.
CTTCTGAAAATCTTTTAATTGTTTATGTTCCGAGTACTCACAAACTAGGTCCACCTGGAGAAGGCTGTGTAGGCAGCTTCCATTCCCTGGCACACCTAACACATGGAAGCACATACTCCAGGTATGTTCCCAGTGTGGATTAACAAGATGGAGCCCTTCTCCCTGTGGCCTAGAGTAGACCTGTACACACCAGCCAGGCCAGTCTCCCCCAGACCACAGCTCTGAGTTTTCCACTTCCGTAAGCTTTGGTCATAGCTTCACACTTCTCTATTTGGAAGAAACTTTACCAAATCGCCTAAGGAACTGGATGTATGCCTTCTGTGCCCAAGGGAACAGTATTTATCAACAATTCTATGCCTTGGGTCACTTGCGAACTCTCCAAGGAAAGAAGTGATCCCATTTCACATAGGAAAAAACAGCTCTGACCTGACTCAGTGGACCCAGAGTGTCCTATTGTGTCAGAAGGGAACTGTGAATTTGGTAGAAGATACAGGAAGGGACTAAAAGAGGAAGGCAGTGTCCCTTACAGGTTGAGTATGGCCTCATCTCCTGGATCTGTACACTTGTGCTCATCTGAAATCAGTGGCTCTAATTACTTTACCATTTCTGCAACTAAGCAGGCTTCTATTAGTGTCCCAAAGAGGCCTGCCCTGGCATGTCTGAGGGAGGCCCTGAATTCAATCTCCAGCCCTGTAAGCCAGACAAAAGGCATGTACAGGAAAATATCAGCCCTTCATATTTGCAGATTTTAGACAACTGCATCAGCTTATTTTGAATCCAAAATAATTCCAGTGTTCTTTGATTTGGACACTGTTATTGGCTTCTGAAAACCAGAACTGTTATTCGGGAATTTGTCCACTCAGGTTAAATGACCAAGCACCCAGGCTAATCTACCACAAACTATTAATAACAGTCTCTAGAGCTGGCTGCATGCAGCTGTTACTAGCAACCAACTCACAAAGGTTTAGATCATTATCATTTTAAAGTTGGGTTTTTATAGCCAACATCTGATCCTATTCTATAAGTTTGGCTTTACATATAAAGGAAAGAGGAAAGTTCACTCTTAATTTGTATAAATCATCTCTGCAGATTCCTTTTTAGAATACTGAGTACCCGGGAAGGAACAGCCCAGAGGCAATCACTGTCAAGAAAAGCATGTCTAACTTGGGAAACTCACTCTCTCTCTCTCTCTCTCTCTCTCTCTCTCTCTCTCTCTCTCTCTCTCTCTCTCTCTCTCTCTCTCTCTCATACACACACACACACACACACACACACACACACACACACACGGGTTGGAGAGAGAGAGAGAGAGAGGAGAGAGAGAGAGAGAGAGAGACTAGAAATGTTCACATGAAACTCAAGATAGATTGAACACTCCTTTGGATCCACATTCTTTAGAAGCCAGGAATTTCATATTTAAAGCCTGTGAATGACTCCAAACCTCTTAGAAAGTAGTGTGGCGGTATGAACCCATGTTGTTAAGATGACCCTATCTGGCCTACAGATTCCTTCTAAGAATGTATCCCAAGGAAGTAATTTATTGTATGATATTTTTATTTCATTCTGAAAATAAAGCTTGCTTTTTGAGTCAGAGGGCAGAGCTAGACACTAGCTGACCAAAATTAAACATAGAGGTTTGAAGGACTGTAGACAGATAGAAAACAGGAAGTAATAAGGCGGGGCTGAGAGAGGATCTGAGCCGTTTTGGAGGAATGAACAGAAGAGGTAGGAAATCACTGGTGGCTGCTTCCCTGTATCTCTTCCCTTTCAGGTTCTTATCCCAATATCTGACTCCCAATTTTTTATTGATACAGAATAATTAGATAAACGCTTCAGTAATTCAACTGAAATAAAGAACTATGTCCTGCAAAATGTGCTCAAGATTATGACAGTGAAACCTGGAATGAAGAACACTAAGGAATTAGCAGTAAGGTTAGTAAACAGGCATGAGGCTGAGGCAGGAGGATTATGAATTTTAGGTCAGCCTAGACTACACAGTGAAAATTAGAGGAACTGGGGGAGGGGAAAACATGATCAGAGTATATCGTATGAAAAAATTTTAATTAGAAAAGAAAAAAAATTTAGTTAAAAAAACAGTTAAGCCAGACAGTAGTGGTACACACCTTTAGTCCCAGCATTCTGGAGGCAGAAGCAGGAGGATCTCTGTGAGTTCGAGGCCAGCCTGGTCTATAGAGAGAGTTCCAGGACAGCCAAGGCTACACAGAGAAACCCTGTCTCAAAACCAGCCCCCATTCCCCCGCAAAAAAGAAAGAAAAGAAAAAAAAACCAAAATAAATAAATAATTAAAATTTGAAAAAAAATTTTTTTTAAAGATACTAGGCAGCTACAACTAAAGATAATCAGGATAATTATAGGCAAAATTACACTTTGGAAGGTCATGGACAAACAGCTGAATATAAATTAGTTTCACACAATAATTATGGTTGTAACATAGTAAATTATGCATGCGTTTTGAAGTAGCTTTGTTACAGTGGTAGGTATAATTTTTTTTTTTTAATTAATGTGGTATCATTGTTAACTATAAAGGGAAGAGATCCCATAAAGCAAAAATCAAAGTGGGGACAAATTAGTGGGGGAGGGGAGACACGGCTCATGGGAAAAGTGCTGGTTGTGCAGGCTGAGAATCTGAGTTCAGACCCCCAGCATCACATGAAAGTCAGGCATAGTGGCCCCCGTCTGTAACCTTGATGTTGGGAGGAATGAGGTGAGGGGGGTTCCAGAGCTTGCTAGACAGTGAGCTCCAGATTTAAGGAGAAACCTCAAAAAGCAAGGCAGAAATCATTGAGGAAGACACAGGACGATGACCTCTAGCCTCCACATGCACATAATTCATGTGTGCATGTAAGCAATCCTGCACGTATACACGCGCACGCGAGCACACACACACACACACACACACACACACACACACACACACAAGGGAGGCTGGGCTGGGGATGTGGCTCAGTGGTAGCGTGCTTGTCTAGAGTATGTAAGGTTCCCAGTTCAATTCTTGGCCCCTGTCAAGGGGGAAATTCATCCGAAATAAGAACTACAGCCCACCCACCCCCCACTTCAGTTTCCCATCCCACAATTTCAGTTACCATCCCATTCCAGTCGTGTCTACTACCCGAAAATACCACATGGAAAGTTCCTGAAACAAACAATTCACCATTCCCAAATAACCTTCTTACAGCATATTGGTAACAATTATAAAATTGTTCTATTTTTTAAAATAATTTATTTATTTTTAATTGTTTTGGCATTGGTGCTTTTGCCTGCATGTATGTCTATGTGAAGGTGTCAGATCGTGGAGTTACAGACAGTTGTTAGCTGCCATGTGGATGCTGGGAATTGAACCCATGTCCTCTGGTAGAGCAGTCAGTGCTCTTAACCACTGAGCCATCTCTCCAGCCCCTAAAATTGTTCTATTTTTATTACTATTGTCTCTTACTATGCTTGATTTAGAAATTAGGGTTTGTCATGGGCAAATAGGCTTCAGTACAATTTGTGTGGCCTCAGGTATCCTCAAGGGACTATACAGTATTACTACTATCAACGATAAACAACATAATCAGAGTTTAATACATGCTAGCACTAATTTAGGCCATTTCATTGCCACTCCCTAAATCTCTCATCTCTTAAGTGATACTATTATTAGCCCATTTTATACATGACAATACGGAGGCACAGAGGCAACTTTCTCACACCTCACAGCTGCCTAGTATGACAGAGACATTCCTCACTTTATTTTTTTAAGAGTCATTTTCATTTTGTTTGTGTGTCTGTGAGAGTGGATACAATGTGTGTGCAGGTGCCCTCAGAGGTCAGGAGAGCATCAGATCCCAGGAGCTAGAATCACGGTGGCTGTGACCCACTTAAGGTCGGTGCTGGGAACCAAACCTGGGTCCTCTAGAAGAGCAGTTCAAGCTTAACCGCCCAGCCACCTCTCCAGCCTCCCCGATCCATTTCTCAGTCAGCCATGCACCTGCTAAAATCATCACGTCTGTTTGACAGAGATGACAAAGTCCTCAGAAGAAGCCTCACCACAAATGCTCTGAAAGTAGTGGGTGGTAAGCGTCACAAAGAATTTCTGAGGCCTTTCACGATGCAGATGTAGCTGCTGTCTCTACACACACCCCACACTAGAATTTAGGAGGGAGAGAAACGGTCCACTTAAAACTTCAGAAAGGCAACGTGAACCAAAGGAGTCTGACACCAAGGAGCAGAAGCCCTGACTCCACTGCGGGTCCAGACTTGTCCCTGCCCTCGACAGACAGACAGACACCCCTCCCTCACTGCCTCCCTGAGGTCCCTGGCCTTCTGCTGCCTGCCCACAGCAGTCCCCACAGCCTGAACTCCACCACTGCCTCTTTGATCATCTTCCACGCCCTCTGCCTTCGCTTCCTTTCCTCTCCTACCCTGTGGGTGACTGGAGGCAACAGCTGCAGATCTGGCTGTGTGACAGCAACTAGGAGAAATCCTGGGCTGTTTCCAGCAACAGACCCCAGCCCACCACAGCACGGGAAGAGTGTTCGGACAGGCTGAGGCAGGGTTGCCAGAATCAGCGTGTGCAAGGGGCCCTTGGTGTCTGATGCTGGCCCTAGTCCAGACCACCCATTTCACTCCCTGCCCCTAGGAGCCTCTGAACGGCAAGGCTTCTGGCCCTGGCTGGCCAAGATTCACCCACTGTGAAGGGACTCTTCTAGAACAGGAGGCTGGACCTCGTTTGGGTCTACCTCTTGCACTTCGTACAGTGTAGTTTCCCATAAAATCTGCTGTATAAACAAACGAGCTCATGTCTGTCCCCTTCCTTTGGGGTCTCTCTTAAGCATGTTGGCCAGCAGAGCCTCTGCTCAGGCCGCCTACAACGCTTATCTGAATATAAGAAGCCACCAGGCCATGTCTCCATGCTGGTCTAATACAAACGCCAGCTCCTCTGCATCTCCCTCATCCTAGAGTACTTTTCTGCCTGTCCGTCTGTCTTTCTCTTTCTTCAAGCAGTTGATGTCTTGTCACACCAACAGCAGCTCTGTGGTTTCAGGATGTCAAAGGCAAGTGGACATTACACAAAACAGGAAAGAACTTTCAAAGAAAATGTTAAGGGCATTTTTAGAATGAACCCTGTCGTTGGGCCAAGCATTTACTGACGCCCCTGCCAGGCCTCTCCAGGCCCATATGGAAAGGCAGGAAGGAACCTGACCTCAGACGCTGCATGGGTCAAGCTAGTCTGGCAGAATCCTGCCCCCTCCTTCAAGGCAACCTTGCTCTCACTCCAAAAAGCTCAGTGCCAAATGAGCCCCAGCAGATTCTCCACACCAAACATCCCCTCAGAAGAGAATCTAGCTCCACTGAGAACAATCAAAATGGAGTGACTTCAAAATACACTCCTTGGGAAGAGCCAAGCGCAGCAGCCTGAGGCTTTGTTGACGTAATCCACCAAGTCCTCGCTGAAAGCCAGCCTCTGTTACTTTCCCAGGCTTTTCCCTTAAGAGAATTCCCGGAAACGTAGAAGATTCTCACTCCACAGCCCCTCCCTAGAACTCAGGCACATGTGGTAGTAGGAAGCTGTGTATGTTTCAGCATCTAATTTGTTGGCTCATTCCCACCTCTCCTCTGTGTCAATGGCACTGGCTGGCCCACAAGTATTCATCCGGCACTCGGCCCTGGAGCCACATTAGGCCACATAAACCTACCCAGGGATTTGGCGGCTAAGGAAACAAGTGGAGAAGTTCCTGAGGTGGCACCATCCCCACGGATTCTATTCACAGCAGATCTGCTCAGCCAGATCTACAGATCTGCTGTGTACTGTACTCTGGCCCTGCCCAGGCACTTCCTGGTCCTTTTCTCCTTTTAATCAGAATTCTAAACATATCATTCCACGTAAGTGCTATTCGTTTAACAGCACTGTGCAAACCTGTCATTTCCAATGCACTTAACCCTTTGCAAGAAGGCTTGAAACCCAGTGCTTCTCAAACGGAACTCATCCTTTTTTCTCTTTTGGAAAATGTCCTACAGACACCATACACAAAGTACAATTTTGCACACAAAGCTCACCATACCACCAGGAAAACAAAACCCACATATATGTGTCTAACAACAGCTGAGTGATGAGAAAGGAAAGCCATGGCATATTCTGTGACCAAGATGACACCGCTTTTGTGATTTATTGGTTAGTTTTGTTTTATTATTTTCTTGCAGTGCTGGGGATCAAGCCTGGGGCCTCACACCTGCTAGCAATCACCCTTCTACTGAATTACATCCCCATCCCACCTCTGTGATTTTTTTTTTTAAAGATGCAGGACCAAGATTGTAACAGAACCTTAAATGAAAAAGAATGATCACCAGGCTAACTACATGAATTTATATCAGCCTATTCTTCCTCCTGTAAAGATATCAGCCATACTGGGCATCTTAGTTAGGATTTATTTCTATTGCTGTGCTAAATACCATGACCAAAAGCAACTTGGGGAGGAAAGAGTTCATTTCATCTTACACTTAGAACTGAAGCCATGGAGAGACTGCTTGCCTAGTTGCTTTCCTATGGCACCCAGCACGGTCTACCCAGGGTTGGAAGCACTCACAAGGGACCCGGCTCTCCTACATTGGATCAAGCTCTAAGGAAACGAACCACAGGCTTACTCATAGGCTAATCTGATGGGAGCATTTTCTCAGTTGAGGTCCCCTCTTTCCAAATGACTCTAGTTTGTGTCAAATGACATAAAAACTAGCCAGTTGGCTGAGGAGCTGAGGACGGTGCCAATACACCTGGAGCCCTAGTCCTTGGGAGGCTGCGGCAGGAGTTATAAGCCTGGGAAACCTAGCAAGACATTGTTAAAAACAAAAAAAGAAATCCAGAAACAAAGTATCAGCTATATTCTTAAACACTTGAAGAAAAAGACTAGCAGAAAATAGGGAGGCATGTTTATCTTAGGTGAAAAGAATGTGAGTGTACTTTTCTTTTTTTTAACTTGGCAACTTATTTTCAACATGCTTGGGTTTTGTGTGTATGTTTTCAGAGCTGGGGATCATCAAATCTAGGACTTCAAACAAGTGCTCTGCACTGAGTTATACATCCCCACCACCTGCATTACTCTCCACAAAAGAAAGGTTACTCCTACCCTCAAAAAGAAAAAAGCAAACAGCCTTTGTCCTGACACCTCCATGAGGCAAATCATCATAGTTACACAACACACCCAGAACACTTAAAATCACTGTCAGAGGATTCAGCAACAGCCAATAAATGATACAGCCCCTGGCCTCCATTTGTATAAGGAAGTGGAGGGCTGAGGACAAGACCACGAGTGTGTGACTCACCCCTCTGTCTCCTAATGACGAATCCCTTTAGGCCACGTTCACTTAGAACTAAGATCAGGCCAAACTACTACAGCCCTCTAACCTGGAGGTCTCTGACTTTCAGAACAGGCCTTAGCGAGTTCAGGACAATGGCACCCTCACCACACCCTGCAGAGACCCAGACAAACAAAGGTTCCACAACTGAGGTCTTTTAAGTCACAGCTGCAGTCAGCTTTTAGGAGATCTTGCCCAGTTTAGATACAGGAAGGCTAGCTCTATGGAGACCATGAAGTTCAGTCCCATGCCTTGCTAAGGCCCTTCAAAGTTGCAGGGCCTGGCTGGCCACTGGCCCAGGAAGCACATCAGTTATGACAGAATCAAATGTCAAACCATCACACTCTCAGTCTCAAAGGGAAGCCTATTTGTCATCAGACCACTCCAGAGCGGGGGAGATGGTCCAGGATAAAGTTCTTACTGTAAAATCAGGAGACCCTGAATTTGAATGCCCAAGTAAAAGCCAGACCATAGCCCATGTAGGACCATAGTTCCCAGCGCTCCTACAGTCAGTGGGAGGTGGAGACGGGAATCCCAGATGCTCATGGGACAGGCAGCCCTAATGAACGCAGCAGCAAACAACAAGAAACCTCGTCTCAAACACAGTGGAAGGCAAGAACTAATACCCAAAGTTGTCCTGTGACCTCCACAAGGGTGCCATGGCAAGCATGCCTACACACACACACACACACACACACACACTCATGTACACATGCATACAATTTCTTTCTTATAAAAGATTACCACTCCACTGCACACACACACACACAAAAAAAACCTACAAATTCCAAGTAGACATTAATTAATTCAAGCAGAATTTCAGTCTCTCTTGGCAGGAACAAACAGGGAACAAAGAATGGGAATAAGGAACAGAGGCAGTAAATAAATGGGAAGTAAAGGAATCACCAGGCTTGACCAAAAACTACCTAGGTCCCTTTCACAGAGACCCTTCGTCCACTGAGCCCAGTGCATCCAGGTGAGCCGGCTGACTGTGCTTCCAAAGTCTGAATGGTCCCAGGGCAGAATCTGTGGGAGGGCTCAGACTGACTTGGCACCAACTGCCCCATCATTCTCAACCCCTAAATTAGCCTGGAAATCCCTACCCTGCTGCTACTCAAAGACCATAATACCCAGGCAGATGGCCGTTGATATCTCATTATAATCATTATAAAGCAGCAAGTTAAGATTACCCAGCAGAGCTAATGGACGGCCTCGGAAAGAAAAGGAAAATTTTCACACAATCAAATAAAACCAGGACAGAAGAACTCTGATATCAAGCCTGAATGAAAGGAGGGGAGCAGTGTCAGGGAAAGGGACACACACACAGTTCAGAGGCACTGGTATAGTAATTATGTCTCTCCTGCCTAAACTGTGAACTGCTACAAGGGAGACCTCTCCCTTCTCTGTAGCTCCAGTACTCCACACAGTCCACACTGTAAATGAATGAAGTTACCAGTCATCCCGACATGCATAAGACCTTTCAGAGGAAGGGATGCACAAGCACCCTTAGAAGGATCTTCTGTCAATTAAGGCAACTCCTGGTCCTCTGGGCATTAACCTGAGGCAAGAATACCACCGAGTCCCCCCACCAGGAATGCTAACCCGAGAAACCATGGTTAAATCCAATCCTGCTTTTTTGGCTCTTGTTTTCCATGTCCCAAGGAACATCTACCAGATTATCTGATGCCCTTCCGCCACGGTGGTTCCCACACTCATTCAGAGCCTGGGATTTTTTTTCCCCAGTGCTGGGATTAAACCCAAGGCCTTGTATATGCAACCACTGAGCCACATCCATAGCAAGTGTAAAATAACTAACAGGCAGGGATCACTTCTCCTGCCATAATGCTATTTGGGAGAAATGAACAGGTTTCACAAAAAAAAAAAAAAAAAAAAAAAAAGATCCAGACTGTCATGGAGGGTATTTCTGAAGGACCTTGGCCACCAGGTTTCCACGTTCTAACTACCTGACTGTGTCTGAGATGGGAGGAGTTGGGGCCTTGTAATGCTTTTCCTGGAACACACATCTCTGCTCCAGGCAGGTTAGGGTATGTCTAATGTGACTGTTAGAGACAGTGGGATCTGTGCGCACGCACATCAATAAATTATTGCCTCCAGAGAAAAGCAGCAAGACAAAACTGGCTTAAAGGGCTAGTTACCCAAATCCAAAACTGCAAGATCTGCATCCAGGTGAGGATCTCTGTACCTCCTCTAACCCCCAGGATGAAATTCCACCCTAAAACATAGGGTGATGAGGTCCCAAGAGTCATCCCAGAACGAGAAAGTCAAGGACAGCCCTCTCCCATGTCTCACAGTACAGGCTGTTCTAATCAGCTTGCTTGTGTCCAAATGTGCACACATGGGTGAAGGCAGCAGCATGATAAAGAGAAATGTCTGAGAGCCAAGAGCCCAGAAGAGACCTAGCAAGCACTTCATCTTCAATGTCACAAGCCATGGCGGAGGCTCGGCTAAATGCACCCCCCAAAAGCCAGGGAAGCTGGCTAAGAAAAAGTACTCTAAGAGGGCCTTGGTTACCTACAGCTCCTGTTTGCTTCTAGATAAGAATCCTCGGCCAGCAAGATGGCTCAGCAGGTAAAGGTGTTTGCAACCAAGCTTGACAACGTGAGTTCCATCCCTGAAACCCATATCCTGGAAGACCCATATGGTAGAAAACTACTGACTCCCACAAGTTGTCCTCCAGTCTCCACACTCACACCATGGCATATGGATCCACATATACACACATACACAAATAAATAAAAGCAGCACACACATTAATCCTCCCTTTTCAACACATGAAGGGTATCTCCTTAAAGCATAGTTGGGCAAGAGGGGCCTCTGAGGTTTAAGATGCCCAGAACTCACTGCCCCCTTGAAGGATTTGTACTATCTGTCCCAGGCCCCCAGCTGAGCCAGCTATCCCTGCTTCCCGAAATCAAGCCAACTGATATCACCTTCTCCACCAACACCACACCCAAAATGCCTGTGCCACAGCCAGTCAAATCACATTGAGCTGTGCCAAATATGAGCAGATAAAACATTCTGGACAAAGATAAACATTCCAGGAAAGAACCGCAAGCCTGTGGCTCCTCCTATCCCAGGCAAGCATCCAGGTGGCCAGAAAAGAGAGCCTGGTTGCCATGATCAGTAGAGTACACAGTGCACAGTTACCTGAGGGCCTGTCACAAGGCTAGAGAAAAAAAGCCCGAAGTAACTAGAATTCTCTGGGCAAGTTGGAGAACGTCTCAGGAAAGGCCAGCTAACCCCTGGGGCCCACACTGGAGTTGAGGAGGGTGGGACAGCCAGCCAGGGACTCACACTAGCCCCACAGGAGAGGAGTCCACCCTCACCAACACTAGTACTCCAAACAATACAGCCTGCCCCCAGTCACACATATTGTAGAAGCGCAATTCTAACCTCAGCCTATTTAACATCCATTCGAATGTTCTGATAGACCGAAGACAGATCTACCAGTGACCTAACAGCAGCTTGGTCTGGTCCCTTATCACCTCAAAGTTACCAGCTATCAACTGAAAAAGATCCAAGCATCTCGCTTAGACCGCTGGACACTAGAAAGTAGGGGAAAGAAACTGTAAGTAGTGAAAGAGCCACTGTGCTAACCCCCAGGGATGCTTTCTCCCAAAAACCTCAAAACCACGGCCAAGGGCTTTGGCTGACACCTGCCCGGCAGAACAGATGGGCTGGACTACACACACACACACACACACACACACACACACACACACACACACACGAACACACAGTTCCTGGCAGATTTAAAGCTTTCTTAAGATTCCTCCTGGCCAGGAACTGCCCTCCAAAAGTTGCACCCAATCATTCAACTCTAAGAGCTTAATAAATAAATAAATAAATAAATAAAACTTCTACCCTCATTTCTGGGGTTGTGGCCTCAGCAGCAGCCTGAACATCAGTCCCATGCAAGTCACATGAAGGTAGCCAGGCTAGAAAAGGCCCAGCCCTCTGGCTCCACAGTCTAAAAATGTTCTCTCAGGAAGGCCCTGTTGAGCTGTCTATTTCAGAATTAATTCAGCAACACCACATTACCAAACCCAACCCAAGAGAACTATAATCACCACTGTCTCTCATATTTCAGCGGAAAGACCCTATACTCTAAACAACTATAACCACGTTTACCTGGTTTTCGTTTTGAAACGGGGTCTGATGTATGTCAGGCTAGCCTCCAACTTACTACACAGAAGAAGATGACTTGAACTGATCCTGCCGTCTTGACCTCTCAAGCGCTATGGTTACAGACATGCACCACCATTGTGCACTTTTATGTGGTGCTGGGATCGAACCCAAGGCTTTCCGCACGCTAGGCAAGCACTCCTCCAACTGAGCTATGTCCCTGGCCCTAGGGAACTTGACTAATTTTATCTGCATAATGCCCAGGCAACAACCAAAAACAAAAGCAAAAGGCCCAGACACTGTGGTCTGGGGACTCACTCTCTTCCTCCTCTGTGTTCTTCAGGGCCATCTCCACAGAGGTCTAAGAAAACCTCAGACTGTATTGCTGGTTACTTGCTATCTTGGACCGAGTGGCTACTATGTACACAATCTCAATCAGTCCTAAAATAACCCTGTGAGGGAAGCAGAGACAAGCCTATTCTACACACTAGGAAGGAACACTATCATGTTTGAAGTTGGACATTTATCAGTAGGACTAATATTCTACTTCACTTTCCATAGGGCTATTCCTGTTTTCCAGATCAACAACCAAGTCCACAGGAATTCAATTTTCTGCTCATGTTTGGCCAATTCCAAGAGGTTCCTCCCAAACTTGATATGAAAATATTGAAGTAATTATTGGAGAAATTGAGCAAGAGACTATAGGAAGGCCTGCTCTGCCAGGGCTCTCCGGGAACGTGACAGAACTGCTGGCAGACTGCCTGCCTGTTTGTGGGGAGGTAGGGCTCCTCCGAACAGCATTCTCTAAAACCTGGCATTAGAAATGAGCAGCCACCTGGCTGGTAGCGGTGGAAGCAACCTGTGGTCTACAGGGCAAACAGGAGGTCTACCCTGGGCCAGCCTCCTAGTACTAGAAACGTAAACCCATCTACCGGCTCCCTGCCTGGTGAAGGCCAGGGTTCAGTTCAGCTAGTCAAGTAATTTGCCAGGAAGAGTGCAGCCCCCAGCGATCTGGATAATTTTAGCCCTCCAGTCTCCTGAGTACACAGGCCCTCTGCGCCTGGAGAGCGACAGGCTCACTTTGGTTAAGAGGAACCTTGAGGCGGAGGAACTTGGGGTGGGAGACGGAAGGCCCCTTGATCCAGGAAATCCCACAACTGTAGCAACTTTGAAAAAGTTCATCCTCATTATTTAAACTCTTAGTTACAGAGCTTCATTTACTCCTTCAAAACAACTCCCTAAATAGATGCGGTTTATTATCTCCATTTACCAGAAAGAAACCTTAAAGAGAAAGTTAAGTCACTTGTTCAAAGGCGGAGTGGAGGAGGGTGGTGGTGAAGGAGGTGGTTTGCTCACTGTCGGTCCCGTCCCCAAACGGTAGAAGTGGCTACCGGTGTGGCTACAGGTAGGCAAGGCTGGAAGCAGCCTTTCAGTCTACCGTCTACCCCAAACCGACCCCAACTCCAAAACGTCCTGAGCCTTGGGCCAGAACAAGGGTGTTTCCAGGGCCTTCTCTGATGCTGGGGCCAGAGGAGCATGAGGGCTTCCCAACAGGGCCCCAGCCTCTGAGACACTAGGCAACCTCTCCCAGGTCAGCCCCGAAGATGGTCTTGGGGATGATCAAAACCTGGAGGCTGGCAGTCCTGAAAGAGATCATAGGATAACGTCCCGGGGACCCTGTAGAGGAAATCCGAGGAGTCCCTGACCTTGGATCTTAGTTCTTACCGAGCAGCGGGGACTCCTCCGGGCAAGCGGGTAGCGACAACAGCGCGGTGGTAGGGGGCACTGGGACCGAAGTCAAGTTGCTCTTCAGGCCGGGGTCAAAAGCCACACCGGGGCTGGTGTCGGGACCCGGCCGAGGCTTCGAGGAGACTCCTAAAGGAGGCGGCGGTCGCGCGCCCCGAGGCCGGAGCTCTCCCGAGGGCTGCTTGCTGGCGGCGGCGCCGCTCGTGCCGCCCTGAAGTGGAGAGGAAACTCCCACTAGCTGGGGCAGGCGGCTCAGGTCGCGGCCCGAGAGGTAATAGACCAGGGTGACGCCGAGGTGCAGCGCGCAGACGGCCACGAGCAGGAGGCAGGCCCGCTGGAGGGTCGCGCCCGGCATCGCGGCGCTGCCGCCCAGGAGCGGTTCCCGAAACCTCATCTTCCCGCCGCGGCTTTAAGAGGGGGTGGGCTACGGCTGAGAGGGCGGCCCGCCCGCAGGCCGCCCGCCAGGAGCTACCCGACCACAGCGATCGAGGGAGGGGCCGAGGGGGGGGGCTAGAGAGCGCAGCGCCGGCCGCCCGCGGCGGAAAGCCGACACCCCGGGCCGCCGGACTCGGGAGAGATCAGCAGGGAGCCACAGGCGCGGATGGGCACGGGGCGGGGCCTCCTCCGGGGGCGGGGCCTCCGCCGGGTTTTCAGAAGGCGAGGAGAGCGGAACCTGAGGGGGCGGGGCCTAAGGGGCGGGGCCGCAACGCGGGTCCCTGAGGAGGGCGGGGCTTGAGAGACGATGGGGGCGTGGAAGAGACTAAGGGGCGGAACCTTCAGCTGGGGTTTCTGGCCGCTAAGGGAGGGCGGGGCTTGAGGGGCGGGGCCTGAGGGGCGGGCCCACGGGAGGGTGGGGTGCAGGGCGCAGCGGCTCCTGGGGACTAAACGTGGCGCTCCGCCAGCCCCACTGCATCCAGGGGTTGAACCGGCATCCCACGCCCAGCGGCGCTCGGCTTTTCCTTCTAGCGTTCGCCGTGGGGCTTAAGTCTCTTCAGACCGTGCCTCCTCGTTCAAACCCCGAGCTGCTCTCGGGTGTGGGCTTGGGACAGTAGCGTGTGAGGCCAAGAGGACTGGCGGGTAGCCCTTGGGGTTAGTGAGAAACTGGAGCGGAGAAAGGTCGTCTAGGAAACCGGCTTCGACGGCCCGCGAGGCCAGCGGACGGATTCTCTGGGGCGTTCCAAAGATCCTCTTAGCCTAGCTGGGTCCGCCAGACTGTGTTGGGGAGCGGGGGGGGGGGGGGGGGGGGGCGAGCTAGCAAAGAGGAGCGGCTTAGTGGAGAGTCCTGCCGTGAGGGAAGTGACCAAGTTGCCATACTCCCACTTTGGTGTTTACCCGGTTGGGGAACCTCAGGGGCCAGCCCAACTTGGTTCTAGGTGCAACAGTGTAGGATATAAACCGGGTTGTTCTCCTGCACACAGGCTTGTGAATTAATGCATCTTTCTGCCAGTCCCATCCCTACAAGCGTGCGTCCTCGCCCTGTGGTGAGAACCCTTAAGACGAGAAATGTTAACTAATTCTAGCTACTCCTGTATTGTTGTTCAGTATATATGCCCTGAAGTAGGGGTTGTTAGCTGTCTCGGTTTCATAGATGAGAAAACAGGCTGAGCAGTTTGACATTTTGTTGCAGTCATATAAAATGTACTTTTCTTCTGTTGACTTCCATTAACTGTAAGCTGATGACACCAAAAATTTCTGTCTCTAGCCCGCATCTCTTCCCTAAGCTCCACCTTCCTGTATCATCTCAACTGAACAAATCCTGCCCACAACAACTTAACCCCTACGGTCCACGTCCATCCTCTTCTCGCTCAGAAAGAGACAGCATTGTTTGCACAGTTCCCCAAGACCAAAACCTGAAAGCTGTCCTTGCTCCCAAGTGTTGTTCCCAGGCCCTCAGAACGTTTGCCACTGCCGCCTTCAAATCCAGACTTCACCACCTGCAACTCTGCTGCAATCATCCCAAACCAAGCAACTGTCGTCTTGGCCTGGGTTATAAGATTGCCTTCTAAGTAGTTACCTGTTTCCGCGCCTCCCTAGTCTTCCTTTCTTCCTAGGTCAGGACCTCTGTACCCGCTCTTCGCTTGACCAGAAATACTCTTCCCTCAAATTTCATTCGGATTCCTCAAATGCTACCTTATGGAGAAGACCCTCTTGGAGTACTCTACTACTCATTGCAAAATCTGCTTGACCTGCTTGTGTTTTGTTTTGAGATTAGTGTCTCACTGCATAGCCCAAGGTGATCTCAAACTTGGCATTCTCCTCCCTCAGCCTCACAAGTCTGACTTTAGAAGTAGGCCTGCAGGGATACCTGTGAGCATCTCCCTTCCTTCCTTCCTTCCTTCCTTCATGTCTTCTTCCCTCTCTCTCTCTCTCCCTCCCTTCCTTCCTTTCTTTTCTTTCTTTTTCAAGACAGGAGCCCACACATTATAGCCTAGGCTGGCCTTGAACTCTCATAACAATCCTTCTGCCTCAACCTCCCAAGCGTGGGAATTGTAGGTGTGAACCACCTACCTGGCTTCTAGAAATGGTTGTCTTGGTATGGAAAAAAGGAAAGGGGAGGCTTTGTTGCTAAGTTAGTTTAAAACATAAAGTCACAAGTTCTCTTCTGAGAGCTGGTTAGGGTGAAGCTAACTCCACCATCCTATGCTAGTGGGGAAATTCTGGTTGGGCGTGAGCTAGGCTGAGGCATATTAGTTCACTGTCTGAAAAAATGAGCAGAGGAAAATGGAGAGTCTTTCTAGGTACACATGATGACCAGGGAACGGGATTAAAAGAGTGTTAGGGCCACAGATCTATCCCAGGACCCTCTGGGCCAGAAAGCCAGGAAAAAAATAACAACACCTGGTAATTGTCTAGGAAGATGAAGAACCTTTCTTTTTTTCTTTTCTTTTCTTTTTTTTTTTTTTTAAGATTTATTTATTTATTATGTATACAGCATGTATGACTGCAGGCCAGAAGAGGGCACCAGATCTCATTACAGATGGTTGTGAGCCTCCATGTAGTTGCTGGGAGTTGAACTCAGGACCTCTGGAAGAGCAGCCAGTGCTCATAACCTCTGAGCCATCTCTCCAGCCCCAAAGAACCTTTTCTACACCTGCCAGTTTACATGTCTGTTTCACCCCAGTAGATCAGAAGTAGTACACAGCACATAACAGGCAATTATTTTACAGGTCTATAACACAACTCCCTCACAGCGTGACAGCAGCTTTTCACTTTGGGCTATTGGCTGGCAGTTCTGGTTCCTGTGGTAATAACCAAGGCAGTAGTGCAGTTGGAAATTTCACAATAGCTTCACACAGTGCTTCTCCAAGCTCCTGTGTGTGCCCTGGTGATTGGTGCTAATGGAGGCTGGGAGCTCATAAGGCCTAGCTGGGTTGAGTTATGGGACCTTCATTCCCCAAGTTGACCCCCTCCCCAAAGGCCTTCCCATGTAATGACTTAGGCTGACAACTGCTTGGTTGTCCCCACAAACTGGGGAACATATTCCAAAAGCAGCTCAAGATAAATGCAAGAGCATTTCCTAAGACTCAGCCTTAAAACATCACTTCTGTTCACATTGTGTGTGTGTGTGTGTGTGTGTGTTCACACATGTCAGAAGTGTGTGAAGTTCATAGTACAACTTTCAGAAGTCACTTCTTTCACCTTGGGATGAGGGTTGAATTCAGGTCGTTGTGTTCAGATGGAAAGCATTTTTAGCTGCTGAGCCACCTTGTAGGACCCAAAGTATCACTTCTGAGAGAATTCTTTGGGTTAAAATAGGTTTCAGAGCCATACATGATTACACATGCCTGTAATCCTAGCAGCACTTAAAGGCAAAGACAGAAGAATCTTGAGTTTGAGGCCAGTCAGGGCTACAGAGTGAAACTCTGTCTCAAAATAAAAATTTTTAAATAATTTAAAGTCAGCTATGGTGGCATACACCTGTAATCTCATAACTTTGGAGGTGGAGGCAGGTCCATCCTTAGATAAATAAGTTCTAATCTAGACTGGGCAACAGAAGATCCTGTCTAAAAATGAACAACAAAAAGTAACAGGGCAGTCTAGGTTCCAAAAGAGTTAAAAAAAATAAAAAATAAATAAAAAAAAATAAAGACTTCTTGGTGGATGTAGAAGGAGCAAGAAGTTTGCAGGCATCTCTAAGTTTTTCCAGTAGCTACAAATGACTTAGATTCTTCTCACATGTGAAATATATAATATTTTATATCTGTAGTTCTAAGTCCTGTCCTCCCCAAAAGCTCATTCAAGTGCAAAATTTCATCATCTAAACCAGTTCCAGGTATAGTCCCTGAGTTCAAGAACCTGTAAGTTATAAGTCACCTTCTTCCTCTTCCTCATCCACCCTTCCTGAGAACTTCAGTCCAGAAGCTACTAGAGTTCAACAGGGTTAAGTAGTCCAGATGGCACACACGAGGGTAGAATCCACCAGGAGGAGGGGGAGGGGGCTGGGTAAGGACAGCAGCCTGACAGAGTACAGACACTCAAGCAGAGTAAAGAGGGCATCTACGGGGTCTCAGGACTAGTGTTTGGAAGAAAAGCTAGAGCAATCCGAATCAGGGTGTGTAGCCCAAGTAGGGAAAGGACATTGTTAAATCCAGGCATATGGTTCAAAAGAAACTCAGTATGTGGATAAGGAGAGTTACTGAAGTCTTCAACTGTATGCCAAAGGGAGGTAAATGCAGAGAACAAAAATGAATCTTCTGACACTTTATTTGAATGGGAGAAATTGATATGAACTCATGACTGTCTACTTAGAGGTACTACCTTTGCATTGCTGGGGTTTGAACCCAGAACTTCACACATGCTACACAAAGGCTCTACCACTGAGCTGCACCTGCCATTCACTCAAGTTAAAGATAGAGAATGGAGCTGATAGAGACATCAGCAAATTTATGTTATGTGTGGTAGTATTTAAATATAATCATAGTGCTCAGGAAGTGGCGGCAGGAGGATCCAGAGTTTAAGGTCATCCTTGTCAAGTGAATTTCTGACAAGCCTGGGCCAAGTGAGGCCTATCTGGAAAAAAAAAAAAAGAAAGAAAACGAATATGGGGCCGGGGGTAGCTCAACTGATAGAGTGTTTACCTAGTATGTTTGAAACTCTGGATTCCATTCTCAGAACCAATAACCCAGGCGTGGGTCCCAAACCTAGAAGAGCCGGGGAGTGGTGATGCACACCTTTAATCCCAGCACTGGGGAGGCAGAGGCAGGCAGATCTCAGAGTTTGAGGCCAGCCTGGTCTGCAGAGGGAGTTCTAGGACAGCCAGGCCTACACAGAGAAACCTTTCCTCGAAAAACCAAAAACAGAAAGAAAAAGAAAATGAGTCTGGCCGGTGGGTGGTGGCGCACGCCTTTAATCCCAGCACTCAGGAGGCAGAGCCAGGCGGATCTCTGTGAGTTCGAGGCCAGCCTGGTCTCCAAAGCGAGATCCAGGAAAGGCGCAAAGCTACACAGAGAAACCCTGTCTGGAAAAAACCAAAAAAAAAAAAAAAAAAGAAAAAGAAAATGAGTCTGACTGTCTGGAAGCAGAAATTTACCAAGTCGGTGAGCACAGCTAGCCACCAAATCTTAGTTCCTTAAACCCCACCCTACAAAAAACAAAAACAAAAACAAAAACACAAAACCTAAGTGTTGTGGGAGAAAAGCCTACTCCTTGATAGGCCAGAAAATAAGATGAATCATATCATCAAAATGAAGATACGTAAATGGATT
Source organism: Peromyscus eremicus (assembly GCF_949786415.1). Taxonomy (NCBI): domain Eukaryota; kingdom Metazoa; phylum Chordata; class Mammalia; order Rodentia; family Cricetidae; genus Peromyscus; species Peromyscus eremicus. The sequence goes on from NC_081417.1 coordinate 61,702,329, forward strand.
CAGAAGTTAGTTTAGAGGGTTCCAGTTAGCCAAGTACAGAACAATTTAAGCATGGGGTTAAATGCTGGTAGTGCACGCCTATACTCTCAGATGGCTTGTGTGCTTAAGATTTATTTTTATCTTTATTTCTGTGAATTTGTCTGTGACTCTGTATGTACACTGCATGTGTGCAGATACCTCAGGAGGTCAGAAGATAGTGTTGTATCCCCTGGTTGTGAGCCTTCTGACATAGGTGTTGGGAGCTGAACTTGGGTCCTCTGGAAGAATAACAAGTGCTCTTAACCACTGGGCCATTAGTCCAGCCCTCAAGCGTAGCAGGCTTTCTTTGGGCCACCAACCAGCTCCCAAAACATGACATGGAGACTTATTATTAGTTGTGAATGCTTGGCCTTATCTTATGCTCGTCCCACTAGCTCTTATAACTTAAATTAACCTGTTTCTCTTCATCTACATTTTGTCTCAGGGCTTTGTACCTTTCTTTCATTCTGTATGTCCTACTCCGTGTCTGGCTGGCCAGCCCCAGAAGTCTCCCTCTCTTTCTCTCTCATTCTGTCCTTCTTTCTCCTCTCCTTTGGAACCTAGATTCCTCCTTCTACATATTCTCTCTGCCTGCCAGCCCTGCCTATCCCTCTACTGCCTAGCTATTGGCCATTCAGCTTTTCCTTAGACCAATCAGGTACCTTAGGCAGGCAAAGCAATCCGTCTTTACATGGTTAAACAAATGCACCTTAAATAAATGTAACACGTCTTTATATCATTAAACAAATGTAGCACTGACAAATGTAACACACCTTTACATAGTTAAAGTAATATTCCACAACCCCCACCATACAAGGTTATACGCAATGTTGGGGATTGAACCAGGGCATTGTGCATGTAAGGCAAGCACTATACCAACTGAGCTACAACTCAAGCCTCCCTTAAGATTCTTTTTTTTTTTCTTTTTTTTTTTTTTTTTTTTCTTTGAAACAGAGTTTCTCCTTGTAGCCCTGGCTGTCCTGGAACTCTGTAGACCAGGCTGGCCTTGAACTCCAGAGATCTGCCTGCCTCTGCCTCCTGAGTGCTGGGATTAAAGGCATGCACCACCACCACCCAGCATGATTTTTTATTTGGGGCGGGGCACTGGAGAGATGGATCAGGAGTTTAAAGAGCTTATTGTTCTTGCAGTGGACCCACATTCAATTCCTAGCATCAACATGGTGGTTCACAACCATCCATAACTCTAGTTCCAGGGGATCTGATACCCTCTTCTGATCTCCAAAGGTACCAGACATACACATGGTGCACATATATACATGCAGGTAAAATATCCATACTCATAAAATCTATAAATGAACCCTTAATTTTTTATTATTTTTACAAAGTTCGTTTTTGACTTTTTGAGACAGTTTTGTTATTAGCATGGACTGTCTATGAATTCTTTTTTTCTTTTTTTTAAATACACCATGTCCAGTGAGATTTATTACAGGCATGTAAGGTGTATTCAATATCTGAAAATCAATTATATCAGCCTCTCCTTTTAGCAAACAATGAGGGAAAAATCTTAATATAGATTTATAATAATGTATGCACAACATAAAATATAATTTAATGTATGCAAAATAGATTTTTTTAGTTTTTGAAATTATAATTTTATTACAGCATTTCTCCCTTCCATTTCCTCCCTCTAAGCCCTCCCATATACCCTGCCCCTACTCTCTTTCAAATTCATGGCCTCTTTTTGTATTAATTGTGTATATAAATTCTCGATCCTCCTGCCTCAGCCTCCCTAGAGATTGTTGCCACACCCTACTTTGTCCTAAGTTTTAGCTTACTTTTTTCCCTACCTCTAGAGACTGTCCTGGCTGGACCCTTTTGAGATCCTCTAAGTCTTGCCAAGCCAATAGTGTTTTCCTTCCTGTTGTCACAAATGCAATAAGCCAAAAACAGTCAGTCTTTGCACAATGTCAGAGTTTACTGAATAACAGTAAATTTACAGGGTTTAGAAGTTTAATGACAATAATTGGTCATAAAATCCACCTACCTTAGTAGCCTGGCCAAGGCAAATGTAAGTTCTTTTATCCTAGTCACTAATATTAACTCTCTTATCATACGGCAAATATACCTATACAGCTCTATACATATAAAAAGAGGCGGCTGCTGAGGACAAGAAGTTTCAGAAGTAGGTTGAGAAGGAGTTGGTACTGATAAGATAGTGAATCAGACCAGTGCTGGGAGAAACCGCTACCAAAGCTGCTAGAATCCAGTTTGAGAGTGAAGCTGCCGAGTTCAGCTTTGAGGGGAAAGGCTAAACGGAACTGAGTCCAGAGCAGGAAATGGCAGGTCAGATCCAGATCCAGACAGACGAACAGGTGGTCCAGCAGACAGGGCAGTAGACTGTTTTAACAGTGGGGGACTGAGCTGAGTCAGGGAGTCCTCAGGCCTCGACAAACACTCCAGACGTTACTCAGTCAGATGTTAGGCTGTTGCAGGACCATGCCATTGTGGTGCTGGGTGTCCATCACTTTTACCCGGCAGATGGTGCAGTTTCTAGGCCCACTCGTGTGGTTATAGTCAACCTCTCCCCTCAAAATGAGAAGAAAGCTGCTTGTAAAACGGAGTTTCCTAGAGCAACACACAGCCCAAAACAAAGCAAAACAAACAGAATCAGAAAAACCACAGTGGTGTATACAGTGTGGAGTAACCTAGAGTAGGCCACAGCCTGATTTCAGTGCTGGACTCTTCTGTGGGCTGCTGAAAGGAGTCAGTTGGACTTGGAATCGTGTACTCAGAAATCCCCAGGTCAAGGCCACACACTCTCTGGTTAAGGCATGTTATCAATGTGTAATTTGGGCGAATAATCATGATTAATAGTTTGATTACTGGACTTTGATCATCCTCATTGCACTCAGAACTCCTCGGACTTCCTGGTCCCAAAGTCAAATGTCACACTTTAGGGTTCTATTGCGGAAGCTGCAGTTTCTGCGTGTGTTGTCTACCACCGTGTCCGGGAAGCCAAGGTCCCATGCACTGGACCTCTCCCCCCACCCATTTTTGTGAAGGACGGTGCACTAGAACTCAGCAGCCCACTTCTGTTGGCGTCTCGTCTACGGTGACTTTCAAGCTACAACTGCAGAATTAGGGAGCTGTGACAGAGGCCACGCGCCTACGAAGCCAAAAATACTTACTGCATTACCTCGTCTTTCACAGAAAAACAGTTTGCCAACCTTTGATTAATCACTATGCAAAACAAAACCAAAGAAAAATTCTGACCCGAAATGATCCCCACCCCCAGTACTCTTGATCTTCCTGCCTCAACGCAACACCACAAGTGCTGTCACCACAAATGGCTCAAAAGTGAGTCTGTCTGTCTATTGGTGAAATTATTAAGGCCACTCCACGTAGTTAAAAGGAGATTTATTTAATGGCGTAACTTACAAATTAAGGGATAGGTAGGTCGCGGGGTCTGGGGAAGGTGTATCACAGTCCAGTGGTGTTCTCTGGAGCTCTGCTTTGTCCACCTCCACCATCCAGGGTCCTGGAACCGAGTGAGTGTCCGCCGATCCAGATCTCGGGTCCCCAGGCGCCTCCCTTGGCCCCGCCTTGTAGGCGTGACAGTTGCTGAAGTCTCAATGGGGGTTGGAACTTCCAGAACAAAGCTGGAATGGCTACCCACTACATCTGTCTGTCTGTCTGTCTGTCTGTCTCTCTCTCTCTCTCTCTCTTCCCTCTCTCTCTTTCTTTCCTTTTGGTTTTTCAAGACAGAGTTTCTCTGTGTGGCCCTAGCTGTCCTGGAACTTGATTTATAGACTAGGCTGGCCTCAAAACCACAGAGATCCTTCTGTCTCTGCTTCATGAGTGCTGAGATTAAAGGCATGTGCTACCATACCTGACTCCAAAAGTGAGTTTCTTAAAAATAACATATATATATGTATATATATACATATATATATGTATATGTGTATATATATATATATATTTAATTAGTTTGTTCATTAACCAGGTGTTTTTCTGTTTCGTATAGTGTTTTCAGGAATTATAGAGCGTATAGAAGGTACAAATTGCCTCATTCACGAGGCTGAGAAGTAGTGCTGGTTGGCAGCTAGTAGCTCAACTGGAGCTATTAGTCTGGTGTCTTTCCCTGCCCTCCCCTCACCCCCACCCCACCATATGAGTCTCCCACAGAAGCTGTTTGAGCTTCTCCGCAGAATGGTGGTAGGAGCCTGGGGAGAAGGCTCCTGGAGTAAATGCCTGCTGTGCGAGAATGAGGACGTAAGTTCAGGTGCCCAACCCCCACACAAAAGCCACTTGTGCCGGGCGGTGGTGGCGCACGCCTTTAATCCCAGCACTCGGGAGGCAGAGCCAGGCGGATCTCTGTGAGTTCGAGGCCAGCCTGGACTACCAAGTGAGTCCCAGGAAAGGCGCAAAGCTACACAGAGAACCCCTGTCTCGAAAAACCAAAAAAAAAAAAAAAAAAAAAAAAAAAAAGCCACTTGTGTCTGCATACCTATAACCCCATCACTGAGGAGATGCAGACAGGTGGGTTCTGGGGGCTCCCTGGCCAGACAGTCGGACTAACTGGTGAGCTTCCAGTTCAGTAAGAGACCCTGTCTCAAAAAAAAAAAAAAAAAGGAGAACAATCATACTCATACATACACTACACACACACACACACACACACACACACACACACACACACGTACATACACTCAGTGTAGCCCTGGCTGTCCTCGAATTCTCTATGTAGACTAGGCTGGCCTCCAACTCAGAGATCCACCTGCCTCTGCCTCCCGAGTGCTGGGTTTAAAGGCATGCGCCACTACACCCAGCCTGAGCAATCTTTTGAGCCACATCTCAGTTGGGTTTTTTGGAGACAGGGTCTCTCTCATGTAGCCCCCAGGCTGTGTAACCAAGGCTGACCTTGAACTCCTGATCTTCACCTTCACCTCCCAAATTCTGGGATTGCAGGCATTCGCTACCATGCTCGCTTTCCGTCTTAATTATAGCATTGTCCAATTCTTCTATTTACCTATGAGAATACCATGCCAGAGACTAAGAGCCCTGCCAAGGACTCTGTTTGCAAACAGATGAACACATAGATCTTGTAGTCTGTCAGTTCGGGGATTTGTCAAATAGGAAATGTGATTGTGTTTGCCCTGGCTTATTTTCAGAATAAGCCACTTCCTTTATATCTTTCAAAACCTACTTTCATATAAGAGTATAGTTTGCAGAAACAATTTTTTTTTCTCCCTACTATAGTGTGGATCCAGAGTGTCCCCCAAAGGTCAATGTGTGAAAACATCTCAGCCCTCAGCTCGGGGCTACTAGGAGGTTGGTAGGAGCTTTAGAAGGTGGGGCCTACTGAAAAGTCTCCAGGTAATTGGAGGAGGCCCTGGAAGGTTTATGGGACCCTGCTCTCTTCATCATTCTCTGTTCACTCCTGGTGATGAGGTCTGTGGTTTTGTTCCACCATGGACTTCTGTGATCTTGCCACAGACCCAAAGGAATAGGTTCAGTCAGTTATGGACTGAGAGCTGGGTATGAAGGTTCACATCTGTAATTTCTGCTGGTGGAAGATCAGGAGTTTAGTATCATCCTCAGCTACAAAGTAAATCCAAGGCCAGCCTCGGCTACATGAGACCCTGTCTCAACAAACAAAATCATAGGCTGAAATCTCCAAAATTTTAAGCCAGAATGAAGTTTTCTATTTGCAAGTTGATTAACTTTGGCATTTGTTATAGTAATCCCAAGCTGACTAATGAATTTCCTGGAATGGACAGATACTGGGTTTGTTTGACTTCTATTCATTATGTCTTCTAATAAGAGACATCCTCCACCTTTTCAGGACTGGAGAGATGGCTCAACAGTTAAGAGCATTGTCTTCTCTTCCAGAGAACCTAGTTTCTAGTCCCAGCATCCACATGGTGGCTTACAACTATCCAGTTCCAAGGGAGCCACCATACTCTTCTGGTCTCTACAGGCACCAGGTACACACCGGTACAGACATATATGCAGGCAAAACACCCACACACATTTAAAAAAAACACATTATTTTTTAAAGAGAGACCCTCTCTTTTTTTCTCCACATGGTTAGGACAGGTTAACCATAGGTTTCTGAACGGATCATGCAACTTACATTAGATAGAGCACATAATCTCTCAGACAATAGTGACTAATTCAGGGAACAACACATGGCCCAAAGATGATTGGCAAGCAGTGCCCACTCTTGCCTTACAATATCTGCTGCTAGTGTCAAGAAAAGGCATTTCTTTTCCTCTGCAATTGCCATTCTGTAGTAAGTATTACATTATCTTTCTAGGATCCCTGGAACAAGTTGCTACAGACTTGATGGTTTAAAACAACAGAAATTCAGTGGTGGTATGTTGGGGAATATTATTTTAAGGTGTGTTACTTTTGCTTATGTTGCATTTGTTTAACTCTGTGAAGCTGTGTTACTGTGCCTGTGTAAAACACCTGGTGGTCTAATAAAGAACTGACCAATAGCAAGGCAGGAGAAAGGATAGGAGGGGATGACTGGCAGAGAGAATGTATATAGAGAGAAACCTGGGCGGAGAGAGCTAGGAATGAGAGAGGAAGGAGGAGGACTCCAGGGGTCAGCCACCCAGCTACACAATCAGCAAGCCACGGAGGAAGAGTAAGATTTACAAAAGTAAGAGAACGGGAAAAGCCCAGAGGCAAGAGGTAGATGGGATAATTTAAGTTAAGGAAAGCTGGCTAGAAACTAAGCCAAGCTAAGGCCGGGCATTCATAAGTAAGAATAAGCCTCCATGTGTGATCTGTTTGGGAGCTGGGTGGTGGGCCCCCCAAAGAGCAAAAAAAAAAAAAAAAAAAAAAAAGACAGTGGGGCACACCTTTGGTCCCAGCACTCAGGAGGCAGAAACAGGTGGATCTCTATGAGTTCAAGACCAACCTGATTTACAAAGCAAGTTCCAGGCCAGCCAAGGTTACACAGTAACACCTTTTCTTCAAAGCAAAACCCAGAAATAATTCTCCCCCAGTTCTGGAGGTCAAGTCTGAAATCAAGGTGGCAACAGGGCCATGTTCCTCTTAAACATGCTGAAGAATCCTTGGGGCTGGAGAAGTGACTCAGACGTTAAGTGTCTGTTGCTCTTTCAGAGGAACCTGGGGCTAGGTTCCTAGCACCCACATGCTGGCTCACAACCATCCATAACTCCAGAGGATCCAGTGCTCTCTTCTGAGCTCCTGGGTAACCAGGCATGCACATGGTATACATATTTACATGCGGGCAAAACATCCATACAGGCAAATAAATCTAAAGTAATAATAATTAAAACAGAACACTCCTTCCATGCATCTTCTGGCGTCTAGTGGCCGTCAGAAATCCCTGGCATCCTGTGATTTGTAGCTTCATTCCGTCTCTCCTGCTGTCTTCATGGAGACTTCTTCCTGTGTATGATTCTTGAATTCGTTACTTTTCTCACCTGTGTGACAAAACCCACTTTTGGCTCTCAGTGTGAGGGTACAGTCCGTCATGGCGGGGAAGGCGTGGCAGGTCACGAGACTGGTCACGTGCTTCTACAGGCAGGAAGCAGAGAGAACAACAGAACAGCTCCGTTTCTCCTTTTTCTTCAGTCTGAGGACTGCTGCCCATATTCTGATGGGCCTTCCCTCTTCCCTCCATGGTCAAACCTTTCTGGAAACACCCTCATAGGCACACCCATCTTGGTGTCTCCATGCACATTTTAAATCCAACCAAGTTGACAGGATTATAAATCATCACAATCCCATCCTTGTGAACGCGGCCACCCCACCACATCACTTAGAATCATGGACATTTCTCCTCTGCTAATGTGCCCTGGCTTCTTTCTCTGTCCCCTTTATTTTTCATTTCTTACTCTTTCTCGAGTTCTTCCTTTTTTTTTTTTTTTTTTTTGTTTTGTTTTGTTTTGTTTTGTTTTTCGAGACAGGGTTTCTCTGTGTAGCTTTGGAGCCTGTCCTGGAACTCTCTCTGTAGCCCAAGCTGGCCTCGAACTCACAGAGATCCACCTGCCTCTGCCTCCCGAGTGCTGGGACTAAAGACGTGCGCCACCACCGCCCGGCAAGCTCTTACTTTTTTTAGACAGGGTTTTGCTATGTAGCCCAGCTGTCTGTTGGCCCAAATCTTCCTGTCTCAGTCTCTTGAGTTCTGGGATTAACGATGTTCCTAACACACCCAGCCTCACCTTTTCTTCTAGGATACCACAATGTATTTGAGGTCAACTCTAATCTACTATGACATCATCTTCACTTAACAAATGCATTTGCAAAGACTGTGTTTCCACATAAATACAATTCTGAAGTTTTGATTAAGGTAAAATTTGGAAATTCACTATTTAACCAACTACAGCCCCCGTGTAGAAGGAACCAAGAAGCATGAAGCCAACAAGGATGGAAGGGGAATGTGCCCTGCTACGCCGCGTCTGACTGCGTAAGACCCACTGTTATAAGCACCTCCTCCCCCTTTTCTTTAAGTAGATCTGAGCTAATAGGAATAAACTGCTATCTTTCCTGTGGTGGAATTAGAATATACCAGTGCTCCAGACTTCCCCCAGCTGTACTCACCTCCCAAATCCTCCCACTGAGGTCTGAGCAATTCATTTGCCAGTAGGCTTCATGCCTTGAATTACTTCATTTGGCTATGAAACAAATTTATTTTGAGCAGCTAGAAGACTGAGCCCTTCCAGTGTCTTTAGCCATTGTTCTTTTATTTTCACATTTGTTATGGAAAACTTGAGAAGCATACGAAGTAGAGAGAACAGCAATCCCCAAGCTTCTATCACCTCCTTTAAAATGTAACACCTGACATCTGCATTCAGTCTTCAAGCTTCCGCACAGTGGGAGGAGGGAACCTTCTCTGACCTCCACAGACTCATGAATAAGTAAAAATGTAACTTTTTTGTTTTTAATGTAGGTGCAGCTTCACTAGGTCAGGGAGGAATTCTTCAGCTGGCTTTTGTTCGTTTGCTTGTTTTGCTTTGTTTTTATTTGCTTTAAATTTTTTAAGATTTATTATTTTATTATATGTGAGTGAGTGTTCTCTCTGCATGTATGTATGTGAATCACATGCATTCCTGGTGCCCAGGGAGGTCAGAGGAGAGCACTGGCTCCCCGGAGACTGAAGCTATGTGTGGTTGTGAGCCATTATGTGGTTGCTGGGAACCAAATCCGAGTAATCTGCAAGAACCACAAGTGCAGCTGGACATGCCCACGGACACCTTTAATCCCAGCCCTGGGGAGGCAGAGGCAGGCCGATCTCTGTGAGTTCCAGGCCGGCCTGGTCTACAAAGTGAGTTCTAGAACAGCCAAGGCAGTTACACAGAGAAACCCTGTCATGGGGAAAAAAAAAAAAAAAAAAAGAACCACAAGTGCTCTTAACTGCTAAGCCATCTCTTCAGCCTTGTTTATTTGCTTTATTGAGACAGAATCTCATTGCATACCCCAGACTACACTGGAACTTACAGGATAGCCTAGGCTAACCTCAAGCTTGAAATTCCCCTGCCTTAGCCTCCCAAGTGCTGGGATTAAGGCTGGAATTCTGCACTTCTAACAATACTTAGGTGATACCAATGCTGCATGTCTATGGATGACAAAGTTACCTGTCCCTAAGCCATAAAACAGAAGAAAATAACAGGGTGCTATAGTGGTAATGAGCCACAGGACTTAAGAACTGGCTTGCTGAAGAGATTATAGCGACTACCTAAACTAACTTATAAAATATTCCAAAAGGAGGCCAACACTGGACCAGGCGCTGAAGGAGACACAAGGAAATCCTGTGACTTCTGGGAAGAGTCTGGCACTGCCGCAGAGCAGCGGGATACTTCCTTAGCCACGCATGGGGCCCTGCTGGGTTCAGCCTCAGACACCCAAGAGAAAATGAAGAAATTCTGAGAAGTGAAGGCACATTTCTGTGTCCGTTCTAGGAAAAGTGACAGAGTGAACATGTCCAGCCACTCAGTATGCCTGGTTTCTTTTAAAACGTGCTCTTTTTCAAGAAGGGGCCTTGGCAGTTCTCTCTCTCTCTCTCTCTCTCTCTCTCTCTCTCTCTCTCTCTCTCTCTCCCTCTCTCCCTCTCTCTCTCTCTCCTTTTTCACCTCAACTACCAACCAACTAGATCTGATTATACTAGGGATGGGTATCTGACCCGAGCTAGGTAGATCAGATAGTCAACACTGAGTGTTTGAATTTGAAATTCAGGATAGCCAGTGAGTCTGTGGTGCGGATGGCATTTAGGTCATAAGCATTACCCTCTGCCAGTGTGCAGAGAAGCAGAGAAATCTGAGAGAAGGAAACAGACTACGAAGTGAAGTGGGCATGGAAAGGAGAGAGGACCTTGCCTATATTCCGGAGGCTTGCTCGCCCTCTCCCTCATTCCTTCTTGAGACCTACCAACCTCTCTGTCCACAAATGTTGTGCTTTAGAACTCAAACTCCTGGATAGGTATAGAGCTCAAAGATAGAGTGCACCGTACGCACGTTATATACCATTTCCTTGTATTAAAATCTTCCAGGTATTGTACCAGTGAGTTTCAAATCTTCAAACCCGAAGGGAATGATAGACAGATAGAGTCTCACAAAAGGAAACAAATTCTGAGGAGAAAAGGATCAGGCCTAAGAGCACACACCAATATGGGTCCCTCAGGGGAGAAGGTAGGAGCCATTTCTGGCAGGAATAAAGCTTCAGACAACAGGGAAGAGACTGGCTAGGCCCTGCTCCTTCCTGCAGGGAGAGAGGCCTTGCTTCTGGACTTCCTTCTGTGCCTCCAGGTTCATTCTGACCTCCTGGGGCAGTCGCCATTGGTAACTCCCACCAGCCTTTCTGGTTTCATTAAAGTCGGCCACACTAAAAGGCACCTTGTTCCCACCAAGCTCTGGGGACCAGCATCCTTCACTGATTGCCTTGTGCAGTTGCTTATCGCCTGGTCCTCCAAGTATCTATGAAGAGCCGTCCCCAACTGGTTTTCCCTAGCATCCTGTAATCAACATTATCACCTTCCCAGTCCCTGAGCTTGAGGGGCGGCAAAGCTTTACCTGAGCTGCAGAGCTCAAGTCTTTCCTTTACAGATAGGTGACCAAGTTGTCCTGGTTTGCCCAGAACCACCCTGCTTTTAAGGCAGAAAGTCCAACATCCCAAGAATCCTCTCAGGCTCTGGAAAACTAAGATGATTACAACAGCTTGAGGAACTCAGTTAAACCTGCCTGAATACTGTCCCCTAAAGGTGTCATTCCAAGCTCAAGGCCACCAGAATTCCACTCCTCTAAGAGTTGTCATCTAACTGGGAATTTCTGCACTACTGGGGGCTGAACACAGGGCCCTGTGCATGCTAGGGAGTTGTTCCATGACTAGGCTAAATCCCCAGCTCCACTGAATTTTTTTGTTTGCTTGTTTTTGGTTTTGGTTTTGGTCTTTGGTTTTTGGCGTTTTTTTTTTTTTTTTTTTTTTTTTTCAAGACAAGATTTCTCTGTGTTCCTCTGACTGTCCTGGAACTCACTCTATAGACCAGGCTGGCCTCAAACTCACAGAATCCACCTGCCTCTGTCTCCTGAGTGCTAGGACTAAAGGTGTGTGCCACCACATTCTGGCCCCACTGAATATTGTTTGTTTGTTTGTTTGTTTGTTTTTGTTTTTGTTTTTGTTTTTTTCAAGACAGGGTTTCTCTGTGTTGTTTTGGTGCATGTCCTGGATCTCGCTCTGTAGACCAGGCTGGCCTCGAACTCACAGAGATCCACCTGGCTCTGCCTTCCCCCACTGAATATTTTTAAGCTGATTCCTGGCTCCACTACATTTCTCCAGAAGTTTGGAGCAATAGAGTAGCAGAGTCTATAGTAGCTATAGCAGAGTCATATAAGAGCAGCACAGACTCTCCCATGCTAGGCTAGGTAGAGAGTTTGAGACCAGCCTGGACTACATAAGATCATGTCTCAAAGGTGGCACACACCTTTAATCCTAGCACTCAGGAAGCAGAGGCAGGTGGATCTCTGTGAATTGGAGGATAGCCTGGTCTACAGAGTGAGTTCCAAGACAGCCAGATCTACACAGAGAAACCCTGTCTCGAAAAACAAAAACAAAAAAAAAAGATCCTGTCTCAAAAATATGCCATGAAGGAAGGAAGGAAGGAAGGCAGGAAGGAAGGAAGGAAGGAAGGAAGGAAGGAAGGAAGGAAGGAAGGAAGGAAAGGAAAAAAGAGCATGGATTCAGAAGCCTCACATTCAGAAACTGGCTGATCTTATTTGGACACATTTCTGTTTTGTTTTACAGCATTGAAGACCAAACCCTGGGTTTCACACATGCTGGGCACATGCTGTACCACACTGAATCTTCCCCTTAGCCCTTTCAGTACCTGTGGTAGTTTGTTTAAGAATGCCTCCCACAACAGGCTCATGTACTTGAATGCTTAGTCACCAAGAAACGGCACTATTTGAAAGGATTGCAAGACATGACTCTGTTGGAGGAAGTGTGTCACTGAGGATGGGCACTGAAGCCCATGCCAAGCCTAGTGTCACTCCTGGCTTACGGATCAGGATGTAGTTCTCAGCTATTGCTCCAGCATCATGTGTGCCGCCATGCTCCCTGCCATGACAATGGACTGAGCCTCTGAAACTGTAAGCCAGCCCCAGTTAAATGCTTCCTTTTATAAGCGTTGCCTTGGTCATGGTGTCGCTTCACAGCAATGGAACACAACTAAGACAGAAGTTGGTACCAGGAGTGGGGTATTGCTGTGACAGGCCTGACTATGCTGCTTGTTAGCAGAATGTGGAATTTGGGAATTGGTTTAGGAAAGTAGTTGAACAGTTTAAGCGGGACTTAATGGGCCATACTAGTAGGAGCGTGGAAGACAGTGGTGCTGAGAGCAATGTAGATTATGATGGCCCGGCTCAAGAGGTTTTGGAGAGGAAGAATATTAGTAAGTGGCCTAGAGACCATTCTTATGATATTTTGGCAAAGAATGTGTGGCTACTTTTTGCCCTTGCCCTAAAAATCTGCCTGAGGCTAAATTGAAGCATTTTGGATGAATGGTGTTAGCAGAGGAGATTTCAAGACAGCCTAGTATTGACTGTGTCATGTGGTTTATTAGTGATCATTCTTATGCAAATCTATCATAAAAAGGAGCAAGCTAGACAGAGAAATACCAAGTATACAGTTGGAGGAGAACGGAGTCCCAGGAAGTATAATGGAGCTAAGTCCTGTGCTTAAGGAGATAGATTTTAAAAAAACCTGATGCTACATGGAACAAAGGGAGTGGTGACCTCAGGGCAAGACTCCACTCAGTTAAGCTTCTAACTTGTGAAAAGGAACTAAAGAAGAGCTTGAGCAGTGAAGAAAACCATCAAGAACAGAAAGCCAATGCAAACGTAATTGAGGAGGGCACCACGCCAGCTCCATCAAGCAGCAGAAATTGGCATCTTTGGCCACGTAGTGTAGCATGAATCTTTTAAAAGAGTCTTATTAATAAAATCAAACCTGAAGCCAAGTATTAGGGTGAATGCTGGAAGATCAGAGAGACAGAACAGGCCACAGCCACCTTGCCAATTCCTCAGCTGATCCTGTTTCCTCAGACTGGAAGCTTCTGAGTCCTCATCCAGAATGAATCTCAACTGAACTGCTGCTCAAAAGCCTAAAAGCTTAATCGACTTTAGTTCTTGGTCTTCACGCCTTATATACCTTTCTGCTTCCTGCCATCACTTCCTGGGATTAAAGGCGTGAGTCACCATGCCTGGCTGTTTCCAGTGTGGCCTTGAACTCACAGAGATCCGGATGGATTTCTGCCTCCCAAGTGATAGGATTAAAGGCGTATGTGCCACCATTTTCTGGCCTCTGTATCTAGTGGCTGTTCTGTTCTCTGACCCCAGATAAGTTTATTAGAGTACACAATATTTTGGGGAACACAATATCACCACAATGTAGTTCTGGTTTTAGAGTCCAGAATACAAGAAAGGGGTTGTAGAATCTCCCTCCAAGGCTAAGAAAAGCTGCTGAGGCCAGGCATGTGGCAAGGGTATCCCTATATGGAGGCCTAGAGGGGCCATTGCATGAAGATGTGAAGGTGAAGGCTGGATTGTGTTAGAGACCTAAAGCTATTGGTGATGCCAGATCTCTGTGAGTTCAAGGCCAGCCTGGTCTACAAAATGAGTTCTAGGACAGCCAGGGCTGTTACACAGAGAAAAACAACAAACAAACAAACAAACAAACACAAAGCAGAAAGGAATTGGAGATCTGAAGAACACTGCAACATCAGACATGGCGATGCAGAATTTGGAGCTTGATCTGCTGGGTTTTGGTTTTGATTTGACCCAGCATTTCCTCACTATGCTCCCTTTCCTCCCTTTGGGAATGGTCATGGATATCCTATGTCATTGTATGCTGGAAATTTGTGGCCTGTTTTTTATTTTGGTTTTACAGGGGGGTTACAGTTAGAAGATTGCTATGAGTCTTGGAAGAGACTTAGAACTCCTAAACGGTGTTGAGACTGTGAAAGACTATCGGGATTTTTAAAGTTGGACTCAATACATTTTTGCACTTTGATATGCCTACAAGCCTCTGAGGGCCAGGGAGTGGTGGTTTGAATAAGAATGACCACACACACACACACACACACACACACACACACACACACACACACGCACGCACGCACGCGCGCAATAGGCTCATATATTTGAGTTGAGTCATGGAGAGTGGAACTCTTTGATAGAATTAGAAGGATTAGGAGGTGTGGCCTTGCTGGAGGAAGTGTATCGCTGAAGGTGGGCTTTAAGGTTTCAAAAGCTCAAGCCAAGCTCAGCGTTGCTCTCAGTTTGTAGATCAGGATGTAGCTCTCAAACTACTGCTCTATCACCATGCACACCACCATCCTCCCTGCCATGATAATGGACTAAGCCTCTGAAACTGTAAGCCAGCCCCAGTTAAATGCTTTCTTTTGTAGGAGCTGCCTTGGTCATGGTGTCTCTTCACAGCAATAGAACAGTGACTTAAGAGTGTCTTATCTGAAAAGTAATAAGAACAGCATACCCACACTGGTCCTACAGAAATAACCTTGGGAATCCCTCATAGCCTTCCTGATTGGGTTAGAACCAGCTACACCAGGTGACCCCTTGCCTTACCCAGCCCTGGAAGCCGCAATGCCTCTGCTTTATTGCTACCAATGATTATAGACTTTAAAATATCCCAACAATATAAAAGTCAGCAATTATTTTTGTTGTGGTGGTCATGGGTTTTCGTTTTTAAAACAAGGTCTCACAATGCAGCTTTGGCTAGGCTGGAATTTTCGATATAGACAGGGCTAGCTTCGAACTCACTGAGTTCTGTCTGCCTTTGCTTCCAGAGTGCTAGGATTAAATGTATGCACCACCGTGTCCAGCCAAGCAACATTTTATCCCTTACCTTGCTCTCCTTTTTTTTTTTTTTTTTTTTTGTGCCTGTCCTGGATCTCGCTCTGTAGACCAGGCTGGCCTCAAACTCATAGAGATCCACCTGGCTCTGCCTCTCGAGTGCTGGGATTAAAGGCAACCACCACTGCCCGGCTTTGCTTTCTCCTTCTAGGGGAGCGCCCCCGCTCCCACACACCCTGAGTATATACACATCAAGATGCCAGTAGTGAGGCAGACCCCGTTGCAGGGCCATGAGAGGACACAGGCTGTCTCCATAGGCCTTATCTAACCTTGCTCTCTGGCTGCAGATGTTGGGGCTGAGAATAGGGCCTGGTTTCTCTCATTTCTGGGCTGAGTCCCTGGAGGGGAGAGCTCCCAGAGCTGGTTAGAAGGACTCGGCAGAAAAGGAGCTGGCAAGAGACCAGAAGACCTCATGTCTCTGTCCCTCGGCATTGTGTCGGCCCAGTTTTCCTCAACCTGTTTTCCCAGCTGCCATACTCACACCTGCCAGCCAGGACTGAAGAGAGACTGGGAATTCTGAGAAGTTACAAAAAGAAGTTTGTGTTTGGTGGTGGTGGCTCCTGAAGTCCTTACAGCCAGCTCTTCTGTCTGACCATTGTTACCTGGGGTCAGGTCTGTCTACGTACAAAGGCAGACCGGCCCGTGTGGATTTCTCCATTGCTGTTCACCACTGGGAAGTGTATGCGCCAGTGCAGGCTTTGTGGGACATGATGACAGCAAGTCCCACAGCCCCGGTACTAGGTTTCAGTCCCTCTGTGGAACAAAAAAGCTCAGGAGTGCACAGAGGTCTCCCCATCCCCCCTCCGGCCATCCTCACCAGGCCGGGTCTCAAAGGCCTCTTGTGACTGCTCTTTCTCTGTCTTTCCCCACTTCGTTAAATGTCCTGGGATTAGCCCTTCTGTGTTTATTGGATGAGCAATTTGTGTGTGTCTGACAAAGCTACATCTGAATAATATTTGGCACAAGCCGAAGAAATGTGATCCACCACATTTCTCTCCAGCCTGCTCTCTGGAGCCGGCCAGGCTCCTGCCAAAAAGCCTCTAAGATTCTACAGCTGAGTGTGGCAGCCTAAACATGTTTGTAGGCAGGGAGAGAAGGTGGGGGAGGGTGCCTAGGGTCGGGGCCAACGACAGAGAGGCAGAGCAGCCTTAGTGAACTGGCCAGTGAGTTTATAGTTCCTGTAATAATTTAAGGACCTTACAGGTGGTCACCCAGTCCTGGAGACCTGAAACCTGGCCGGGGTGGGGGTGGGGGATGGGGGGGTGGGGGGTGGGGAGTGGGGGTGGGGCATGCAGTTCAAGAGTCTGGGTGGTTTCCTCGGCCCAAGTCCTGGGTATGAATGCAGTCAAAGAGATTCAAGCTGGTCCAGCATCCAGGTCCCAGATGTAGGAGGGCGATCACTGCTGAGCTCCTGTTTGTGCGTGTGTGGGGGACGAGTGTGGGGCAGGCTGAGATGTACGGAGACATTTAAATGTTAACTGTTAGTGTAGGTTCCTGAACTGAGGCGCACAGAGCTTGAAGCTGGGGTAATCACAGGACCCAGGTGGAAGGGATGGAGGTGTGCAGAGGAAGAGGGAACTTAGAATGTGGGTGTGGGTATGCCAACAACCTCCACCACACCACATCCCCCCAGGCCTTCCACCACGCCCCCTTCAGCAACCTCCTTTCCTTTCTATTACTCATGTCTCAAGACTTGCTTCACCTCCTTCTCGGAAACTTAGAGATTGGCTGCAGGCAGGCTACTATCCTGCATCCCCAACAATGAGCACAGAGCTGACCACTAAGGAGATATGGACAATGGTTTCCTGAAGGAAGGGGTGGATGGAAAAAGCTGGGAGGGCCGCCTTCAGTAGTTCCAGACCACGAGCATATAGCAAATAACAAATCAGATGGAAGTAACCGCAGAAGGGGAGGATTCCAGGTTTGAGAAGAGGGCTGGGCATGGTGGTGCAGGCCGAAGGCAGAAAGGTCACAGGCTAGAGGCCTACTTGGACTGCTTTAGTGAGCCTCTGTGAAAACACACACCTGCTTGGTGCTGGGTGTGGTGGCACATATTTACTTGGTTTTGTTTGTTTGTTTGGTTTTTCGAAACAGGGTTTCCCTGTGTAGTCCTGGCTGTCCTGGAATTCTCTGTAGACCAGGCTGGCCTCAAACTCAGAGATCTGCCTCCCTCTGCCTCCTAAATGCTGGGAATAAAGGTGTGTGATACCACACCAGGCCACTGGTGGCAGGCAGATTTTTAATCCCAGCCCTTAGGAGGCAGAGGCAGGCAGATCTCTGCGAGTTCAAGGCTAGCCTGGTCTACATATTGAGATCTAGGCAAGCCAGGGCTATATAGTAAAACTCTGTCTCAGAAAGAAAGGGGGGAGGGAAGGAGGGAGGGAGGGAAGGAAGGAAGGAACAAAGGAAGGCAGGCTGAAGAGTTGCCATAATAGGAAAAACCCTTGCTGCATAAGCATGGTGGCCTGAGTTCTCGTCTCCAGCACCCATGTTAAAGCTGGGCAGTAGCACATGTCTGTAACCCCAGAGCTGGAGAAACGGTGAGTGGAGGCAAGAGGACCCTTGGGGCTTTCTAGCCAGCCAGTGTAGCCCAAAAGGTAAGCTCCAGGTTCAACAAGAGACAACCATGTCTCAAAAAATAAGGCGGAGAACAATAGATGAAGATGTCTGACATTGACCTCTGCCCTGCACACACACACACACACACACACACACACACACACACGTGCGTACACACATGTGCACACACACACACACAAACATGGCCACAGTCACACCATCCTCAGCGTCTGCTGGACGAATGCCTGGTGTGTGTAAGGCCGGCTCTCTATGCCAGGCCTTGAAGCACCTGTGTGGCTGTGCAGCTGTGCATCCGTCCTGTGGTGAGGTTTCACACAGCTCCAGTTTGTCAGTAAACAGATTGTTCCACACACCACAGGATACCATCTGTCGCTCAAACAGAAAAACACAGGCGCCCATGAAGAGGTAGGTGCCGTCTGGGCTGGGACGCAGAGACTGCAGTATGAAAGTTTAGAAACGGATGAGGTCAATTTCACTTGGAGGAATAAGGGAGGTTTCATAGAGACAGGTGACCTTAGGCTGGCTTTGGAACAAGGGTGCTCGTCCCCTCATACACCCAATGCTTCACCCTTATACACCCAATGCTTGGGTTTCTCTCTCTCTCTCTCTCTCTCTCTCTCTCTCTCTCTCTCTCTCTTTTAATTTTTAATTTTTATTTACTATTTTTTATTTTTTGCTACACTTACTTATTTATAGGCCTGTGCATACGAGTGTGGGCTCTCATACCACAGCGTACATGTGGGGGTCAGAGGACAGCCTGTGGGGATCAGTTCTGTGCTCCACCATGTGGGTTCTTGAGATGGAACTAAGTTGTCAGGCTTGGCATTCGGTGCCTTTACCCTTGGACCATTTTGCCACCATATATATATATACATATATATATATATATATATGTATATATATATATAATCTACTTATTTTGCTGTGCTAGTGGTAGAACCCAGGGCCTCACTAATGCTAGCAAGTGCTCTCGTGGCTGAGGCACACTCACACTCCCAATGTGGTAACCCTGGTGAACTCTGCATATGGATCCCTTTCGCTGAACCTGGGTGTGTCCATGGGACTCTTTTCCACACAAGTCTCCAGCCAGACTATCAGAGACATCGTATGAGAAGAAAATCCACCCGCCATCCTCACACCTTAGGAGGTGTGTACAATTGAGACACATAGGAGTAAGAGGCGAACAGAACACGGAGGAGGAGAGGCACCCGGACAGCGACATACGCCTGAATGGGCGTAATGAAGAATGTGGGCCGATTATACTGGAAGGTTTATGAATGGACAGCAGTGGGTGATGTGGCTAAGAACGGAGGCTAAGGAATGATCTGGATTCACATTTTGTTAGGCTGAGGAATTTGGTCTCAGGCTGCAGGGAGAGAGAATGGCACAGCTGTGTTCAGGAAGCCATTCTGGTAGCGGTATGCAGGGGCAGGCTGGGCTGGGAGAAGCTGGTAAACCAGCCAGACAACTGTCTCGGGCAACAAGTGACGAGGCCTATGAGCAACTGCAGCACTTGGCAAAAACATCTGTTCCACACTCGTCCCACCGTCTCTCCCGGGGCTGTCTTTTGACAGCCTGACAGCCCGGGGCCTGTGTAGCTTCATTGACAGCAGAGGTTGTTTGCGGCCTCTCTTGGGGCCTCCGGGCTGACATGGTTCTTAGCAGGTGCTCATTATATATCTGTGAAGTTACTGAATAGAGCAGTGAAGAAAAAGGACAATGGGTGTACAGAGAACGGCGCAGATTCCTAGGATAGCATCCTACTTAGCGAGTGCAGATCCCCAGGCCTGAGCATGTGTGTGTGTGTGTGTGTGTGTGTGTGTGTGTGTGTGTGTGTGTGTGCGGTGTGTGTGTGGAGAAGTAGATGCGTGTGCAGCAGTGTGTGAGTCTCGAGATGGTTGCGTTCGAGTTCCCGTCATTCTGTATGATGTGCATCCAAGAGCTTTTGAAGTTTTTGGAGAGGTGGCTGACAGACCTTGCAATGTATACCGTCCTTAGGTGCCTTAGGAAGTATGTTAAAGGCTCTTTTTAGATTGCAACTGACAGAAACTCAAAGTGAAAAAAAAAAAAAGGCTATGTATTGGTTCCTGAGATACTTTTCTGGGCAGCCATGATCAGAGAGTCTAGCAGTGTGATTTGATCTTCCTTCCTGCGACGTCCGCTCCTCTCCACACACCAGCCGCATTCTTGCCCCTGACTTCCTCGACATCAGAAATAAAGGTATCACCCTGAAAGGAAGAGACAGAGATCATTTCTCCCAAGAAAATCCAAAGGCTGGGCTGAGGAGCCTATGGGAAGAGTTGGTCTGGTGTCTCCATGGCAATAGGGAATAAAAAACATCACCACCGCTGGGCGGTGGTGGTACACGACTTTAATCCCAGCGCTCCGGAGGCAGAGCCAGGCCTACAGAGTGAGGCCTTTCGAGGCCAGCCTGGTCTACAGAGTGAGTTCCAGGACAGGCACCAAAACTACACAGAGAAACCCTGTCTCGAAAAACCAACCAACCAACCAAACAACCAACCAACCAAACAAACAAAAAACCACACATCACCACCAAGCATCAGGCTCACTGGGACCGAAACAGGACATCTGATTTTGAGCTCATCTTTCTTCCATCTTAACTTACTTAGAGTGAATTTGACAAAGCTGGGGGGGTGGGGGGTGGGAGGACAAAGAACAATGAGACCCCATCTTCACCTACTAAAAATGTAAGCAGGCAGCAGGATAAGAGCCACGCTGGCAGTGATGGGGAAATGGTTTGCTTCTAAACGGCCCATGACAGGATAAAGTGTGCATGCAACCTGTGAAAAAACAGACTGTTTGGTCATGGGGATGACGAGCCGGGAAAAGCTTTCTTTACCTTTGACCCAATAATCTCAGTCTTGGAAAGAGTGGAGAGTCCCAAGCTAAACCCAGCTAGTACGCTGTGCAGGAGATGCATGTAAAACAGTGTTCCTCGGGTGAAAATAGAAAACAAAAATAGAAGCTACAGTGAAAAGGGAAGCAATGAGAAAGCAGGGATTGCAATATTATCATCAGACAAGGTTCACACACACACACACACACACACACACACACACACACACACACACCTAGAAAATAAGACACAAAGGAAGACATGACGAAAATGGCTGAGTGCTAAATGAAGCTCTGTCATAAATATCTATGCATGAAAAAATATAACATCAGAATTCATAAAGCAAAAACATTGACAAGAAATACAGGGAGAAATGGACAGAAATACAATTAGTAGTAGAGCATTTGTTTTTATTATTTTCAGTTATGTGTCTGTGTCCGTGCGCGTGAATTCAGGTGCCTGTGGAAGCAGGAGGGATCAGATTGTAAGCCACCCAGCCTGGTGCTGGGGAACCGAACCTGGATCCTCCAGAAGAGCAATATGCATTCTTTTTTTTTTTTTTTTGGTTTTTCGAGACAGGGTTTCTCTGTGTGGCTTTGCGCCTTTCCTGAAACTCACTTGGTAGCCCAGGCTGGCCTCGAACTCACAGAGATCCGCCTGGCTCTGCCTCCCGAGTGCTGGGATTAAAGGCGTGCGCCACCACCGCCCGGCAGGCAATATGCATTCTTAACTGCTGAGCCATCTCTCCAGCCCCAACAGTAGGTAATTTTACTCAACTCTCTTAGCCCATGATTAATCAATAAATCAGATAATAAAAGAAAACATATATGCTATGATTTACTAATTAGCAAGATAGATTTAATTAAAATATATCAAATACCAAACCTTGAAAATCAATAATATATTCTTTTGGTAGGTACCCATAAACCACTTAAAAGTGACCATATCAAAAATCAAACAGCCCAGCCAGACAGAGGTGGTGGTGCACACCTTTAGTTCCAGCACTCAGGAGGCAGAGGCAGGAGGATCTCTCTGAAAGGCATTATCTCGAACAAAACAAAACATAAACCCCAAAACTTCAATACATTTCAAAAAGTAGAATGGATATGAATAGTTTCCTCTGATCAAAATGACTACAGTCAGAAATAACAAAAGCAGAAATTAAAAATTAATTTAAAAGTTGAAAATTAAACAAAATAACTGATAGGATATTTTTCAGGCTTTTAAAAGGAAGAAAATTCTGACATACGCATAAATGAAAGTTGAGGACATTGTGCTAAGTGAAATAAGCCAGTCATTAAAAAGGTATGTTATATGATTCTGCTTTTATGAGTTACTTAAAAGAGTCAAATTTATAGAGATGCAAAGAGGAATAATGGTTGCCAGGTGCCATAGACAGGCAGCACTTGATAGTTATGTTTAATCAGTCCTAAGTTTTAGTTCTTTAAGATGTAAACATTTGGGAGCTTGGTTGCATGACAATGTGAATATGTAAAGCACTACTACCAGTATCCATGAAAATTACTGAGATGTGTTTACTGGTGTACTAGTTGGAGATGTGGCTCAGTTGGTAAGTGCTTGCCCACCATTCACGAAGCTCTGGGTTCAATCCCTGGCATCACATAAAACTGGGCATGGTGGCACATACCTATAACCAGCACCTGGGAGGTGGCGGCAGGAGGATCGTATGTTTAAGATCACCTTGGCTACAAGTACAAGGCTAGCCTGGGATACTTATTACAAGTACAAGGCTAGTCTGGGATACGTGAGACCCTTTTGTCTGTAAAACAAAACAAAGACCCTCTACTTGAAAATTAAGGCATTCTCTCCTCCCCACTACGCATACCTATATTCCTAGCTGTTCAGGAACTGAGGTAGGAGCTTGCCAAGCCTGGGCTACAGAGTGAATTCCAGGCCATAGTGATTTCCTGAATAACTTAGTGAGACTCCCATCTCAAAATGAAATATCAAAAAAGAGAATCAGCTGGAGAAAGGGCTCAGCAGTAGAAAAGTGTGAGCATTTGGGAAGTGCTGGGGTCTATCCCCAGAAAACACGCACACACACACACACACACACACACACACACACACACACACACGCTTTCCTTCTTACACTTACGTAACATATGCTATGGCTTGCTTCCAGAGCATCATGTGCTGGAATCTTCACTCCTGTTCCTAGCATGTCAGTGATGAGGCAGCAGTACTTTTACTAGATGGAGCCTGGTAGAATCTAATTAAGTCTGGCTGCAGGGAGGAGATGAACTCTGTAGGGATGAATGCCTACGCAGTGGGACTAGATCAGTTCGCCTGAGAGTGGAGTTGTACACCTCCACACCCCGTGCTCTGCCTTGTGCTTGGGGTAGAACCCAGAGCCCTGTGTATGCTAGACCAGTATTCTACCACTAAGCACATCTCTAGCCATTGGTTTGTTTGAGACAAGGTCTGACTACACAGCTAAGGCTGAACTTAACATTCCTCCTGCTACAGCCTCCTGGTGCTTGGATACAGGCATGTGCCATCATGCCCCAACAAGAGTAAGCAAGGCTGAACCCCTGGTTCTTTTTTTTGGGGGTTGCATGGGGGAGGTATTGGGACTGGAACCTAGGGCCATTTGCATGCTAGCTACATCACAGGCCCTGTGAATCTACTTCACAGGTATTGCTCACCTCTTGTTCATGCCCCACCGCTGCTGCACATCTCTATGGCGCCACATGCCATAAGCCCTCTCCAGGCAGCCAAGAAGATGCTGGTGCTATGCTCTTGAAACGTCCTTAGCCTCAGCCTTTGGCATTTTGTTAGAGTAATACAAAATACACTAAGACAGACAAGCATGAATGGCAGACCCTGAATCAGGCCCCAGAGATTAAAAATAAAGGGAAGTAGGAGGGAGTTACTTCATCTCTCCCTTCAGGATGCAACAGCCTGGAGGAAGACAGGGCCTTGGAGGTGTTCTTGGAGCAGGAAGAGGCAAGGGCAAGGAAGCCGGACATTGGAGGTTGCCTTTAAGGAAAACCATTGCACTAGAGCAAAGGGCAGAGAGGGCATTACAAACAGAGGAAACTACATCAAAGGGTAGGAGAACCAACCCTGCAATGCCCACCCAGGGCTGATGAAATGGCTCAGCAGTGAGAGCATTCACTGCTCTCCCAGAAGACCTGTGTTTGTTCCCCAGCACCCATGGATGTCTGGTTCAGGGCTGCCTGTTGTAGAATATTATTTTAAGGTGCATTACTTTTGTTTATGTTGCATTTGTTTAACTCTGTGAAGCTGTGATATTTTGCCTGTCTAAAACACCTGATGGTCTAATAAAGAACTGAATGGCCAATAGCAAGGCAGGAGAAAGAATAGGCGGGTCTAGCAGGCAGAGAAAATATATAGACGGAGAAATCTGGAAGAAAAGAAGAAAGAGCAAGAGGAGGAGGAGGAGGACATGAGGGACCAGCCACCCAGCTACACAGCAAGCAATGAAGAAAGAAAGACCTACAAAACAGAGAAAGGTAAAAGCCCAGAGGCAAAAGATAGATGGGATAATTTAAAGTTAAGTAAAGCTGACTAGCAACAAGCCAAGCTAAGGCCAGACATTTATAATTAGGAATAAGCCTCCATGTGTGATTTATTTGGGACCTGGGTGGCAGGCCCCCCCCAAAAGAGTCAAACAAAAGCAAACAGCAACAGCTGCCTGTAACTCCAGCTCCATGGGTTCTGACACCCTCTTCTGAACTGTGCTATCAGCTGCACTCAAGTGTCCACATACCTACACACACATGCACATAATTTAAAACAAATCTTTAAAAAAAGAAGCAAACATTTTAAAATTGAAAACCCTGCTCAACCCCACTAACTAGCTTCAAGAAGTAGAGGAGGCCAACAGATAGGTTCTTCCCACCAAAGTTAACCTTTGCCTAGGCTTCTGAATGTGGTTTCCTCTTTGTGACCTTAAGTAAATCACTTCCCCTCTCTGAAACTCAGTTTCATCATTTGAGAAATGGAACCAATAATGACACCTGGGTTTTTTTTTTTTATGTTATTGCTTTTGTTTTTAAATCAAATGAAATAGTGTGAATTAAGAGTTTTAAGAGCGGCCGGGCAGTGGTGGCACATGCCTTTAATCCCAGCACTTGGGAGGCAGAGGCAGGTGGATCTCTGTGAGTTTGAGGCCAGCCTGGTCTACAGAGTGAGTTCTAGGACAGGCTCCAAAGCTACACAGAGAAACCCTGTCTGGAAAAAAAAGTAACAACAACAACAACAACAACAAAAAGAGTTTTAAGAGCTTTAGGGTAGTGTAAAATTACACATCTGTAATCCCAGCACTTGGGAAGTGGAAGCAGAGGAGTAAGAATCAAAGTCAGGGCTGAAGAGATGGCTCAGCAGTTAAGATTCCTGGCTGCTCTTCCAGAGAACCCAGGTTGGGTTTCCCTTATCCACATGGTGGCTTGCAACTCTGTGTAACTCGAATTCCAGGGAATCAGACCTCCTTTTCTGGCCTCTGCAAGGACTGCGTGTATTTGGTGCATAGACATACATTCAGGCAAACACTCATACCCATAAAAATAAATAAAATATTATAAAATTTTGGTTATTTTGTTTTTTCAGACAGGGTTTCTCTGTGTATCCCTGGCTGTCCTGTAACTCCCTCTGTAGACCAGGCTAGCCTCAAACTCAGAGATCTGCCTGCCTCTGCCTCCTGGGATTAAAGGCATGCACCACCCTGCCTGGCCAAAATAAATTTTAAGAGAGTTCAAAGCCTTGGCTATATAGCAAGTTCTAAGCTATGGGCTACATGAGACCCTGTCTCAAAAAATAAGTAAAATAAATTACGCTAGAGTTATGTGTCTATTAGGAGTATCTAAGCAATAACGGTTTGGACTTTGGGTGACCAGTGGAGAAAGGGCTTGGGGACTAGAGGAAGAAAATGCAATTAAGAAGTAGCACTGGGGGCCAACGCTGCTGCTCACAAGGTTGGGTGCTGTTTCCCAAGAGGTGGTGCCCAGTGGCAGGAACACAGCAAGGGTTTAGCTTCTCGAGGGAGTTCTCTCGAAGCTTCCCACTCTGCAGTCATTTTTGGGACCCCCCCCCCCAGGAGCACTGAGGGTGTTGGAGTCCGTGAGTAAGTGGTAATGGAACAGAAATTAGGAGCTGGCTGAGTTATAGTTTAGCTTCTCAGTCCTTGACTTTGAAGCTTTTATGGAGCTCTGAGAATTGAGTCATACTTAGAAAGCCCACACATGAAAAACTCACCATTAGAAACAAAATTCATGTGGAGCCCAGTCATGGCTGACATTAGAATAAACTCCAGATGGCTTAAAGATTTGCATATAAAACATGAAACCATGAAAAAAAGCAGTAAAAGAACATAGGTGGATGTTTATAGTTCTGGAAGGAAGGAGGGGTACGAAGGAGTTTGTGAAAGAGGGGTGTTCTAACTTTAGCACCCAGGTAAACAGAGAAAGAGTGTAGCAGCTGAGAAGAAGAAGCATGCTGCAAAGTGGAAGGTCAAGGCAGACCTCTGAAGTCAGAGTTAACCGGCACAAGGAAGAGGGCCGATCCCTGGAGTAGTTTATTGGGCAACTGCATTTGGAGTATCCACGGCAACCACCCTCTCCTTCCTCCTCCTGCACTTGGACTGATTAATCAAACCAGCGAGAGCCCCAAGCAACAAATGCTCCCACCCAGTAAAGAGAATTGTCATACCCAAGTCCAGGCCCTCTTTATCCAAGACTCTCTCTCTCTCTCTTCTCTCTCTCTCTCTCTCTCTCTCTCTCTCTCTCTCTCTCTCTCTCTCTCCATATATATATATACATGTGCATGTATGTGTGTACATGTACATACATCCCATCAGTACTTTCGACTCCTCCTGAACATTTACTATATGGAGGATCAGTAAACAGAACAAGAGTGCATAATTAGAAGTTGAAGAGAGTGGCCTGGAGAAACGGCTCAGTAAATAAAAGCAATGGCTACCCTTCCAAAGGGCCAGGATTCAATTCCCAGCACCCACATGCTGACTCACAACCATCTGTCACTCTAGTCCCAGGGACCCTTTTGTGGCCTGTGGAGGCACAAGTCATACAAAGGAGTGGAGAGACATACATATAGGCCAAGCCAGGCATGGTGGCACAGGCTTTTAATCCCAGATTTAGGAGGCAAAGGCAGACAGATCTCTCCAAGTTCAAAGCCAGCCTGGTCTACACAGGGAGTTCCAGGCCAACTAAGACTACACAGTGAGACCTTATCTCAAAAAAAAAAAATTTTAAATTAAAAGATAAGCAGGCTAGGGTGTAGCTCAATGGAAGAACACTAGCCTACCTTGTAACAGAGTTGCCTGCCCAATACCACATCACCTCCCCAAATATTTTGTCTACAATTACTAAGTAAACTACTGAGTAAAATCAGCATTATGAAGCAAGGCCATGAGAATCCACTGTGAGAGACAGAACACACCATCCCGAGATATGTCACTTTGGCACAGTGTCATTTTGACCTCAAGACAACTGAGGAGAAACAAACACAAACCTTGGTCCTCCCGTTTGCCCAAAGTCAGGCCATAGGTTCCTAAAGACAAAAATATGTTACTTCCCTGTCTGCCAGAAAGGACCGAGATTAACACGGAAGGCAACTTTGTTGCTAGCCTAACCTGGAGCGAGACAGAGGAAGCATGCCAGCCAGCATCACTGACTGCCTTTATCTGCCTTCTCGGTTTCCTGCCTTTTCTGGCTTCGCCTCCTTCCTCCTCTTTCTCCCCGACCTCCTCAGGCTTAGTTGGAGAAGAAGTTTAACCACGTTCAAAACCAGACTTTTGCAAAGTAGACAACACATTCCGCTTTCTTCTCTCTGGAAGAAACATCTGCAAAGGTCTCCTTCCCTTCAGGAATGTGCCTGCTTTTGAGATTTCAGCCTCAAGAATGCTAGTGTTTTAACTACACTGTGGCTCTAACCTGGAAAAGCACAAAGAAGCATGAGAGCCTGTTAGCATTGGTGACGTAATGTCAGGACATGGTTGCACTTGAGTTGGAGTCCTGGCTCCACTACTTTCAATTTGTAATCCCACAGGGTTTTTTTTTTTGTTTTGTTTTTTTTTTTTTTTTTTTTTTGTTTTGTTTTTTTTTTTTTTTTTTTTTTTTTGTTTTTTTTTTGTTTTTTTTTTTTTTTTTTTTTTTTTTTTTTTTTGAGACAGGGTTTCTCTGTGTAGCTTTGCGCCTTTCCTGGGACTCACTTGGTAGCCCAGGCTGGCCTCGAACTCACAGAGATCCGCCTGGCTCTGCCTCCCGAGTGCTGGGATTAAAGGCGTGCGCCACCACCGCCCGGCTTTTTTTTTTTTTTTTTTATCCCCTGTCTGAACCTCCATTTCCTGGTCAGTGAAATGGGAGCATACTTGCCTGGCCCTCAGGATAGCTCTACGGCTAAGAGCATAAAACGTTGAAGCAGTGTTTTGAGGCTATTAGTTCTAACCAAAATGTCAGAATGCAAATTCCTTCCAGCGCCAGAAAGACAATGTGGTTTTGTAAAGTGGTTAGCACACAACACGGGAATGGAGAGGACACTGGCTTGACAGGCATGCTTGAGAGACAAACATTTCTGGTTCATCAGCTTGTGTCTCTAAGCAAAAAATAAGGCTAATTGGATCAAAACAGTTCTTGAAGTTGATGCAAAATCAGATTTTTTTTTTCCTACTTGTGGGTTGAATTTTGTCCACACACACCAAAAAAAAAAAACCTTTTAAAATAAAAGACATGTTGAGCTTCTACCTCACAAAACCTCAGCCAGGGACTTTATTTGGAAGTAGGGCCATTACAGATGTAATTGCTTTTAAGTTGGAATGAGATCATACTAGAGTGTTCTGGCCATGAACACACACACACACACACACACACACACACACACACACACACACACACACTGGAAGCAGAAATTGGAGTGATGTGCCTCCAGCCAAGACATGCCAAGGATTGGGTGTCCAGGAGATAGAGAGGGACATGGCATGGATTTTCCCTCTAACAGGGGTCAACCCCACCGATATTTTCTCTTTAATGTTCTGTGCCACACATTAGCTTCCTCCATAGAATTTAACAACTTATTCTGTTTGTAAATGTATCTCAGAGTGTGCACAAAGTCCCATTAGGGTTATTCACTTATTCATCAGCACTACAAATGGCTGCATTATTTACCATACCTCATCCTCAGCACTTTCCCGACAAGCAACTTCATCTTTCTGGTTCTCTGCACCCCCTTTCTTGGTGATGGCTTCTTCCTCCCATGCCAAGCACGCAAAGTGCCCATGGCTTTGGGCGTTGGTTCTATTGGTCTATATTTTTCTTCTCAGAGATAGGAAAAGAGTGTCCATTCATTAAAAACTACATTGAATTTGGGCTGGAACGATGGCTCAGGGGTTAAGAGCATTTACTGATCTTCCCGAAGACCCGGGTTCAATTCCCAGCCCCCATATGGCAGCTCACAACTGTCTGTAACTCCAGTTCCAGGGGATCCAACACCATCACACAGACATATAGGCAGGCAAAACACCAATGCACATAAAAATTACCAAAAAACTATGCTGGATTCTACTTCAGTTTGCCTTCCTCTGACAGCTAGGAGTGCCGGAAGCTTCTTTTCTGATGCAGTTTTAGGTTACAATCTGTCATGGCCAGGAAGGCATGGTGAGGAGGCACAGCACGGCTTATAGTCAGGCAGCTTAGACAAACGCTGGTGCTCAGCTCACGCTCCACTTCTTATGCAGCCCGGGACCCAGCCAAACCGTGGAAGAATGGGTCCCTGCTGACACCTTTTAAAACTTCCTTTGTTTTCATTTTATGTATATGAGTGGTTTGCCTGCATGTGTGTTTATGTTCCTGGTGTATTCTTTGTGACTGTAGAGACTGAAAAAGGGAATTAAGTGCCCTGGAGCTGGAGTTACAGATAGGTTTGAGCCACCACGTGGGTGCTGGGAATAGAAGCTAGGTCCTCTAGAAGAGCAGTCAGTGCTCTTAACAACGAGCCATCTCTCTAGACCCCCTACCCTACTCCCATATCTTGATAAGATTTTATCTTTTAAGACAGGGTCTCACTATGTAGCCCAGGCTGGTCTGGCTTGAAACTCATGGCAATCCTCCTGCCCCAGCTTTCTAAGTGCTGAGATTGCAGGTGTGAGCCGCCATGCCCAGCTCATACACTACCTCTTTGTGATTTTTGGTGGTGTTGTTTGCTTTTTGTTTTTTGAGACAGGGTTTCTCTGTGTAGCTTTGGAGCTTGCCCTGGATCTCACTCTGTAGACCAGGCTGGCCTCGAACTCACAGAGATCTGCCTGCCTCTGCCTTCCGAGTGTTGGAATTAAAGGCATGCACCACCACCAACTGGCCTACACTACCTCTTTAACAATAAGTAACAGTCAGTCAGGTGAGAAGAAGGGAAGAAGGTGCATGGCAGACGAGAGGAGAAAGGTGACAAGAACAATGTCCAGAACATGGGTGTGGTAACAGCACTTGGGTTGAAGCAAGTGGAGGTCAAGGTCACCCTCAGCTACATAGTGAGTTCAAGACCAGTCTGGGTTACATGAGACCCTGGGGGTGAGGGAGGTGGTGGTACCACACTAATCCCAGCACTCAGAAGCAGAGGCAGGAGGATCACTATAAATTCAAGACTAGCTTGATTTACAATACAGAGTTCTGAGGCTACATAGCAATACTCAAATACATTTTCTTAAAAGACGTCCAGATAGCTTGGGTGGTAGGCAAATGGCATGCTAGTCATTGAGCCAGGAAAGACCAGAAGAAGAAGAAATGTGAAGAAAAGAAGAAAAGGCGAGTTCAGTCTTGGACATGGAGCGTCTGCGGTACTTTCAGACGAAGGCGACCAACACAGCATTTCCAGAGTATTCTAAGAACCTTAGTTCCAGAAGGAACAACTGTTTCAGGAAAACAGAAGCTCTTGGAAGGTTGTTATGGCCCAATCTCTAGAAGACAGAGCCTGGGCAAGGATTATATACACCCATGCTTTCAGAAGAGAAACCGTGAGCGTGGGAAACAATGCAAAATGCCCAGAGGAGCCAGAGGCTGTTGGCAGCAGCTTAGCTGGCCTCTGAACTCTACAGTCATGTGTTTTGCATAATTGACTGTTCTGCAAGCTCCTTACCATCTGTCCCTGGGACTGGGTCATTTGTAAAGGACACAGATTGATTTCTCATTGTCCTAGAGTTTGGAAAGGCCAAGGCCAAGAGTCTCGAATCTGGTGGGGGCCTCTTTGCTGAGGCACTGGGTGGCAGAGGGCAGAAAGGTAAGAGAGCTGTGAGAAAGGCAAGAGAGCTGTGAGAAAGCAAGGGCTCAACCTCCAGCCTCCGGGCCTGTGGCAGCGGCATCCATCCGGGCACGATGAGCACTGTCTGTTAGGCATACCACTCAGCTCGGCTGCCTTTGGGAGCAATCTTCTCGCACGTACATTCAAACCAACCCCAAAGAAGACAGTGGTGGCCAAGAGACAGAAGGCTGCCTGCTTCAGGAGTCTTGTCCCGACACGTTTCTGCTGCCAGGAACATAACCAGGGCGAGGACGAGCTGGGCTGTTCAGCACCATCCAGTGTGGCAGCACATCTGATGTCCTTGGCCTTCACTGCCCCAAACGCTGATTCAGAAACAAGGGGTGTGGGAGAACGGGAATAGGAAACATCTCTGAAAAAGAAGGAGAGGCAAGCTCAGCCAGAAAGACTGTTGTTAACTGCTCCCACCCAGGACTCTTTGTCTTCTTACCCTCTGTGTGTGTGTGTGTGTGTGTGTGTGTGTGTGTGTGTGTTATGTTTGTGTGTGAATGTATGTGTATGTGTGTGTTATGTTTGTGTGTGAATGTATGTGTATGTGTGTATGTGTGTGTGCACACGTGTGTGTGTGTGTGTGTGTATGTGTGTGTGTATGTGTGTGAATGTATGTGTATGTGTGTGTGTGTATGTGTGTGTGTATGTGTGTGTGAATGTATGTGTATGTGTGTGTGTGTGTGTGTGAATGTGTGTGTGTGTGTGTGTGTGTTGGGGGAGGGAGATGGCACACATGGAGGTCAGAGGATGAGCTGTGGAGTCTGCTCTCTCCTCCCTAACGTGGGTTCTGGGAATCCATCTCGGGCTGTCAGGCCTGCCTTTACCTGCTAACCGTCACCCTTCAAGGCCCTCTCAGGACACCAGTGCACATCTGATGCTCTCCTCTGCCCCTCCCTCCCACCTCTGCTCTCAGCTGTAGCTGAGTCCCCGATCTGGAACCAATGCATTCAGCAGCCTCAGCACATGTGTGGTACTAACGTCAAAGCAGACCACAGTTTGTCCTCTGGAGAGGAGGCCAGCCCACACCATGTGTCCCGGTTTCTCTTTGAACCTGGAAACTCTTCTGCCTGCATTGTTACTCATTGTTGCTCACGCCTGGAGCGATGTTCCCGCTGTCTCTGTTTTTCTCTCCGTTGACACCCCCTCTGTCTGACTGAGCTAAAACTGCTGTTCCAGTCAAAGGTTTCTTGAGCTGGGAACCCATCCCAGCTCCTCACAGTGCAAAATTAGATCAAGATTGGTCACCTGACGCCGGGCGGTGGTGGCACACGCCTTTAATCCCAGCACTTGGGAGGCAGAGCCAGGCGGATCTCTGTGAGTTCAAGGCCAGCCTGGGCTACAGAGTGAGATCCAGGAAAGGCACAAAGCTAGACAGAGAAACCCTGTCTCGAAAAAATGAAAAGACAAAACAAAACAAAAAAAGGATTGGTCACCTGTGGGGAACCGGAGACAGCAATGGCTAAGATTTACACCACAGCCGCAGGAGCAGAATGGCAGTGTGAACCTGTTGAGGAGAACCTGCCCTGACTGGCTGATCCCTGGCGGGGACACAAGTATCAGTTCATCTACTAACTTGGGAGGATATAAGGGCCCTCACTGGAGCCTGGCATTTGCTGGTCACTGGACCAAACTGTCAGGTTTTAGTGGCTGGCCCCTCAGAGCCTTAGTTATCTGGGGAGAGTGAGGTCACAGGTCAGAGAGCCTGAGCAGGGTTTACGCTCACCTCAGCTGGTTCCTCCATCGGATTTCAACACTCTGGAATATGGCAGCTTCCATAGAGGACTGAGACACAAAAAGGAAGTTTCCGGTTGGGGGCTGGACTCAGTGATAGGGGCTTGCTTAGTATACACTAGGCCCTGGGTTTCATCACCAGCAGGAAGGACCAGTGAATTAAAATAAATAAACTCAAACCTGTGGGACATGTCCATATGTTATCACCACCCCGCACCCCATCTCCCAATACCAGGAGCCCTCTCAAAATCCAAATCTCAATGTTTGTTTTGGTTTTTTGTTTTTTGTGTTTTTGGAAACAAGATCTCACTGTCACTCTGGTTAGCCTGGAACTCAATGTGTAGATCAGGCTATCCTCACACAAATCCACTTACCTCTGCCTCCTGAGCACTGGGATCAAAGGTGTGTGCCGCCACAAACTGCCCACCTCTCAATCTTTAAAACAAAGCTCAGGGTCATGGACAGCCCTTAGGTAGACAAGAGCTGAACCATGTAGAGTCAAATCGAATACCAGTGAATGTGGTTCTCTGATTGGCCTCCTTTTCCTCGTTCTTTAAAAAAAAAAAATGTGTGTGTGTGTGTGTGTGTGTGTGTGTGTGTGTGTGGTACTGAGTGGTACAAGTCTGGGTCTAGAGAAGTATGGCCTCTGATGCCACTTTCTCTTAGAGCTGGAAGTCTCCATGGGAAGGAACTGTGTCTCTGAGTCCCTGAAAGCTTGTCTTAGGGTTTTATTGCTGTGAAGAGACACCATGACCACAGCAACTAAGGAAAACATTTAATTGGGGCTGGCTTACAGTTCAGAGGTTTAGCCCATTATCATCATGGTGGGGAGCAAGGTATCATGCAGGCAGACATGATGCTAGAGAAGGAGCTGAGGGTTTTGATCCGATGGCAGCAGGAAGTGAACTGAGACACTGGCGTATCTTGAGCATGGGGGACCTCAAAGCCAACCCCACCATGACACTTCCTCCAACAAGGCCACACCTACTTCAACAAGGCCACACCTACTAACAGCACCACCCCCTATGAGCTTGGAGGGGCCGACTACATTCAAACTACCACAAAGCTCCATATCAGCCAGTTACCAGCTGTCCTGGCAAAGTCCCCTGGGAGAACCCCAGCATCCTGGTGGCCCCAGCAAGCTTCAAAGCTGCAAACGAGGCATGTCTAGGCAGAGCAGACATCAATGAGCCTACCAGGTGTAGGTGGAGTGGGGCTGGCCCAGCAACTAGGCTGTCTCACCCACAAAGAAAGGGAGGAGAAGAAAAAAGGAGAGTCAGGAGGGATGCCACCAGGAAGGCAGGGCTTGGAAGGGAATCCAGGGAAGTCTGACTCAGGATGGATAGAACAGAAGGCAGGAGCGTGTGTATGTGTGTGGCGGGGGGGGGGGGGGGGGGGGGGGGGGGGTAGGGGGGTGAGGGGGGTGGAGGTAGGTGGGGGGGTGTTAAATGTACACTCCCTGTTTGCCACCTGGCATTGAGACCCCTGCCCACCCCTCCATCTCCATCTCATCTCAGGCCACGCTTAACTCTTTCACAGAGCTGCTCACAGACAGATCCACTAATGTACTGTTAGGTGCTTTGGGGTGTGCAGTCTTCTGTCTGAATTGCTTTTCTGTTTATGTAGCTGGAAGCTTCCTGGGAAATATCACCTTCTCCATGGAGTATTCGCTAAGTCCGACAGAACTGCACTTGTCTCTGTGCTAAGATCCATAGGTCTCGACAGACATGGTGGCACACACCTTTAATTCCAGCACTCAGGAGTTAGAGGCAGGCCTGGTCTCAAGAGGTCCAGGACAGCCAGGGCTATAAAGACTGAAAAAAACAAAATCAAAACAAAACAAAAGTCCATAGATATCTAAGGCTCAAAAAATGGTCATTTATTAGTTCACTACAGTGTTCTCAAACTTTAGTGTACATCAGAATCATCCAGGAGGTTTGATAAAACTCAGATTGCTGACATTGATTCCAGGTCTTGGTTCTGACCACGTATGGTAGCACACACCTTCAATCCCAGCTCTTAGGAGGCAGAGGCAGGTGGATTTCTATGAGTTCCAGGCAGCCGACACTACAGAATGAGACCTTGTTTAAAACAAAACAAAACCAGGTTTCTGACTCTGATTCTTATCTAAGTGGAGATGTTGATTTTGCTGCTGATCCAAAGAAAACACTTGGAGAATCATTAATCTGACACAAAATCCTCTAATTCCTGTATATGGTGGGTGTTCTTCATATGTTAACTCATTCATTTCTTGTATGCTGAGGACATGCCTTGTGCTAGACCCAGACCAGATGTCAAGTGTTCAGTAATGAGCAAACTGGGGCAGAATTTGCCCCCACAGAGCTTCCAGTCAACCAGAGGAGACAAATTCAGCAAATAACCATATCGTGAAGATTATAATAACAGGGACCAGATAAAAGGTACCCAGTAGAGGTGGAAGGAGAGGACAGCTCCTGCGGATTGTCCTCCGACTTCCACATGTGCACTGTGGCTTGCGTGCACATACAGACACACATACCAAATAAACCAAAAGAAAAACTGAGAACACGAGAGCAAATTGTGATAAGCGCTCTGCTATGAAACTACAAGTACATGAGAAAGAATAACAAGATTGATTTTGACTGGTTGCTCAGGTAAGACCTTTTGAGGGAAGGGACATTTAGACAAGCTCTTTTTTTTTTTTTTTTTTTTTTTTTTAAACACTATGCCACTGTGCCACTCAGGCTGGCCTCCTACTCCTAGGCTCAAGCAATCAGTCCTCCTGCCTCAGTATCTCAAGCAGCGGGCACTGCCGTCCCTGGCTCATACAGGCATACTTTCAGCAAACAGCTAGAAGGACACTTACTGAGCTGTCTTGCTTTTAATTTTAACTTTCCTTTAAAAATACTGCTGAAGGTTTTAGGTGCTCTGTTGATGCCAGACGAGGGCTCCACCACCAGTTATCTATTTCCAAGTGGCCAGGGTAAGCACTAAGCTGTATGTTCCCTGAAAGCTAGAATCTTGTCTTATTAAAATTTGTGCTTTCAGGGCTTGGAATGTAGCTCAGTCTGCAGAGAGCATGCACAAATCCTGGCTTCAATCCTCACCATCACATAAACCAAGCTGCTGTGGAATAATCATATACACTGTGAAAATATGTTGCTGTCATTGTTAATAAAAAGCTGATTGGCCAGTAGTCAGACAGGAAGCATAGGCGGGACAACCAAACTAAGGATGCTGGGATGAAGAAGGGTGGAGTAAGAGAAATGCCAGGAGACACAGGGAGCAAAACATGCTGGAGGATGGGTAAAGCCACAAGCCACGTGGCAGTACATAGATTAATAGAAATGGGTTAATTGAAGTTATAAGAGTTAGCTAGTAATAAGCTTGAGCTATCAGTCGAGCATTTATAATTAATATTAAGCCTCTGTGTGCTTACTTGGGAATAGCTGGTGGGTCAGAAACTTCTGCCTACACCAACCATGTAGTACAAGCATATAAACCTAGTATTGGGAAGATCCCAGAGGACCAAAAGTGAAGCATTTATCTAAATGGTTCTATTATCAGTTAAAAACTCAGGAATCAGATGTTGTAGGATATTTGTACACTGTGTGAAGGTATATTGTTAGTTTAATAAAAAGCTGAATGGCCAATAGCTAGTCAGGAGAGGTTAGATGGGACTTCCAGGCAGAAAATGAATTCAAAGGGATGAATCTGGTGCAGCAAGAGATGCCAGCGAGACATGAGGCAGTTGGACATACAGAATGAAGAAGAGGTAAAAAGCCATGTGGCAGAACATGGATTAACAGAAACAGGTTAATTTAAGTTATAAGAGCTAGTTGGTAACAAGCCTAAGCTAAAGGCCAAGGTTTCATAATTAATAATGTCTCTCTGTTCTTATTTGGGGGCTGTCCCAACAAGAAAATCTGATGACAGTCAGATATTGGGGTAAAAACCTGAGAGATCGAGATCAAGATCAAGAAAGGGGTGGAAGAATGACCAGCTGGCATCCTCTCCACACTTCCTAGATTGAAAAAGGCTGGCAAGTCTTTCTCAGCCCCTCCCTACTCCTTTCTGTGCCCCTCTATCATATCCTGGGTCCTCCAAAATTTCTATGGCTAATTCTGGCCAGCTAGTCACTGACTCTGCCCTCTGATTAAAGGTTAACTTTATTAACAGTCTCAGAGAGTCATAGTTCAATCAAATATTCCAAAACACAAAAGTACAAGAGCCTCCTTGGCTTCATACAGCCTGGGAGATAGAAGACAGTGTCTCAAAAAGAAAAAAAAAGTGCCTCCATATGCTACAGAGCAGGACCTTGGATGTCAAAAGGACAGAGAAAGATGATAGACCATGCAAAGAATGAATAAAATATAGGAATTCAGGCATGCATACATACATGCATGGGTAAGCACATGGATGGATGGATGGATGGATGGATGGATGGATGGATGGATGGATGGATGGGTGAGTGGGGTGGCTGGATAGATGGATGGGTGGGTGGTGAGTGGATGGGATAGATGGGTGGGTGGATGGATGGGTGGGTGGGTGGGTAGATGGATGGGTGGATGGGTGGCTGGATGGATGGGTGGCTGGGTGGCTGGGTGGATGGGTGGATGGATGGGTGGCTGGGTGGCTGGGTGGGTGGATGGATGGATGGATGGATGGATGGACGGGTGGGTGGGTGGATGGATAGATGGGTGGATAGATGGATGGGTGGGTGGATGGATGGATGGGAATGGATGGATGGATGGATGGATGGATGGGTGGCTGGATGGCTGGGTGGATGGATGGGTGGCTGAGTGGCTGGCTGGGTGGCTGGGTGGCTGGGTGGCTCAGTGGGTGGGTAGTAGGTGACACCAGGAGTAGCACACACAGAACTGTCTGTAGCAGCAGGGATGGAGGCCCAGCTCCACACTGTCATGCTCTGCAGCCTGAGCAGCTCTTTTGAAGAGATCTCCACTCTGGTAAAACCAGATCCTGGGTCACAACCACAGAAAATAATTTAAGAACCAGCCAGTGTGAAATAGACTTGGAATTTGTTAAAAAGTAGAAGGAAATACACACTCAGGGAAGGAATGTGATGCACCCAATACTATGGGTGTGGTTTTTTCTCAAGAGAGAGTTGTACTTAATTACCTGTCTTAGCACGATTTGGTGGCTTTCAGGTTACATCTCAATAGGTTGCTAAAAAACTGCTTTTTTTCCTCCATTTTCCCTCCTCTTTTTCTTTTTTAAAATAATTTATTTTCATTTTATGTGAATTGGTGTTTTGCCTTCATGTATGTCTATGTGAGCATGTTAGAAACTCTGCAACTGGAGTTCAGACAGTTGTGAGCTGCCATGTGGGTGCTGGGAATTGAACCTGGGTCCTCTCTGAAGAGCAGTCAGTGCTCTTAACCACTGAGCATCTCTCCAGCCCCTTTGCCTCTTTTTCTTTTTTTTTTTTTTTTTCCGAGACAGGGGTTTCTCTGTGCAGCTTTTTACCTTTTCTGGAACTCACTCTGTAGACCATGTAGACCAGGCTGGCCTCGAACTCACAGAGATCCGCCTGGCTCTGCCTCCTGAGTGCTGGGATTAAAGGCATGTGTCACCACCGCCCGGCCCTCTTTTTCAATAATAATATTTTAGAGTTGCTCTAGAGATACCCTGAATGGAATTACAACCTGATAAAATAGAATTGGGAACCACTAGGGCTGCATAGGGACATTGGGACATATCTTCTGTTGTAAGTGGGATTTCCGCTGAGATTCCTAAACCATTGCAGGGCTCCCGTCAGACAAAAAGCCATTTATTCTTAGGCTTTAAGCCTGGCTCACTACTACTGAAACATTCTTATGTGAAATAGCAAGCTCTTATCACCCCTCGGCAAACGTTATTAATCGTGGTAGACTCGGGGCAAAAGACTTCTAGTGTGACTCTGGGTGAAGGGTTCCTTTCTCCTCCTATGTTTTCTGCCTCCTCACCAAGGTTTCTGGTGGTACCAATGAGATAAAAGTAGAAACTGAGCTGGCTCCTTTAGTGTATTTCCAGATCCTGCCCATAATGCCAGGTGACCAACAGTGGTGACTCTTCCCGGCAGCCCCCCTGGATTGCCATTGCTTAGCTCCAGCACACACAACTGCTGTCACCTCCTGTGCTCCTGTACACACCTACACAACTATATTAAAAAAGTGTGTATCAGTCAGGGTTCTCTAGAGTCACAGAGCTTATGGAGTGAATCTCTCTCTATGCATGTGTGTGTGAATACGTATGTATGTATGTATGTATGTATGTATGTATGTATGTGTATGGGGAATTTATTCAAATGACTTACAGGCTGCAGTCCAACAATGGCTAGCTGTGAATGGAAAGTCCAACAATGTAGCAGGTGCTGAGTCCCACGAGGCTGGGTGTCTCAGCTGGTCTTCTGTATACAATGGAATCCCAAAGAAGTAGGCTCCAATGCCAGTGAAGACATGGATGTGCTGACAAGGCGAGGGTGAGCAGGCAAAGAACTAACGAACTCTTCCTTCTTCCATTGTCCTTACATAGGCTTCCAGCAGAAGGTGTGGCCCAGATTAAAGGTGCGCCTTCCCACCTCAAGAGCTGGATTTAAAGGGGTGTGTCATCCCATCTCAAGATCTGGATCAAAGGCATGTTGTCTTCCTACCTCAAGATCCGGATCACAGCAAGTGTGCCTGCCATTTTTGGATTATAGTTCACTCCAGACAGAGTCTCGTTGACAACCAGGAACAGCCATCACATCCTGTAGACTCCTAACCAACTGCATGCAAGCCACAAGGACACACGCGTTCTCTCTGTCAGCCCCAGAAGGCTCAGGGTTCAGTGGTGAGATTCTTGCTCTGATAATTTATCACATGACTTCAAGACAATCATTTTTAAGTGAATGTTTTCTCAAAAAATGTAGCTAGGCCTAGTAAGTAGCAGAGTTTATTTAGATACTAAAATTAAGTCACGAAAAAGGTAAGAACATACCGAGACCCCTCTGGACTGTTAGGAAACAGAAAAGAGTTCTGACTAGACTTTTCTCTTCCCCTGAAGGAAATGACACTGCGATAGAGCTCACCTGGCTTGGCATGCTTCAGACCTGCATATACTTGCTTACAGGCTCATCCATGCTGCTAGGCTCCCAAGTCCTCCAACTAAGTCAAGAAACTGGAATACAGCAGGGAAATTCCACAGGATCTGGAAATAAGACAGAGTCCCTCTCTATCTGAAAGGAACAGAAATATAGAATCTGAGTCACGTACTTCCCCAGACTAAAACTTCTTCAATGTGAAGGACCTCAGCAGACAGTTCTCAAGAGAGGAGGGCAAGAGATTAACAAATTGGCCATGAATTCCTAATCCAATATCAGCAAAAGAAATGCAAGAAGAGATTTCACATGTCTACGTTTGCATAAATGTATAAAATGCACACACACTTGAATGCCCATATGCACACACAGTTTCTTTATGTGTGTCAGGATGTCCTGAGATGGTTTAACTTGGTCCAGCAGGATGAAATTGGCACAGTTCTTCTGAAATCATTGGATACTGTCTTTTTTTCCCCCATTTTTCTTTATTAAGAAATTTTCTACTCACTCTACATACCACCCACAGATCCTCCCTCCTCCCACCCTCCAGCCCTCCCTCCCAAGCACCCCACATCCCACATCCCCCAAATCAAGGTCTCCCATGGGGAGTCAGCAGAGCCTGGCACACTGAGCCTAG
Organism: Peromyscus eremicus; assembly: GCF_949786415.1. Taxonomy (NCBI): domain Eukaryota; kingdom Metazoa; phylum Chordata; class Mammalia; order Rodentia; family Cricetidae; genus Peromyscus; species Peromyscus eremicus. Next base: position 61,742,873 of record NC_081417.1, read on the forward strand.
GCAGGTCCAAGCCCCTTCCCACTGCATCAAGGCTGTGCAAGGCTTCACACCACAGGCACCGGGCTCCCAAAAGCCTGCCCATGCACCAGGGATGGATCCCGATCCCCCTGCCTGGGTGCCCCTCAAACAGTTTGAGCCAAACATCCATCTTCCATATCCAGAGGTCCTAGTCCAGTCCCATGGGGTCTCCACAGCCACTAGTCTACAGTTCATGGGCTTCCACTAGTGTGGCCGGTCATCTCTGCATGTCTTCCCATCATGATCTTGACATCCCTGCCTGGAATCCCTCCTCTCTCTGATCAATTGGATTCCCAGAGCTCAGCCTGGCACATGGCTGCTGATCCCTGCATCTGCCTCCATCAGTCACTGGACAAAGGCTATCTTAGTCCAATTGGGTGCTGGCAGACTCTGTCTGGATACTAAGTCTTAAAGGTCTATAAAGCATTGTACTTTTTTCCCAAGAAAAGAGCAGGCTGGTAAGTGGAGACGTAATGCAGTTAGTAGAGTCCTTGAATAGCATGCACAAAGCCCTAGGTTCCATCCCTGGTACTCCATTAACCTGGGATGGTGAAACATGTCTGTAATCCTCAAATCTGGGAGGTGGAGGCACATGGATCAGGAGTTCAATGTTATCCTCAGCTATATAATGAGTTTAAGATTAGCCCGGGACATATAAGATCCTGTTGAAAGAAAGTGGGGGATGCGAGGCTGGTATTTGCCATCACTTTATTTCTAATTCTGGCCTGCCCTAAGAAAATCACTTGAAATACAAAAACAAACAAAAGACAGCAATGATAAACATGAATCACCAGTTGAGTGCTAATCATAAAGATGTGATTATGGCTCTGGGCAAAGGTGAAGGCTGAAAACAGCCCCAAAGCCCATCAACCAGAAGCATGCATTAGCAGAACACGCGGTAGCCATGCCCAGTTATTTGTCCTGCACGCTTCTTTCCTGGGAAACATATTAGCAGCATTGTCTAGGGTGCAGGCTCCAGAGCTTGTAAGAAAATATCTTGGTTGAGTCCTTGAGACCAAAGCCCAGTTCTTAGCTTTTCGGGGTCGTAAACAGCTTTCGTAGCTAAGGATGGTTTCAGGGGAAGACCTAATTAGTCTATTTCTTAGTTCGAAGTGGATGAGGTCCCTTTCTAAACAGCGCAGCACTGTACAGCGACTGGGCCTCAGCCTGCTGTCCCAATGGTATCGGAACAGATGGAGAAAAATCCAAAGGTTTCTTGGTGAGCATCACGTGTGAATAAAAGGAAAGAAGAGAGCCTTGCTGATTTTTGCAGACCTGGTGAAGCCTGGTGACATGTCCCTGCACAACAAGAGACAGTGATTGTTTCTTACTCCAGTGTTTCTCCCTGAACGAGACACAAGCGACCAGTTTACTTTTCCACATCCTCTGTTCAATGCACGCCGATTCTCTTTTTATCAATTCAGTTTCATTCTTAGCACAGGTGAGGAAGTAATCCAGGATGGAAGCTGCTAAACCAGCTATCATTCCTTCTCTGGGCATATGGCTTTGGGATTGTGCTGATTTTCAAGATATTGCCTCTCTCAGCTCCAAATTCAGTGGACATAGCTTGCTCTAGAGCATAATAAGTTCTCAACCTGTAGATTGCAACTCCTTTGGGTGTCAATGGCCCCTTCACAGGGGCCGCATATCAGATATCCTGTATATCAGATATTTACATTATGATTCATAAAAATTGCAAAATTACGGTTAAGAAGTAGCAACTAAAATAATTTTATGCTTGGGAGTCACCACATCATGAGGAACGGTATTAAGGTCTCAGCATCAGGAAGGTTGAGAACCCCTGCTCTAAAGAGACGCTATGGAAACAGGGAATTTCTTTCCCTTCTTCCCTTCTTCTGCTATTGTCTTCTCCTGCGGCTTGCAGCATCAGGCTCCTACAGCAAAGACAGCTTCTCTAGCATCCAGCCCCTCCATGGTGTCAACATTGGGTTTATCAATACAGATGGCTTCTCCAACACCTGCTTACTAGAGCACACAGTGACCAACATCATCTAAAGGCCAGTAGCTTCCCCTAATACCTTCCCTACATGGTCTAATGGAAGAGTAAGTCTGGCAGGCACCTCCCGAGTACCTAGAATTGTACTGTGAATTTCAAGTAAGCTCAACCCCCGTGGAACCACAGTGACTAGCATTCAGTGAAGCAAGGCACATTCTCTCCAACAAGATCTAGATCTTAGCTATGCTAATAGATTAAGGAGGGACTGGCAATTAAGGATGAGGACTCTTCAGAGTGTAGGAAGAGCATCTGTAAGATCCCACTGCCATCCCTAGAGCTGGGATAGAGCATCTAAGACAGAAACTCCAACAAGATGTGGGTCTCAGCCATGGGACTTCTGTTTTTTGTTTTTTGTTTTTTGTTTTTTTTTCGAGACAGGGTTTCTCTGTGTAGCTTTGCACCTTTTCCTGGAACTCACTTGGTAGTCCAGGCTGGCCTCGAACTCACAGAGATCCACCTGGCTCTGCCTCCCAAGTGCTGGGATTAAAGGCGTGCACCACCACCGCCCGGCTCCATGGGACTTCTGTCTTGGATGTTCTATCCCAGCCCTAGGCACAGCAGTGGCTCCTTACAGGTGCTCTCCCTATACCCTGCAGAGTTCTCATCCTTACTAGGCAACCCCTCCTTACTCCAGTCTTTAGTACAACTAATAGTTCTTTAGGTTAAACCTTCCCTATTCTAATTACTGTTTGGCTTCTCTCATCTGATTGGACCCTAACTGGTAGAGGAACTAAGATATACAGTTTAGTCTTTCTATCTGAGTGATTAAAATTTATAGTGTAAGTACCTTTCAGCTGTGTGGGCTGAAAAGCGAAGAAGCCGGTCTGTAGAGCAAAAGAGAAGACTGAAATAGGTTCTGAGTTGGGCGCAATGGTACATGCCTAACATCCCAGCACTCAGGAGGTAGAGGCAGGAAGATCAGGAGATCAAAACTAGTCTAGGTTACATGGTAAGTTCAGGTCAGCCTGGGATACAAGAAAGAAAAAAGCAAAACAAAATATAACAGTAACAGCAGAGGCTGGAGAAATGGCTGAGCACTTAAAGCACTTGCTACTTTTGCAGAGGACCTGCGCTTGTTTCCCAGCACCTACATGATAAAGCAAAAGCCATTTATAATTCTAATTTCTGTGGATCTGATGCCCTCTGCTGGCCCCTTCAATATCTGCATCTATTGGTGCATGTACACAAGCAGGCAAATATTCAACACATAAAAAAATGAAAAAAAAATCTTAAAAACAACAACAAAAAGAAAGATGAAAAAAATTTTTAAAAATTTAAAAAAATGAAAAAGAAAGGTGATGAAAATCCATGGTAATCTAATAATTCTAATAATTAATGTACCTATCCCCCAACTTAGGCCAGCTTTAGTATATTTCTGTAGTTTTGAAACAAAAGAAGCATAATACATTCTGACTCTGAGAGATATTGTCTCTCCACAGTCTCCATTTACTCAATCAGAACATTAAAAATTTAGAAATGTAAACTTTGAGATAATATTTTTAGAAATGAAAATGAGAAACCACTAAATCTAATAATAAATAATGGGAATTTTATAATCTAAGAAATTACTCATCGTTCTCTGTTTTATTTTAAAATACGTACTTATTGTGGGTTTGTATGTGTGTGGCAGGGGACAAGTGTGTACAAATGTGGGCGTTCATGTTCCATGGTGTACACTGGCATTCTCAGAGGACAGCTTTCCGGAGTCAGCTTTCTTCCATTGTGTAGGGTCCAGGGCTCAAACTCTGGTCTTCAGGCTGGGGGAAAACCCCTTTACCTACTGAACCACTAACAGGCCCTATATATTTTTATTTTTGTTGTTGTTGTTTTGTTCTTGAGTACAAGGTCAGCTTAGAGTATATAAAGTACCAGGCCATCCAGAGCACACAAAAGGAACCCATATCAAACAAAACAAAACTCTAAGTTATAGAAGCCATTGTACTGGACTGAGTTACTGTCCTAGATCCCAGCAGAAGAAAACATCTCACACTAAATGACCCAATACTCGCACTAAAACTTGAAGGAAGCAAAGAGGCATAGTTACTTTTCTGTTGTGAAGAGTCAGCACGAACAAGGCAACTCATAAAAGAAAGCTTATAAAACGTATCAAAAACTTAATTGGGGGCTTGATTTCTATTTCAGAGGGTGAGTCCGTGACCATCACTACAGGGAGCACGGCACCGGGCAGGCAGGCATGGTGCTGGAACACTACCTGAGAGCTTACATCTAATCCACAAGTGCAAGGCAGTGGGGGTAGGGAACTGGACCTGTCACGGGCTTTTAAAACCTCAAAGCCCACCGCAGCGACACACTTCCTCCAACAAGGCCACGCCTCCCAATCCTTCCCATAACAGTTCCACCAACTAGGAACCAACCATTCAAATATATGAGCCTATGGAGGTCAGACCACAACAGTCTCCAAACATCAGTTTTTCTTAAAGGCAGATTAACACTTGCCTACCTGTGAGTGACCCTAAGCTTGATTGCAGCAAAAGAAAAAAAAAAAGAAAGAAAGGAAAGCTTCCAGTTGGAGTCAGCATGGTAAGCACCGTCCAAGGGAGTTCTTGTTCTGAAACAGAATCGAAAGACGGGGAAAATAAGGCAATGAGGGAAGGGAAATTATTCTTCACCCCATAATCAGGTTGAAATCTCTTACCTACTGAGTTTAAGAAGTCCAGCATAATTATCGAAATATCCAGTAAGGATTGCCCACATAGAGGCCATGTTCCTCTTATATAGAGTATTTCAAATAAGAATGTTCAAATACAGTCCTAAGAGATGGCTCAGCTGTTAAGAACACCCGTGGGTCTTGCAGAAGACCTGGTTTCCTTCCAAGCATCCACATGGTGCTGCACAACCTTTTGGGATCTGGTTCCAATGGGCACCAGGCATGCATATGGTGCATACACACACAGGGAAAACCCTCACACATATAAAATAAAATAAATAACTCTAAAAAAATTAAGAAAAATGTTCAAATTGCAAAATGAACCACACTGAAGCCTTAAGAGCATATTGTCTGAGAATGGCCTTTCTCCAATCTCACAAACCCCATTTACACAGTGAAGGATGTGTCAAAGCCCCCATGCGCAGCCTTTTGTGACTCATGGTTTTATTTGATCAGATTGTAATCCTACCTCTGCAAGGCACCTCAGAAATCACCTATGAAAAAGAAAAGAGAAAAAAAAAAAAAAGGATGAAACTGAGGCGTAACTTCAAAGCTACCAAAATCATATCCACGGCTGCTGTAAAGAAACTTCAGTTGGGGCTGGAGAGACGGCTCAGCAGTTAAGAGCATTGGCTGCTCTTGCAGAGAACGGAATGTTCAGTTCCCAGAACTCACAGGGCAGCTCACAAATGTCTGTAGTTCCAGTGTCAGTGGATCTGATGCCCTCTTCTGGTCTCTGTGAGCACTGCACGCAAGTGGGGCACAAACATACATTCAGACACACATGTACGTAGTATAAAATAAAAATAATAAATATTTAATAACAAAAAAGAAACAGCTGGAAGTATATATATACAAAATACTTGTGATTTTCCCTTACCAATTAAAAAAAAAAGTTGTTTCAATGGGATTCTTTTAGTAACTCATACTCACATTTGGGTTGTACTTTCCCTGACTCGGTCTTGCTCATCCTCCCTCCATCCATCCATCCCTTCCCCCTTCTCTCCCTCCCTCCCTTCCTTCATCCTTGTGCTTAAACATCCTTGTGTTCAAAAATCTCTAGGTTGGGGAGACGGCTCAGTGGTTCAGAGTACTTGTTCTTGTAGTGGATCCGGGTTCAATTCCCAGCACCCACGTGATGGTTCACAACCATCTATAGGCATGCATATGGTACACACACATGCAGGCAAAATACTCACACACATAAAATAAATACACCTAAAAATGAAAACTATGTTTAGAATCTCTTAAGGTTTTGTTTGTTTGTTTAAGACTATATCCCAGACTGATATCAAACTTGCTATTTAAATTAAGATGTCTTTGAATTCCCCATCTTCCTGCCTTCACCACCCAAGTGCTGGGAACTTGGTTCCAAGTCACAAACCACTATGCCCATTCTTTTAATGTGGTGCTCACACACAACGCAAACATTGTACAAACTGAGCTACATTCCCAGCCCCGGGAAATCTCTTCCTAATGAACTCCAACTTGGCCTCATACTGACTGACTCCCAGAAATTCTTTTCTGTGGCATAGGCAGGATTCCTGGCTTCACCAGAGTGGAGGTGTGTGGAAAGAACTCAGGCTGCTGCAAGGGACAGCATGGAGCAGTTTCTAGACCCCTGCCCCACGGCCTCTGACGGTTTTATTTTGTGAATTGGAAGCCGGCTCAATTCGTGAATCACAAATAAAGCCAATCAGATCTGTAAGTAAACAAGCTACGGACTTTGACACCTCCGCCCCCGCCCCCACTCCCGCCCCCCATACCTCCCCCCTCCCCCCTCCCCCGACACCACCCCCTCACATCCCCAGTGCTGGAAGAACCAATCCAGGTCTTTCGCAAAGCTAGGCAAGCCTCTGCCAAAGAGCTGCAGCTCCTCCAGCCCATAATTTTGCCTTTTGAAGCATGAATGGTAGAGATGGATATCTCCCATTTGTCTCTTCAGATCCACTGTCCCCATTTTCTGCTCTTCCTTATACACTGGGAGGTTGACTGGAGGATGCTTAACTCTCTGCCTTCCAGTTCAGTTCTGCTGATCAGTGATGCCGGAAGGAGCTGTGAGATCCCTGGGAGATGTCAATGTATTTATTGACCCCTGCCCCTGCCCTTGCCCCAGCCCCCGCCCCCATGCCCTCTTCCAGGCTGCCTGGCATGTCTCGGTGCCTCTCACTACCTAAAAACTGAGAATTCCTGTCCGGCCTTCTCTCCCAGGACAGCTTCTGCTGTTCTTTCAGGCTTCCTGGGAGGATGTCCCCATCCCAAGACACTCGTCCCCAGTGCCTCATGGATTCCCATTTGCCATTTTAACCTCACCGGCCCCTCCCGTAAACAGTCCTGCATCAAACTCATTAACACCGTAGGTGCCTCAGTTGCCATCCCAGCAGAAGCGGGGAGTAGAGGATGAGTACGCTTTTTACAGAGGGAGTGCAGGAGAAAGATGGAGCTTTCTGACATGCAGAGTCAAAAGAAGTAAAACCCTCAGGCCATGGTGGGGCACACCTTTAACCCCAGCACTCCAGAGACAGAGGCAGGTGGATCTCTGTGAGTCTGAGGCCAGCCTGGTCTACAGAGTGAGTTCAAAGACAAACAGCCAGAGCTACATAGTGAGACCCTGTCTTTTTCTTGGTGGTGGTGGTGGTGGTTTTTCGAGACAGGGTTTCTCCGTGTAGGTTTGGTGCCTGTCCTGGATCTCGATCTGTAGACCAGGCTGGCCTCGAACTCCCAGAGATCCGCCTGGCTCTGCCTCCTGAGTGCTGGAATTAAAGGCGTGTGTGCGCCACCGCCGGCCAGCGAGACCTTGTCTTAAATAAATAAATAGATAGATAGATAGATAGATAGATAGATAGATAGATAGATAAATAAATAAATGAATAAATGCCTTTAAAGGCGAGCTGCTTAAATTATTGCTTCTTATTATTCTGCCATTAGATGTTTTGTTAACTTTCCTTATTAACTGTTGCAGGGAGAAGGAGATTGTGAAAGAAACTTCAGCAGTTAGAATGAAGAATTTAGAAATCTCAGGGCTGGCGAGATGGCTCAGCAGCCAGGAGTCCTTGCTGCCAAGCCAATAAGCTAAGTTTGGATCCCCAGGACCCACACTGTGGAAGTGTTACAGGCATCGAGTCCAGAGGGCAGATGCTGAAGTTTCCAGGTTTTTATGCCACTCCCCCCTCCTTAATTACTTACTTGTTTTTATTTTATGTGTATGGGTGTTTTGCCTCCATGTCTGTCTGTCTGTGCACTACATATGTGTCTGGTACCCACAGAGACCAGAAGAGGGTGGCGATGGATCCCCTGGAATGCCACGGGACATTGTGAGCAGTCCTGTGGGTGCTGGGAACCGAACCCAAATCCCCTGGAAGAGCCGCCAGTTCTCCTAACCACAGAGCCATCAATCCAGCGCCGTGCCTCTTATGAATGGTGTGGAGGCACGTGAAAAGTTACAAGAAAGGGGACAGCTTGTTAAGGAAGAGACACGGAGGAGCCTGGAACCTACCAGGCCTCCTCAGTGGCCTGACTCCAAAGAGAAAAGAGAGAAGGAACAGAGGACTGTCTGTCCCCTTCATGGCTCGTTAACGTAGTACCCGCCTCCTCCACGCTCACAACCTGCCTGTTTCTCAAGCATGCTTTGAAGGAAGGCAGGTGGTTCTGGGATGCTGGCCTTTCGTTTCTTGCCCCCTCCACCGTCTGTCCAGTGACCTCTAGAACCTGTCTCCCCTTCTTACTTCCTATTCTCCTGCAAGTGGGCCTCTGACCTCCATACGAGCACCATGGCGTGTGACACACACACACTCAATGAATAACGTAATGTTTAAAAAGTTTTAAAGGGGGGGGGGAACCTTAGAAATCCTCCAAATTTCTCTACACAGCCCCAGTCACAGTGTGATGTACATCTGTCCCCCACTGCAGGGACATGGCTAATTAACTTAGAGAACCATAGGATAGCGTGTTAATGATGATTACAGAAACTCTAACAATGAAGAGTTCACACTAGGTGAAAAAGTAGGGGGTGCAACGCTATTATAATCTCAGTTATGTTAAATGTGAACAAATACACAAAGGGGCAAAAAACTTGTAAAAATTCTTTTTGCCAAAATGTATAGACATTCACATTAGGAAGTGAGTTTAGGAGCAAAACTATTTCCCCTTTTAAAAAAAAATACAATTATTTTTATACATTTTTTAGTGTGGGGGTGTGATTGAGTAATAGTGTGCATGTGGAAGACAGAGGACAACTTGAGGGACTTAGTCCTCTCCTATCATATGGATCCTGGGGGTTGAGCTTGGGTCTTCAGGCCTGGCAGCAAGCTCCTTTACCCATGGAAGCATCTCACTGTCCCGAGACTCTTTTCCTTTTAGACAGAGTTTATTTCTGAAGAGAACACTAGTCCCACTCTGGTTCCTTTGCCAGGAACAGTCTGACCTTGGCAACTCCCAGCAGAGGAATAGGCCTCCTCTGGTACAGCAGGGCCTGGCTAGGGGCGGCTGTTATTTATTAGCAGGGCTATTTACCATGCAAGAGAAAACACAGGGTACAACGAAAGCACTGTAAGAATTTTATTGCGGAGGGAAAGAGGGAGTGTGCAATAGGCCTACTGGAAATGAATGGTGTGGAGGAAAGGGGCAGGGGAATGATAGAATCTGCTTGTATGCCCCCCCATGTGCACATATGAGCTTACATAGCTACACCACACATGTACATAGATTACGTGATCATGTAGCACAAGGGTTACATAGGACAAAAGGCCCTGGGATGAATAAACACTCTACCTGACTAATGGACAGCGCATGCGCAGTCATGTAGCTAGAGGGGTGGCTGGGAATTTTAACATTCCACACTTCTTGTTATTGTAAAAATAAGGGGTTAAGGGTAGTGGGTGAATGGGAAGGCAGGTGCTGTGTCTCCAGGAACTGCTTCCAGCTGACTTGGTGGGAGTGGGTTAGTTTTTTAGGGTAGGGAAGGGGGCTTTTCTCGAGGTAGCCCAATGTTCTGAAGTAGCTGAATTGTCTTCTGCTGCTTTGGGTTCTGTGGAATCATCCATTGCCACTTGGATCTGGCTGTTTTGATCTGACAAGGTATTGGTGAGGCAGAAGAGGAAGTTTAGAAAAATTTTCCTGGGGAGGGGGGTCCCTGAGAGGTCCTAGGATGAGGGAGGGGGGTCCCAGGATCAGGAAAATTTGAATGATACTTATCTGAAGTGAATGTGGCCTGTCCAGGTGGATCTAAGCCGGCTCTAGAGCTCAGAGGAATATTTAAGTTTATGAAGGAGACAAATTTTAAGCATATTAAGAAGCAACCATAGGGAATTTAAAATCTTGAGCTGGTAGCCATGATATTATAATGTTTAGTACTCTCCTATCAGAATTTTATTGATTAGTGTTAGCAAGAGAGAGAGAAATCTGGAACATGCTTTTTTATTATTATCAATTAGGCTTTTTATCTTCATCTGAGACAAACCTGTTTCCTTTATTATTTTAGCATCCAGGCAACATAGGTGATCCATTGCTGAGGGCATTTAACAGTGATAGATGGTTATAATAAGTCTGTTTTTGCAGAGTCCAGACCTTTTTGAGTCTGGGGGTGTGAATACCTCTGGACTATTACTATTTCTTACCACCTGGATATATTTGATGGTCCTTGAACCTCCGGCTCTGTGACTGATGGTGGGCCCTGTAACAATTCGCTGAGCAGTTAATTAGAAATTTGAATATGTTATTAGAGACACAGAGGGAAACTGATGAAGCAGAATGTGGCCAGTAGAGACAGGAGAACTCGGACAGGGAATCAAGAAGAAGAAAAAACATACGGGGTTCCCAATCCAGTGAGGTTGAATACATTCTTCAGGAATTGGAGACAAGGCAGTTGATCCGGGTGTCCTCTGGAGCTTAAGAGAACAGGGCCCTGTTTGCATCACTGTGTATGAGGAGGAATTTCCCTGGGGTGGGGGTAGGATAAAAGGCTTCAGGTGGGACAGATGACGCCAATGGGGGAAGCCCTCGAGCTTAGCAGCTGTGGGGGTTACAGGAATTACCTTGAAGGGTCCCTGCCACTTAGGGGAAGGAATAAGGGGCGCTGGCCTGGAGGGGAAAGAAGAACCTGATCCCCAATGTGGATTGGGGGATTGCATGGATTATCACATGGCTGGGGTAAGGAATAGTCGGCGAAATTCCACAGGAGAGAGCAGAGGTGATAGAGTAGAGGAGTGAGGAAGTGGTCAGGGAGAGGTGAAGGGTTGGATAGGAGGCCTGGGGTTAGAGCCAGTCTCCCACACATGAGTTCCAGTGTCATGATTGAAAGCTGTTGCTTGGGAAGGGCCCAGAGCCTGAAAAGAGCTAGAGGCAATAATTTCACCCAGTCAAGGTGAAGTTCCTGTGACATCTTGATAAGAATGTTTTTTTTAAAGATTGGTTGGTGCGCTCCACCTTCCCTGAGGACTGAGAATGGTAAGAGATATGGAAATGCCAAGGTATATTAAGAGTTTTAGACAGGGTCTGGGAAATCTGGGAGGTGAACTCCAGGCCATTATCAGACTGAAGAGAGGCAGGGATCCCAAATTAGGGATCTCCTGGAGAAGGGGGTCAGTGACTATCTGAGCCCGCTTATTAGAAACTGGAAATGCCTCCACCCAACTCAAAAATGAGTCCCTGATCACAAAGAGATATTTAATTCGTCTGATAGTGAACATGTGGGTAAAATCAAGCTGCCAGTCAGTCCCTGGAAGGGAACCTCTAGCCTGGTGTGTGGGAAAAGGTTGGCTCTGATATTGGGAATTGGGGTCTGACTTCCGGCAAATTTTATAAGAAGCAATAATAGTTCTTAAGAACTGTAAGTCCTCAGAGGTAGGTTGTAGGTGAGCTTTTTTTTTTTTTTTTTTTTTTTTTTTTTTTTTTTTTGGTTTTTCGAGACAGGGTTTCTCTGTGTAGCTTTGCGCCTTTCCTGGAACTCACTTGGTAGCCCAGGCTGGCCTCGAACTCACAGAGATCCGCCTGGCTCTGCCTCCCGAGTGCTGGGATTAAAGGCGTGCGCCACCACCGCCCGGCTGTAGGTGAGCTTTTATGAACTAAGACAGAGACAGATATTAGGGTGAAAGAGCTGGTGTAGATAGGATAGAATTTGCCTAGTGTCAGGAGCTGACTGTGAGGATATGGGTTGTACTGTATGGATTCCCTGCGGTGGGTGGGGTTGAGTCTTGGCCCTGGAGGGCCGCTGTCCTAGCTGCCTGGTCAGCCCAGTTATTTCCCTTAGAGATAATGGAGCTGTTGGTCTGATGAGAGCAGCAGTGAATAATTCCTATTGCCTTGGGGAGATGGGAGGCTTTTAGCATGGCCATTATTTGGCCTGAATTAGAAATGGATCCTCCCTTTGCTGTAAGGAGCCTACGCTCTCTCCAAATAGCATCGTGGGACAGGAGGCTATGGAAAGCATATCTGGAGTCTGTGTAAACATTTAGGGATTGTCCCTGTGCTAATTGGAAGGCATGGGTGAGAGCCATTAGCTCAGTGTTGGTTAGTAGTGTGTGCGGGTAACGCCTGTGCTTCTACCACCCCAGTGTCTGACACTATGGCATAGCCTGCTTTACGGGTACTGACTTCTGCGTACCAGGTATAAGTGGCCTGAGGCCATGTGCCCTCCTGTATGTTTGAAGGGTGGAGCAATAGTTCCTCTAGAGTTTCAGTGCAGGAATCAGATGGAGAGTAGTCAGCATTAGGTCGGGGAAGGAGGCTTGAAATATTAAGGGGTGGGCAAGTCTGGAAAGTAAGTGTGGCATCTTCTAGTAATGCCACTTGGAGAGAAAGAGCTCGGGAAGGAGGTAAAGTTTGTAAGCCTTTGTAAGTTAAGAGATGGGACAGGTTACGGTGGGAGAAGATAGTGGTGGGTGACCCAAAGGTTAGTTTCTTTGATTCATGAATAAGGAGCTCAGCAGCTGCTAAAGCACATATGCAAGGTGCCCATCCCTGCATGGTGAGGTCTAGTTTTTTTTGACAGGCAAGCTACAGGTGCAAAGGAGGGTCCCAGCTGATGGCCTAGGACCCCAAGGGCATATCTTTCTCTTTCTGTTACATAGAGGGAGAGGGGATGAGTTAGGTCTAGGAGATGGAACGCTGGAGCCTGGAGCAGAGCCTGTTGGAGCTTCCAGAAGGTTTAGTAATGGGGTGAACGAGGGGTTCATGCAGGAGCCCAGAGCTGCCTCATATAAGGGATGAGCAAGGACAGAAGGATGGAACCCAGGACCGTAAGAAGCCAGCTATTCCCAGAAAGGACAGAATCTCCTGTTTAGTAGAGGGGACTGCAAGAGACTGGATTAGATCCTTTCTATCTACAGTAATAGCCTAGTGGGTTAGAGTAATGGTTAGACCCAAATAGGTGACCTGAGGAGTGGACAGCTGGACTTTGAAAGGTGAGACTCTATAACCCTGGCTGAACAAGAAATTAAGGAGAGCAGAGGTGTTAGTTTGGCTAATTTGTACTGATGGGCTGCAGAGTAGAATGTCATCTAAATATTACATTAATTTAGAGCCAGGGAGGGACAAAGAGAGCAAGTCAGAGGCTAGGGCCTGACCAAATAGGTGTGGGCTGTCCCTGAATCCCTGTGGTAAGACAGTCCAAGTTAGCTGTGTAGACAGGTGAGTGTCAGGGTGAGTCCAGGTGAAGGCAAAGATGTTTTGACACTGAGGGCTGAGAGGAATAGAAAAGAAGGCATCCTTGAGGTCTAGAACTGAGAAGTGAGAAGTTCCTGAAGGGATAGTGGAAAGAAGTGTGTAAGGGTTAGGCACCACAGGATGGGGAGGGACCACTGCAGAATTAATGAGCTAGAGGTCTTGAACCAGATGGTAGGTTCCATTAGACTTTTTAACTGTAAGTATAGGGGTGTTAAAAGGAGAATTAGTTGGGTGAAGTCGCTTTTTTCTGAGGTCAGAAATGATAGGCTTAAGTCCTCTAAGGCTCTGGAATGAGAAAGAGTCCTGAGCTTGGGTAATGTACCTGGTAGGATCCTGCAACTGGATAATAATAGGGGGATGGTGCCTAGCAATAGAAGGGTTCTGGGTGTCCCAAACTTTGGGGTCCACCTGAGAGGCTGTCAAGGGAAATGACATGTTAGAGCTAGTGGGCTGGTTGGCTAGGAGGAGGAGAGGAGCTGCTGGCGAGTCTGGGATCAGATGAATGGGGAGAGCAAATGAAATAGAAGCTCCTACCTTAGCTAAAAATCTCTTCCCATTAGGGGCACAGGGCAGGTTGGCATAAGCAAAAATGTATGGGTAAGAAGGATACCCCTGAAAATACAATTAAGTGGTGGGGTTTGGTGAGGTAGGTAAGGCTGTCTCCCTACCCCAACAACAGGGAGATGAGAAGGAGAGATGGGACCCCAAAACTCCCTCAGGACTGAGTAAGTGGCTCCAGTGTCCAAAAGAAAGGAAACGGATCACCCCGATACTGTAATGGCTATCCTGGGTTCCCCGTGAGAGATGACTGTCATCGGGTTGGAACCTGGGCACCTTCAATCATCCATCTCCAAGCTTAGGAGATTGACTGGAGGGTGGTCTTCATTTGATGTCCCCATGCCACAAGGTGCAGGGGGCAATCAACCAACCAATGTCCCTCTTGGTGGCATTTTAGACAAGGCCTAGGTGGCCTATGTGGGGCAGGACAAGCACGAGCCCAATGGCCTTCTCTACCACATTTAAAACAGGGACCTGGAGGCCTTTGTGTGGCTGGTCGGATAGCCTGTGCCAGCATTTGGCAGTCTTGTTTACGGGCTTTCTCATCTCTCCCATGGTACACCTTAAAAGCCACCACTAAGACTTCTGTGTGTGGGGTCAGGGACCCTCTCTCCAGATGCTTAAGTTTGGCCCTCATGTTGGGGAAGCTCTGCGAGATGAAATGGATCATAGGGAGCTGACTGCCCTCTGGGCTAGTATATTGTAAGAGAGCCTTTGTAAGTTGTTCTAGAAAATAAGATGGATTCTCCTCCTAATCTTGAATTATGTTTTTAACTCTTCATAGTTTACTGGTTTGAGGGCAGCCTTACGAAGACCTGTAAGGAGGCAGGTCATAAAGCAATCCCTAGTGAGAGAGCCACCTAGGGTATTATAATCCTATTGTGGGTCCTGATTGGTAACCACCTCTGCTCCAGGAGGATGGGCTGCATTAGTCTGGTGAACTTCATCTGCATGTATCCTAGCCTGTTCCCAGACTCGTCTGCACCCCTCGGGAAGTAGGTTAATAGCAAGGATCATGTATATATCATGAAAGGTAAGAATATAGGATTGAGTAATATATTGAAATTGTTTAATAAAGGAGGTAGAATTAGAGGTATAAGAACCCAGTTTTTTCTCTATCTGAGAAAGTTCTGCCAGTGAGAAAGGGACATGTACCTTAGCCAGTCCATCCATCCCAGCTACCTCTCGCAAAGGGAGAAGGGCTGCTGGGTTGGCCTGGTTGGGGTGGGGTCCCTTAGCAGCTCAAGAACACGTGACAGGAGGAGTAAAGGTGGGAGCCAGAGTCGGGCAGTTGGAGTGGCCTGATATCAGAGAGGAAGAAGGGGATATCAGAGAGGAAGAGGGGGATATCAGAGAGGAAGAGGGGGATATCATAGAGGAAGAGGGGGATATCATAGAGGAAGAGGGGGATATCATAGAGGAAGAGGGGGATATCAGAGAGGAAGAGGGGGATATCAGAGAGGAAGAGGCGGATATCAGAGAGGAAGAGGGGGATATCATAGGGGAAGAGGGGGATATCATAGAGGAAGAGGGGGATATCAGAGAGGAAGAGGTGGATATCAGAGAGGAAAAGGGGGATATCAGAGAGGAAAAGGGGGATATCAGAGAGGAAGAGGGGGATATCATAGAGGAAGAGGGGGATATCATAGAGGAAGAGGGGGATATCAGAGAGGAAGAGGGGGATATCAGAGAGGAAGAGGCGGATATCAGAGAGGAGGAAGGAGCTGGAGGAGCCGAAGGAGTAGTTGCTTGAGAAGAAGGAGCAGGAAGTTGGAAAGGTGGAGGTTCATTAGCAGGGTCCAAAGCAGAAGTGAGAGGTTCCTTGGGTTCGGGTTGCACAGCTAGGAGCATATGGGCAGGTGAATAGGAACCAAGGAGGGAGGGTTTGGAGCTGAGATACAGAAAGACTTGGATGTAAGGTAACTCCTTCCATTTGCCCATTCGCTGACAAAGTTAGATAATTCCCGTAAAATATTGGGGTCCCATGAGCCATTAGGTGTCCATTTTTTTTATTGTTATCTAAGGGATACTTAGGCCATTTTTTTAGTGCAAAGGCAGATAAGCTTAGAAGTCTTTAAGTAAGGCATTAAGCTGAGAGGCTTAAGAGTTTCCAAAAGGCATCCCAGAGGAGATGTGGGGTTAATGGGTTTGGAAGCCTTGTTTCCCATGGCTGCGGCAGAGAGAAAAAAAATAAAAAATAAATAAACGTGATCCAAAGGCTAAAATCTCAGGCCTCCCCAAGATGAAGCTAGGATTGGTTGATTGGCACAAGTCACTCAGCACTTTGTCAAGCAAGAAGAGTGAGGGACAGGCCGTAGCCCGAGGATGAGGGTCGGACAAACGAGAAACAAACAACGAGAATGGTATCTCAGACCGAAGTAGTGGGGAACAGCTGAGGGTTTAGCCTGCGATGGGAGCCAACCGTAGCCAATGAAGACCTTGGACGGGGGTCCCCCCAGTCCCAAGGACACCAGAAGTACACGGATGATCGACAGTCGTTCCCACGGGTCCAGGGTACTGTTTACACTGGCTGGTAAAGGAAAAACTCACCAATTGAAGCAGATAGGCAGCCAGGCAAATGGAAAGTGGGCAGTTGTAGATGAAGGAACCTCAGTGCAGGATCCTGGGTGCAGGGCTTTGGGAGGACCTGTTTATCGTGGCACCAATGTTATTTATGCAGCGCTGCTTACCACGCAAGAGAAAACACGAGGTACAACAAAACCCACTATGAGAGTTTTATTAGGGGAGGGTAAAGATGGACTGTGTGCACATAGATTACATGATCACACTGCATGCAGATTAGCAGTGATCACCTAGTGCAAGGCCCTGGGATGACTAAGCGTTCTGCCTGACTGATGAACAGCACATGCGAGGTCACATGGCTGGGGGGAATTAAAATAGTGGCAGCCTTAGCAAACTGTCAAGGTGAACTCTTTCTCCAGAAAGGGTTAGGGAGAACCAGGTGAGGTGTGCACACTTAAGGTCATAGCACTCTGAGGGACTGGGAGTTTCAAGCTTGATCTGGGTTATTCAGTCAGAAGCTGTCCAAAGAAAGGAAGGAAGAGAAGGTAGAAGGAAGAGGGTTATGGGAAGCAGGGTGGGGAGAGGGAGTGAGGGGAGAGAAAGAAACAAAGAAAAAGCAACCTAGCTTAATTAGAAATGAGTAGAGATGTAAACTGACACCCTCTTCCTTTCTGCATAAATGTAGTCATGTCTTAGGGTCATCTGCAAGAGACCCCATTGAAAGGATGAACGGCGCTGGTGGGTCGGTGGGCGCGGAGGAAGAGTTACAAGCCACTGCTATGACTGCCAGAGTTAGAAAGAGCCTTATTAGAAAGAAACCAGGCCTGGAGAGACAGAAAGATGGCAGGAGCGGAGCAGAGAGGAAACAGAAAAGAGAGAGGTGCAGAGAGAGAGCGTGGGGGTCCGTATGTGGTCCACTTTTTTTTTTTTTTTTTTTTTTTTTTTTGGTTTTTCGAGACAGGGTTTCTCTGTGTAGCTTTGCGCCTCTCCTGGAACTCACTTGGTAGCCCAGGCTGGCCTCGAACTCACAGAGATCCGCCTGGCTCTGCCTCCCGAGTGCTGGGATTAAAGGCGTGCGCCACCACCGCCCGGCTGTGGTCCGCTTTTTAAGGCAGAGATAGTGTGACCACGCGGCAGTACACAGTCGCCCGCTGATGACATAAGGCACCAGACATGTACAGAATCCTAACACCCATGCCACCTCTATTACGTTCCTGCCTGCCTCTCTTCTGAGTTGTTAGATAAATTAAGACGTCTACTTCCCTATGGCTGCTGGGCACTGGGGGACCCACATCTGTTCTGGTTCTATGGAGAAAGTAGACAGGTTCCCCTACTGGGAAAAACTAGACCTTTCCCTAGGGGCAGGGGCAGGCAAAGTGCTGTAGGGAGGATATTGGTGTGTCTATATATTTCATTATGTAGAGCTTATCCTTATCACAGATTTCTGTTTCCTTCCAGTGAATTACTTTCCTCCTGGGCTAGGCAGCCGTGGTGTGTGAACGAAAGTGGCTCCCATAGGCTCATATGTTTGAATGGTTCCCAGAAGGTAGAACTTCTGGGAATGATTGGGAAGAGGTGTGGCTTTGTAGGAAGAGGTGTGTCCCTGGGGATCGGCTTTGATGTTTCAAAATCCCAGCCATTCCCAGTTAGCTTTCCCTGCCTCCACCTTGTGGATCAGATATAAACTCTCAGTTACTGCTCCAGCTCCAGGCCTGCTGCCGAACTGCCCACCCTGAGAGTCAACCCTGAGAGTCATGGACTCACCCTCTGAAAGTGTAAGTCCTCATTAAACACTTTCTTCTATAAATTGCCTTGGTCATGTTGTCCCTTCATTGCAATAGAAAAGTAACTAAGCAGCCTTCACCCAGCACAGGCTCAAGGGTGTGGCAAAAGCCTTCCCCTTGCCCTGGAATCGTCTGGCCCAGCTGCCATCTTATAGCCTCAGAGCTTGCCCTAGCTGTGTTCAGGGCCAGGAAAGAACAGCTTGCTCAGCTTCCAGTGTGCACACCCTGGATGTTCCTGCGGGTCAGGATGCCCCAAATCCTCCCACAACTCCTTTCATGTCCAGTGTTGAAGATCAAGAAAATGAGGCCAAAAGAATTCTTCAGCTTTGGGCTCTGCAGCCCTGTGGCTGGCCACAGGCCTGGTTCTAACCAAGGAAGTGTCTCTGAGAAGGTGCTGTGGTTGTAATGTAGAACATTCTCAACAGGCTCACGTGTTTAAACACCTGGCCAGGTGAGCAGGAATGTTTTAGAAGGTTATAGAATCTTGGGGACATGTGGCCTAGTTAAGCAGAAGTGTGCTGCTGAGAGCATGCCTTGGAGTGGGTATTTACTTCCGGATCCAGCCCAGTGAACAGCTACTATGCTGCAAAGCTCCCAACGCCATAGGCTGAGCTGCTCACTGCAGCTGCCCGGCTCCTTCCCCACCGTGAAGGCTGAACTGCGTGTACTAAAACTAAAATCCGAAACAAACTTCTCCTTCCCCAGGTTGATCACAGCAGTGAGAAAGCCAACGAGTGTAACAGAGTAATGGGGACAACCTTTCCACCTGAGCCCTCCTCAGCCCTCGCCGAGCCATCATAGGCAGCTTGGCAGGAAGGACCCCAGGCTCCGCCCTGTTTCCCCCTCCTTGCTTCTGGCAAGGCTGCATAGCTGCATAGCTCTCGGCTCCCTAGCCAGTCATTGCTAGGTTAGGGCCAGGAGAGAAAGATGCTCATGGCCTCTGCTTTTTCTACTTTTTCATTTCCTTCCTGTTTTAGCTGCCTGGCCTGCCACGAAACCTCTAAGTCAGCTTTGGCCAGGAAACTCCTTGACACTCAGGTGTTCACTTGGTAGTTCTAGGGTGGAGCCTGAGATTCAGCATTTCTAACAAGTGCCTGATATTGCAATGGCACCAGGGATCCAGATATGAATTCTATGTTTCAGGGAAGAGTGTCAGAGCCCCTGATGTAGGAATTAGTCACTCCATCCCACTATTCACAAGCACCTGCCTCCACCTTTATTGTGTCTTGTCATAGTCCTGGTTACGGTCAGGCTCACCTGAGCCTGCCCATGTCCCCCCTCCTGGTATTTGGACCCCTGGGATAAGGATTAGTTATTGCCTTAATCCCTACCATGGTAGACACTCAACAGCTTGTTGAATAAACAGGCAGATAGCTCCTGAAGGCAATTCACAAAAAGTGTAGATGGTTAATATCTAAGGCAACATTTCCCAAACTGCTAATTAGGACATTAATTCTGAAAATTGTTAATAGATATTTGTTCAGGGAAGAGAGGAGAAGTTTTGTAATCACTTAAACTGGGAACTACTGGACAGAAAATGAATACCTAAAGAACTCCTAATGAGCTACTGGTTGTGGCCAGTGTCTAAGAGATCCAGTGCACAGCATCAGGCCGCTTTTGACCACAGAGTGCATCTGGAGAAACATCTGGTGGGCGAGTGTGCTGAGGGAGATACAGGAACAATTGCAAGCTAGCATTCACCAAAGCTTTGTGGTCTAGCCAAATTGGCAAGGTTCTGGTTCAACAAAGAGTTCCTGTCTCAAAAAGGAGGTATCAAGTGCTGGAGAGATGTCTCGGCAGTTAAGAGGACCCGGGTTTGATTCCTAACGCCCACATTTGGCTCACAACCATCAGTAACTCCAGTTCCAAGGGATCCAGTGTCCTCTTCTGGCCTCCACAGGCACCAAGCAGGCACATGGCACACATATGTATGTGCAGGCAAAAAAACAAACAAAAACCCCATAAAATTAAAAAATCTTAAATTTAAATTTAAAAAGGCAGGAGCAAACAATGGAAGACACCCAGTATTGACTTCTGTCCTCCATATGCACCCCTGTACACACACACACACCTACATGCACACACCTGTACACACACACCCCTACACACACACACACTCCTACACACATACTCCTACACACACAAACACACACCCCTACACACACATACACCTAAATACACATACAGGCATACCTCCCCTACACACACATACACCTACATACACACACAAACATACACACCTATACACACACACACACACAGACATACCCCCTATATACATACACATACACACAGGCATACCCCCCAACACATACACACAAGTCCATGAGAACAAAACAAAACTTTAGGACATTGCTTGAATTCAACTGTAATTAGCACCAAAAGAAATTTGGAGGCACTTTATTAAGAAAAAAAAAAAAAAAGGACAATATGTGTGAATGAAAAAAATATGAGATTAGAAGCCTCCCACTTCTAGCTATATAATTAGTGAAACAGGCACGCAGGTCCCAAAGAAAGGCATATGAGAGGGCATTTTGTCACTAAGGCATTTGCAAGTGTTTAGAGGTCTGGATGCAATGATGCATCCGTAAGGAAGCATGTGATGTGTGTTGTCTGTTTACCTCAGGATTATTTTTTTTTCTGAACAAGCTAGCCCATGCTGGCCTCTAACTCACAATCCTCCTGCCTCAGCCTCCAGGATGCAGCGATTACAGGAATGAGCCACCATCTCTGCGAACCTCCCCGTCTCCTACCACAGTAAGGCTCTATGAACTAGATGTGCCTACAACAAAAATGGATTCTTAAAGCTTGGTGCCAGATGGAGGAGAAAGAATAAGAAACAGAAAGAGACCTCCAACACAGTCTTCATGATTAGAGTAAAAAATACATGACTGAAAAGCAAGGCCTCCTGCTCTCAAGAAGACCATTCACACCTTTAATCCCAGCCCTTAGGAGGCAGAGGCAGAGGCAGGAGGATCTCTGAGTTTGAAGCCAACCAGGTCTACACAGTGAATTCCAGGCCAGACAGGGCTATACAGTAAGACTGTCTCAAAAGAAAAGCCCTCACTAGCCAGTTGTAGAGGAGTATGCCTGTAACTCCAGCACTTTGGAAGTAGAGGTAGAAAGATCAGGAGTTCAAGGTCAAGTTCAACTACATATTGAACTCAAGGCAATCGGGGCTAGATATCTTAGAAATAAAATTAAATTAAAAAAAAAAACCCACCTCTCACAATAGAATGACTTACAAATCATAGTTCAACAGCTAAACTTTTGTGAATTAGACATCACTGCCACCTTGTGGTAGTAACCCAAATTGAGCAAGAATTCCAACTAAAAATGATTTGTAGCTGGGTGGTGGTGTCCACACCTTTAATCCCAGCACTTGGGAGGCAGAGGCAGGAGGATCTCTGAGTTTGAGACCAGCTTGGTCTACAGAGTGAGTTTCAGGACAACCAGGGCTATAACAGAGAAACCCTATCTCAAAAAATAATGATTTGCCTGTTTGGTTGGGGTAGGAGAGTGGGGTGTGGTATGCACATGCCACGTAATGTGTGGAGGTCATAGGACAATTTGCATGTGTCAGTATTCTCTTTCCACTATATGTGTTCCAGGGATCAAACCCAGGTCCTCAGGCTTAGCATCAAGTCCCTTTACTTGCTGAGCGATCCCACCAGCCCCTGTTCTCATCCCCTTATTTTTCGAGCCAGAGCTCACTATGTATTCCTGGCTGACTTGGAACTTGCATGTAGATCAAGGGCTAGCCTCAAACCCACAGAGATCCAACTCACTCACTCTCTCTCTCTCTCTCTCTCTCTCTCTCTCTCTCTCTCTCTCTCTCTCTCTCTCTCTCAGTTAAACGATGGAGGAGAGTGCTGGAGGAGGAATCACAGGCCATGGTTACCTTTTTAGAGCTTTATTGGGGGGGGAGAGGGAAAGAGGGGGAGGGGGGAAGGGAAGGGGGAGAGAAAGAGGGAGAGAAGAAGACAGATGGAAGGAAGGAGCAGAAAGGAAAGAGAGGGACGCACAGAGGGCCCACCTGCTTTTTAGGCTGGGACGCCGTTGAAGGCTGATGATGCAATTAAGGACCGAATCCTTACATCCCAGACTTTCGCTTATTATAAAAAAAGCAGGTAGATGGGACTAGGGGTGTCGTTCCTCTCAAAAACTGCTTCCAGCTGACTTTTGGACATCTGTTGGCTCTGGGGGGAATGGAGAAGGGGAGTTTTCCGTTGTAGACAGGCGCTGTGGAATACTGTCTGTCATCTGTTTGCTCTGGAGACATGTATTCCTCTTGGCTGTGGCTGGGAACTTTCTATTTGACAAGATGCTTTAGTTGTTATAGTTTCTCACTTGATGATCTCTGGACTCCGGTTCTGTATCATTGGCTAAATAGTGAGTTAGAACAGGGAACTGGGAAGAGAAAAGCTTGTGGTGCATGAGAACTTATTTTTTTGGAATTAGGGACAAGGCAAAGATCAGGGCCCTGTCTGTATGCACGTGAGAATGAGTGGGTGGAGTTAAGGTGAGTTAGCGCGAGTTGTAGAAACTGCCCAAGCCTGCCCATTTGAGCCCGCCCACTGCTGACAGAAAAGGTTGCACGTGGCAGACGCAGAAGTGGGGAGGGAGAAGGGTTTAGAGTTTTAGCAGAAAGCTTGGAGATAAAGTAACTCTTATTTGCCCGTTCACTGGCAGAAGTTCCCATGACGCTGTTATGCAGGCAGGTTTATGCTGTGCCCGCCCCTATCCGCCAATGTAGGTAGCAAATGTATCTGCCCCTTTGTCTCATGGCTGTAGCCAAGAGAAAAATAAAAAATTAAAATAACAAACTGGGATCAGACTCCAATCTGATCAGACTCCAATCCCCGAGAGTGAGGAGAGATCTAAGAATCAGCTCAAGTTCACCATCCTATCCATCAAGGGATGGGAAGGTCTGCGGCTGCGCTGCAGTTGGTCCACCATTAGACCCTAGACACCATTTACCCCCTCGTCAGGAGCGAAAATGTGCCTGCCATTGCCAGCACAGCCTGAGGACAACCCCGGGGTGTCCATCGCAAAGAATATAGCTCAGACTACAGCCGTGAGAACTGCAGACTCACTCACTGTGGTGAAGAATCATGGCGGTAGCAATAGTGGTAGCTGTGTAGGGGTCCAGGGGAGGTGATGGGCGCGTGTGCTCGAGGTCTCGCAGTCTCACTGGATGGGGGAGGAGGTGGCAAGCAGCAGCAGTCAGCAGGTCCTCAGTGCTTGGTGGTGTATCCAAGCCACGACACCAATGTCGGTTAAACGGTGCGCTGCTTGTGGCACACTCTCTCTCTCATTTTTTGAGACAGGATTTCTCTGGATAGCCCTGGCTGTCCTGGAACTCTCTTTGTAGACCAGGCTAGGCTCAAACTCAGAGATTTACCTGCCTCCCAAGTGCTAGGATTCAAGGCACGCACCACCAACCACCCAGCTACCTTTGTCTCTTGTCTTAAGTGCTGGAACTAAGGACATAGGCCACCTTGCCCAACTCCCTTTAAAAACAAACAAGCAATCAAATAAAACAAACAAAATTTATATACAGCCAATGGCTCAGGTCAGTTGTACATTTTGAGATTGCATCAGGAGGCTATTGTGTGAATGTCATAGATTTTATTTACAGGTCAAGCACATGCTATGGCCTCTGAGGCAACCAAGTGAGGCAGTAAAGATGGACAATGTGACTACAGTGTACTGTTTTTCCATAATTAGAAGCAGTATATTTTAAGCTAACAAAAAGAATATCATGGAGCCAGGTGTGGTGTTGCACACCTTTAATCCCAGCACTCGGGAGGCAGAGGCAGGTGGATCTCTGGGTTCGAGGCTAGCCTGGTCTACCTACAAAGTAAGTTCTAGGACAGCCAGGACTGATACACAGAGAAACCCTGTCTCGAAAAACCACACACACAAAAGGCATATCACGGTAAAACATACACAAAAAAACATAGTAATTTATTTTTATTTAATATTGTTTGTTTGTTTTGAGATAGAATCAGTCTACGTGACCACGGGTGGCCCAGAACTCACAGTTCTCTTGCTTTATCTCTCCTGATGGGCTTGTAGGCATGTAACCTCAAGCTGGGCCACATGTTCATTTACTGATATTACTAAGTATCATGTACTGTATATAATTTTGTGAGGTATACTTTTGTTATGTTTATTTAATCAGTGTGTGTGTGTGTGTGTGTGTGTGTGTGTGTGTGTGTACATGTCACAGCACTCATGTGGAAGTCAGAGGACAGTTTGCAGGAGTCTGTTATCTCCTTCCATCATGTGGGTCCCAAGGATTGAACTCAAGTTGTCAGGTTTAGCAGCAAGCCTTTGCCCACTGAGCCATCTTGCAGGCCCCAAGCCACACTTGTATACAAACGGCACTGTGGTGGGTTTGTCTGTCGGCATTCCTACAACTGTGTGAGTATTGCGCTGTGCCATGTTACGATGGCTAGGACATCTCCAGATGATAAGAACTTTCCAGCTTCCTTATAATCTTTTCTTCCTTCCTTCCTTCCTTCCTTCCTTCCTTCCTTCCTTCCTTCCTTCCTTCCTTTCTTTTGAGATAGACTTTCTCTGTGTAGACCCTGCTGTCCTGGAACTCACTCTATAGTCCAGGCTGGCCTTGAACTCACAGAGATCCTCCTACTGCCTCTGCCCACTGAGTGCTGGGGTTGAAGGCGTGCGCCACCACCGCCAGGCTTCCTTATGATCTTATAGATCTCGATTGACTATGTTGCTGTTGTCTGCCCACTGCTGAAACGTCATTATGCAGCACATGACTGTCTTTAATTTCAAGAAGTCTTGTTTATTTGCTTCATTTTTCTCAGTGCTTGGGATGGAGCCAAGGGCCTTGAACATGCCAGGTAAATAAATGTTCTACCACTGGCCTGTATCCCCAGCATTAATTTGATGATTTTTGACAAGTGTGTACACCTTTGTAATTAATGTTCTAAACAAAAAGTATGGTACACAGGGTGTGGTGGCATATGTCTTTAATCTCAGCACTTGGGAGGCAGATCTCTGTGAGTCTGAGGCCAGCCTGGTCTACACAGTGAATTCCAGGTCAGCCAGGACTCCACTGTAAGAATGGGTCTTATGTATAAATATCTATATGATAGATAGATATCTTAAAATCTAACATCTGAGGGAACCCATTCCTGGTGGGAACTTTACCCCAGGTATCTAGTTAGGGTAGTGCCCTCCCATTATAAGGTAACACTTCATTTAAATATTTTATATGTGTATATATTTAGGAAGCTTCTATAGTAGTAAGTTTTCATATGACTTTTCAAAAGCCCTTTGGTTTTCTCTCTCCATGGTCCCCTCTATCCTGCCTCCCCTCCCCCACCACATTTAACCCTCCATGTCCCATTTCTCTCCATTTCTCCCTTTATAACACTATACTCTATCTCCCCATCGGTGAAAGATCTCCTCCTCCCCAAATGGTCGATGTACAGGAAGTAAGAGACTTCAGAATGTTCGGCCCTAACTGAGATGTCTACATCACACCCCTCCCCTCACAAGGACTCAGGGACCTATGCGGAAAGACTGTAAGAGCCAGAAGTGGTGGAGGACTCCAGGGAAACAGCATTTTCCAGACACGAAGTGCAGATGCACGTAGGAACCTCCAGAGACTGTGGCGGAGTGTACAGGACCTGTGTGGGCTCATGCCAGACTAAATCCCAGTGTGGAGGAGAGGAGGGTGAGCCAGAAGTCCCACACCTAGCTAAAGAGCTATTGACAGAAGTTAAATTGCTGCAGAGAGACTGACAGGAGGTGGTGCTTTGGGGGGTCAGCATAGATCTGGAGCTTCTCTGAGAGGGGTCTCTCTTCGCCAATCAGGTCCACAAAATCTGGAAGCTAAGATACCACAGTGAAAAGACGCTGTTAAAGTGCAGAAGTTTGGCTACAGCACTTAAATTGCCCCATTAATCCAATCTAGCAGCAGTTGAGATCCCCGTTTTGAAAAAGGGGAAACCTGACTCAGATGAAAGACAGGGTCCTTCTCTTTCCAGCTCCCGCTGTCGGACACGTTAAAAGGAAGGGGTGCGGGTCAGGGTTCCGGGACCCCTTCTGGCACTCGGAAAGGACAAGGAGAGCCAGAGACCACACCCAGCCCACACCCACCGCAGAGAGTAGCCGCGGCGGGATCTTTGGCTAGCTTTCAGGCTGAGCCGGAGGCAATCACCAGGGATGGGCCGACCAGCTCTGACACCTCACCCGTCAACTCTCCAGAATAGTAAATATTTAGTGAGTGACGCTGGAACAAAAGAAACCTCTTCCTCACCTGTCTCTAGACAACACCCACGAGCTGTGAAAGACCCGCTTGGAAGTGAGTGGCTTTCTTGAAAGGAAGTGGACCAGGGTGGGCACCTTGGTCAAGAGATGGATTTCTTGGGCTCCCAGGATCAGCACCCAGGGTGTTAGCTTTTAAGACCCTAGAGTCAGGACTTATGCTAGACCACATAGGTTAATTATTTCATTCTGCTCCTTTGGCAACAATGTGGCACACGTCATCTTGGCCAATGATAGAAGGCTAGTTCCTGGCCACACTGACTAGCGGAGAAATGAACATGTGCCTTACAAAACCCAATCTTAGTCTTTACTTGGGTTTGGAGTTTTTGTTGTTGCTTGCTCCTTGTTTTGATACTTCTCGTTTAGGTTTGGTTTGGGTTTTGGATTTTTGAGACAGGGTTTCTCTGTGTAGCTTTGCACCTTTACCTGGAACTCACTCTGTAGCCCAGGCTGGCCTTGAACTCACAGAGATCCACCTGCCTCTGCCTCCCGAGTGCTAGGATTAAAGGCGTGTGCCACCACTGCCCGGTGGTTTTTGGCTTTTTGAGATAGGGTCTCTCTATGTGCCTTGGCTGTCCTGGAACTCTCCATGCAGACCTGGCTATCCTGGTGCTCACCATAGGCACTCACCAGTGAAGCCCTCTTACACACCAAGTCATCTCCCCAGCCTGGCCTGGGATTGCAGTTTGCAGCCATGTCCCTCAGTGGTGTGGATTAAGCCTGTCTACAGCCGGTGAGCATGATTACAGCGCGCGAGAGACGCCCTCTTTTGGTCTCCTCTCCTGCATAGGCATGAGCATGCATGCAGTTCCTCCATGCACAAGCACATGCAATCACAGATACACACACACACACACACACACACACACACACACACACACAAATACTAAATATTTCGAAAGATTATTTATTTATTTATTTATTTATTTATTTATTAAGATGGGTTCTTACCATGTAGCCCTGGCTAACCTAGAACTAACTATGTAGACCAGGCTAGCCTCAAAGTCATAGAGATCTGCCTGCCTTTGCCTCCGGAACACTGGGATTAAAGATGTAAAACCACCATGTCCTACCCATTTTTTTTTTAATTTTTAGGTTTATTTTATTTTATGTGTATGAGTGTTTTGCCTACATGTCTACCTAAGTACAATGTGCATGCCTGGTGCCCATGGAAGCCAGAAGAGGGTGTCAGATCTCCCAAAACTGGAGTTACAGGTAGTTGTGAGGCAGCATGGTACAGGTAACTGAACCCAGGTCCTCTGCAAGAACAACTCATGCTCTTAACCACTGAGCCATCCCTCCAGCCCTGCCCAGCCTATTTTTATGTGTGTGTGTGTGTGTGTGTGTGTGTGTGTGTGTGTGTGTGCGCGCGCGCGCGCAGGAGTGAAGTGCTTAAGAAGGCCAAGAGAGGAGCTCTGAAGCTAGAGTTACAGGCAATTGTAAGCCACAAACGTGAGTGTTAGGAGTTGGACTTGGGTCCTGTGCAAGAGAAGTATGCACTTAATTGCTGAACCATCTTTCCAGCTACCAAATAACTCTTTTAAAAATATATACAAAGATTTTCAACACTGTGGAAAGAAAGGAAATTGACCCTGTGATGCTCTGTTCTAAACTTCTCGGTGTACATGCTCAGAGGATTCGGTCCTCTAGCTAGCCTGTGAATGTTCAGGTGGTGCATGATCCAGAACACCGGGGCTCTCATGCAGGTCATTCTGAAGGCAAGAACTGGACAGTCGTTCCACCTTAGTGGTATCAAAGCAGAACTCCCTCCATGCACCAGCAGAGAAGAGAGGTCCCTGAAACTGCTGTCTGTGACCCGAAGATGGTCTTGGGGTAGCACTTGGAGAACCACATATAGGTTTTGGGGGAGATGTTGGGTTCGTGGGTGCCCAGACAAATCGGCCAAGAACAAGAGAAAGTGTGTGCTCCTTAGAATATAGCACCACCTCCTTCTTTCCTGTATGCACACAACTTAGCATGGCCAGTGTTCAGCCCTTAGAGCCCTCTGAAGCCATTGGACCAGCAGACCAAGACTCAGGAACTAGGTCTCTTGAGGTTTCACCCAAGGCCAGACACATTCACAGAGTTAACAAGAATGTGACATGCCAGAGCTTATGCAGAACTCTCATTGGGAACATGAGGTGAACTGGACGTCCCTGTCTCTCTCAGGAATTATGACAGTCACATAATCAAGACAGGGTCGGGAGCATTGCAGGTATCATGGGGATAGATATCTGGGCAGATGGTACCCAGATTGGGGTGGGCTGGAAAGAAAATCAAGGTGATTCTGAGTATAACAGCGGGAGAAGCACATACACAAAAAGATACAGCCACAGGAAGCCTGAAGGTGGCCTGTCTGCTGCCTGAGTGTCCAGGGTCTGAGAGTTGAGGTTAGAGGATCCATCAGCTGTCCACTTATGGAAGAACTTGTAGGTCATACTGAAGAATTTGGTTCTTATTTTTGAGTCAATGATGATTAAATAAATTCTCTTTGGATTGGTTAATTATAATGGAACAATATTAAACACAGATATAACATGGCCACTTTTGAGTTTTAGAGAGATCTCTCTGGATCTAAGGGTGTAGCTGAGTGGTAAAGTGTGCACTCAGCATGTGCAAGGCCAAGATTCAACCCACTGCCTGAGGAGGAGGAGGGAGAGGAGGAAGAGGAGGAGACCACTGCTCTAGAAACAAGGGGGTTGTAAAATAGATGAATTGAACCTGGAGGTAGAGAAATAACCTAAATAATGGAGGTGACAAGTCCCAGAGGCCAAACCACAAGACATGCAGAGGAAGTGACAGCAGAAGACAGGCCTAATTCCTTGAGGAGAGAAAGATGCTCAGGGTGAAGCCCAGCTCTGCCTTGAGTACCAGGATCATGGTGGTACTATCTACCTGTAAGTCCGAGCAGTCTGGATAGATGTCTATTTGAGTGGATGCTGAGCCCTAGGCTGCTCACAGCACGTACATGGGCAGGTGAAGGCTCTTTAGACTTCAGGAAGGGTGGAGCAGGATATGGGCTGGAGGCCAGGGAGAGCGGTCCAGAGACAAGCTGGCCATGTTGACCATGCCATCTGGCAGGCCCGAAGCCTGCTGGAGCTCACTTAATCCATCCCAAGCCAACAAGATCCTGTTCCCTCCACCCATGAACTGGACTTGTGACTCAGACTTCATGGGTGTGATGCTGCTGGCGTTGATGAGCGGCAGTACTCCTGGGGGAGCTAGCCTAGTCCCAGGCTGAGCAGATGGCATGAAGGCCGCTGGTGAGGCTAGGAGTGTTGGCCTATGGCCTAGCCAAAACCCAAAACCAATGTCTTGGCCTTTACCCTAGTAAGGCAGATGAAGAAATGGCCAGCATTCCCGCTGGTGCCCAGGTTTAAGCTTCTCTATTCCGATTGTATCGATCCCAGAACCTGTATAGGCCTTGGGCTCTCTCCTTCCAGGAATCCCTGCTCAGTTCTCTTCCCTGGTGTCGTGATGGCTGCACCTATCTCATCTCACGGTCTTCTCTCCAGGGCCCTCACAGCCTTCTGGGAGTCAGCCTGCGAGCAGTGTGTATTTTCAGGCCTATCTATTTTTTAAAAGATTTTATTTTTGGTTATGTGTATGTGTTGGGGCAGTATTTGCATGTGAGTGTAAAGCTTTCAGAGGCCAGAAGAGGGTAGCATAGGCCTCGGAGCTGGAGTCCCAGGCAGTCTTGCAAGAGCAGTACCTGCCCTTCACCACGGAGCATCTCCCCAGCCCAAACCCATATCTTAGATGAGTGAACATGCACAGGTCCAAAGAGGAGGAGGCAGGCGCTCAAGTTCACCCAAGGATTGGTGGCTGGCTGGGACTTGAGTGTGGTCTAGCATCCGTCCCCTACAGGTTACTTTCTTATTTCTCTCATCCTGGCTGTAATGGACTTCCTGGTATTTACTTTTTTGAGACTGCTGAGCTTGCTCCCACCACAGGACCTTTGCCCTTCCATCCCTCTGCTTGGAAAGTTCTTCCCTCGGATCTGCAAGGTTTGCTCATTCTCTGCTCACATGCTCTAAGAGAGCAGCCTTCACCCTCCATCACTTGGCCTTACATCACCTGGTTTTTCTCCTCCACAGCATGCCCTGTGTTTACTACTGCAGTCTTTGGTCTCTGTCTACCCCATAGACCCAAGGGCCTTATACCAGGGACTTTACCCCACCTCTAGCTGAGTCCCTGTGATTCAAAAACTGCATAGAACACGAGAGACGCTTAGTTAATGTTTGTTGACCAGTCTGCCTCACTCACTCCTGATCCAGAACTGTCTGCTTGTCCCTTTGTGCATCCCAGAGCAGCCAAAAGAGGGGCAGGGGTAGGAGAACTTGGCTCAAGCTCCAGGAAAGCAGCCTTAGCCTTTGCTAAAGGCACAGCAGACACTCGGACCCAGGTCATGCCCCTGTGTCTGGCTATCTCGGGGAACCCAAAAGTATTGGAGTATCAGCAGGGACAATATTTGCGCCCCTACTTCAGATCCTTTTTTTCTCTGAGTTGGCATCATATCTACCATGGAGTCTCTGCCTTCTGCTTTCTCTTGGGTCAATCACTCGATGTTAACTGAGCACCTACCGTGTGCCAGACTTAGGGCCGATAAACGAAGTATCACCCTCTACCTCAGGAGTCTCATAGCTGGCAGCCAAGCAGATGAGCCAACATCACCAGAGCACGAGGGAGACGGCGGGGAGGAGGTGGGACCATGGGAGCAGGGCATGGGGGTGGCCAGTGACGGCAATGCCAGGTTGACAAGAGGCAGCTAGAGAAGGTTTCAGAAGAGCTTCTAGGGCTTGCTCCGAAGGGCTGGGATGGCAGTGGAGAGCGGGCAGAGAGCGGGCAGACTCAACATAAGCCAAGAACACACACAGTGCAGGGCTGGGGAGTCACTCAAGGGGCAGAGGGCACTCACATAGTGTTCAAGGACCTGGGTCTGTGTGCATGCTTGCGCGTGCGCGTATACACACACACACACACACACACACACACACACACACACACACCGTATACATTCCACAGAGGGCACAGTTAAGCTAAAGAAATGCAAGCTATAGGAATTCAGTGAACAGTGAAGAGTGAGGAAAACAGGATGGAATTAAATGCTGAAGGGCCTTGAATGTCTGACTCAGGAGTTTGAACCAAACACTATCGGCAGTGGGCACCACAGCAGTGTTTTAGGCTAAGGTGAACTGGCCAGTTTTTGCACCTTTTCAGTGGTTTATCTGGTCACTTTACTCAAGGGAGTTTGGGGTGGCAGATGGGAGCCAAGGAAATGACTTGAGGGCACTGTCGAAATGACCAGAATGCAGACAGCCGTGGTGGGACTGGGGAGTACCAGTGGATCTGGAGGAGGAGGGTGGGATCAAAAGCTAGTCAGGATCCTCGGTCATGGTGGCCCACACCCGTCATCACAGCACTTGGGAGGTAGAGGAAGGAAGGCCACACTTCAAGGCCAGCTTTGCCTCTGCACAGAGTTTGAGGCTAGCCTGTAGGAGACTGTCTAAAAACAAACAAGAAAGATTCAGGAAGCAGACACACACACTCAGGCTAAAGGTTAGCTCCTGAGATCCCATTGTTGGATGTTACTGGAGCATGGGGTGGGCAGCAGAGATCAAGGTGGATTGGACTCGAGGGACTAGCCCAGGCTCATCCCATGCACCTCCCCAGCTCACTGACCTTACCTCCCCGCCCCACCTCACCCCCTCACCCCTCACCCCCGCCTATGGCTTTCCTATTCTTTGGTTATAACAAGCCAGCCTCAGGCCTCTCACATCATTTCCTCTGTCCATAGCACCATTCCAGTAAATTACAGTCTGCCTTACCCCCAGGCTTTCTCGGGCCATCCCCATAGACAGGCCCATTTTATTTTTTTTAATTTTTATTATTATTATTATTTTTTTTTTTTTTTTTTGGTTTTTCGAGACAGGGTTTCTCTGTGTAGCTTTGCGCCTTTCCTGGGACTCACTTGGTAGTCCAGGCTGGCCTCGAACTCACAGAGATCCGCCTGGCTCTGCCTCCCGAGTGCTGGGATTAAAGGCGTGCGCCACCACCGCCCGGCAACAGGTCCATTTTAATGTCTCTCCTATGACTCCAAGGATGTCTCATTTACAGGATTTACTGCGATGATGACCATGCAGGTCTACTGCTTGGTTAGATGTTGTGGAATATTCGTTTACACTATAAAGATGTGTCTTTGCCAAGGTGCCTTCTGATGGGTTTAATAAAGAGCTAAATGGCCAATAACTAGGCAGCAAGAGGTTAAGCAGGACTTCCGGGGATGGAGAGGACTCTGAGAAGAAAGGTGGAGTCATTGGCCAGATGGAGAGGAAACAGGAGGTACAAGATGTAAGAAAAGTAAGGCCACGTGACAGAACATAGATTAATATAAATGGGCTAATTTAAGTTATAAGAGCTAGTTGAGACAAGCCTAAACTAAAGGCCGAGCTTTCATAATTAATGTCTTTGTGTGGAGCTGGTGGTCCTAACAAGAAAGTACCGTTACAGCTAGAACCTGTCACCCTGATGCACCACAAGCTTCCTGGGCCGGGAGGGGTCTGCTGCAGTTATTCCCTAATGTACGGATGCTTTCAGCCTTGAGCTCGGCACTTAGCTGCTCGTTAAGCACATATTAATGGATGGGTTATGCATTAGTGAATGAGGCTCATTTAGATGGATTGAAGCCAAAGTCAAAGCTGAGACCCCCAAGGAGCCTCAGGGCAGCAGGATCTCTTGGGCAAAGAGCTCTGTTCAAAACTTTCCAATGGTGAACGCGGTAGGTAGTGAGCTCCCTTCCCATCACCACAGGGTCAGCGGCTTCCTGGTTGGAGCTGCTGGGGAAAAACCTGAGTGGAAGGTGGGTGACCTGACTTTGAGGACTGTTTTGAGTCCCCTCTATCAAGGGCCTTGCTTTACAACAGGAAATCATCATTAATTATCCACTTGGCTCAACAGTGGAAGGGCATTCCCACCTGCCTCAGAGGCATCCATGGACCTATGCAGGTCCCTAAAGAGGGGCAGGATTTTGAACCTGAATCAAGGACCAGGGGGAATGTCAGGCAGGGCTCTACCACAACCTGGTCCTTAGAGGTGTCTGCTCACTGCCTGCTGACACCCAAAGAACTTTCCTATTGATTCATTATACCATTCTTTTTTTTTTTTAATAGTTTTTTGTTTGTTTGGTTTTGGTTTTTCGAGACAGGGTTTCTCTGTGTAGCTTTGGTGCTGTCCTGGAACTCACTTGGTAGCCCAGGCTGGCCTTGAACTCACAGAGATCCGCCTGGCTCTGCCTACCAAGTGCTGGGATTAAAGGCGTGCGCCACTGCAGCCTGACCTCATTATACTATTCTTACAGCTTTTCTGAGGCTTGAAATCTTTCAAAATAAGTAACTCTTTCACAATGAACAACTGAAAAGGCAGTGCTAGCCAGGCAGTGGTGGCTCACACCTTAATCCCAGTGCTCGGGAGGCAGAGGCAAGTGGATCTCTGTGAGTTCGAGGCCAGCCTGGTCTACAAAGTAAGATCCAGGACAGCCAGGAGTATTACACAGAGAAACCCTGTCTCAGAAAAAAAAAAAAAGAAAAGGCAGTGCTTTATTTTTATTTATTTGTTTATATGTGTATGTGTTTAATTTAGTGGTGAGGGGATCAAATAAAAAAAAATGATTGTTGGACATTTAAAAAAAAATGTAGCCAGGTGGTGGTGGCACACATCTTTGATCCCAGGACTCCGGAGGCAGAGGCAGTCAGATCTCTGTGAGTTCAAGGCCAGCCTGGTTTATAATGTGAGTTTCAGGGCAACTAGACTATAATACAGAGAAACCCTGTCAAGAAAAACCAAATAATAATAACAATAATAATAATTTTTTGTGGCAGAGTCTCGTGTATCCCAGGCTGGCTCAGACTCTCTACGTGGCTGAGGATGATGCTAAAACTCTGATTCTCCTGCCTCTGCCTCCCAAGTGCTGGGGTTACAGATGATCATCACCACACCTGCTTAAAGGGGTGCTGGGGAGCAGAGCCAGGACTTCATGCTTACTAGACAAACACCCTACCAACAGAGACACATCACCAGCCCGTTTGAAGTCTTGAGACACTGTCTTACTAAAGTGCCAGGCTGACCTCAAACTTGCCCCCTCTTACTCCAGCCTTACAAAGCAGCTGGCATTACAGACTTGCACCACCACTGCTGGCTAGAACCTGTGCTTTCAAATTCTCTCCCCAGGGAAAAGTAATCTGCAGGTAGAGCTTACAAACCTCGATCTAACTTCATTTGAGAAAATCGTTTGTAGATATAATTGTTATTTTTAATAAATCAGAAATTATTTGAAAGCAGACAACCAAATTACTCATTCATATATGTTATATAAGCATGGGGGTTCTAGGTGCTGCTCTTGTTGGAAAGAATCTCGTCTGTTTCCTGTGAAAATGTAAATGGGCACAAAGGACCTGAAAAGCATTACAGCACTTTCTGTTTGCTAAATTTGGGGGTTTTGACATTTATTCGTTTGTTTGTTTATTAACTCTGTGTGCATGTGTGCACATGTGCTTGTACCATGGCGTATGTATGGAGGTCAGAGGGCAGCTCTATGGAATCTCCTTCTACCTTTCCATGATCCCCGGGTACTGTCAGGCGTGGGCTACAGGCCCCGTTTACCTGTAGCTCAACAGTGTTTTTGATTCTCTGAGACAGAGTCTCAGTTGCAGTTCTGGCTGGTCTTGAACACCTGGCAGCAATCCTCCTGCCTCAGTCTCCTAAGTGCTGAGATTGCAGGCATATGGCACTGCAGCCAGGTTAGCATGTCTCTCTTACTATGTTATTTTGAGAGGAGGCTACAGGATATGGGGGCTAAGCCATAGAATATGTGAAATATGATGTAATTTCTTTTATTTTCTTAGATTTATTTATCTTATGTGTATGAATGTTTTGCCTGAAAATGTGTATGTGCACCATGTGCATGTCTGGTGTTTGAGGAAGTCAGAAGAGAGCTTCAGACACCAACCACCATGTGAGTTCTGGGAATTGAGCCCAAGTCCTCTGCAAGAGCAGTAAGTGTTATTAACCACTGAGCCATCTCTCCAGCCCTGGTATGCTGTAATTAAAAAATATATATATTGTCCGATAGTTGTATCCACTTTGTGGTACCAAAAAAAGGGGGTGGATATGGAGGGCTCATTAGTTAAGAACATATACTGCTTTTGCGGCAAACCCAAGTTCAGTCCCCAGCATCCATATCAAATGGTTCAGTCATCTGTAACTCCAGCTCTAGGGGATCTGATGCCCTCTTCTGTGCTCCACAGGCACCTACACTCATACATGCACACACCCACACACAGACACACAGACACACATGCCTAAAAGAAAAAAATTTTAAACATTAAAAAACAAAATAAGCCGGGCGGTGGTGGCGCACGCCTTTAATCCCAGCACTAGGGAGGCAGAGCCAGGCGGATCTCTGTGAGTTCGAGGCCAGCCTGGGCTACCAAGTGAGTCCCAGGAAAGGCGCAAAGCTACACAGAGAAACCCTGTCTCGAAAAACCAAAAAAAAAAAGAGACCTTGTCTCAAAGAAAAAAAAAAAACAAAATAAAAGTAAAATTTAGGGGCTGGGGAGATGGATCCGTGGTTAAGGCACTTGTTGCTCTTGCAGAGGACCTGGGTTTGGGTCCCAGCACCCACATAGTGTTTCACAACCATCCTTAACTCCAGCTCCAGGGGATCCAACATCCTCTTTTTTGTTGGTTTGGTTTGGTTTGGGTTTTTCTCTGTGTAGCCCTGTCTGTCCTGGAACTTGCTCTGTAGACCCGGCTGGCCTCAAACTCGGAGATCCCCCTGCCTCTGCCTCCCGAGTGCTGGGACTAAAGGTGTGCACCACCACTGCCTGGCTTCCACACCCTCTTCTGAGCTCTGAGGGCACCAAACATACACATGATGCCCACATATACACAGGCAAAACACTCGCGTGCATAAAATAGAAACACACCTTAAAATCTCTTTAAAACGTTTTCAAAATCAGTTCTATGTACATTTACCTTATTCTACACTTCACATTCCTGTATGCTGTCACCACCACTGTCCTCAATGCAGCCCTGGGATATAGGTAGAGCCAGAACTATCATCTTTGTTTTGTGTATGGGTAAACTGAGACCCACTTAGGCAGGCCTGGTGGTACCGTTTGGAAGGATGAGACAGAAAATTCAAGGCTTGCCTAGTCTACAGAGTAAACTCGAGGCCAGACTAAGCAGCTAAGGGGGACCCTGTCTCAAAGTGGGAAAAGAGGGCTGGGCTGCGAAGAAAAGCATTCGCCCAGCACTCACGAGACACAAACTTCAATCCTCAGCACCAGAACCAAATAAACACGCAACTGAGGTCCAAATAAGGAAAGCGACTTTTCTGGAGTCACGGAGTTGGCAGAGGCGGCACCGGCAAAGCCGCCGGCGACTCCTTTCCCTGTCCCCGGCCTCCAGCTGCCCCCCACTTACTTCTCAACGCCCCACCTCTGCTCTGTTCTGTGTTCCTCTTCCATTCCTCCCCTTTCTTTAATCGATAAACGGAGTCAGCTTTGCAAACTGTCCAAACCTTTGCTCGCTCTGGAAACTTGCCCAGCCCTAGCCCTAGCCCGGGCCCCAACACGTATCACCACAAAGTGGGCATCGTGCCTTGAGTGAGCCTTTTCCAGGTGTCAGGATGAAGGGATTAACTTGGGGTGACACTCTGGCTGCCAACTGGCCCCAGATAAGATAAGGGTG
Organism: Peromyscus eremicus; assembly: GCF_949786415.1. Taxonomy (NCBI): domain Eukaryota; kingdom Metazoa; phylum Chordata; class Mammalia; order Rodentia; family Cricetidae; genus Peromyscus; species Peromyscus eremicus. The sequence continues at coordinate 61,780,158 of NC_081417.1, forward strand.
GAGATCAGCGCAATAAATAGGCCCCAACCTCACTCTTGGCCCAGGCCACGGTTGGCTGAGGTCATACCTAACTTCACAAGCAGCATGGCTCTGCACCTGTGGATGGTCACCCTGACCTTGGCTGCCTTCCTTGCCATGGACAGGGGTGAGTGGGCAGAACTTGGTTTCTCTGAAGCTTGATCCTAGTAGGTGAGCTTGGGTGTGAGGACAGAGGCAAGATCTGGAGCTTCCTGTGGGGCCTGGGCATAGTTCTTCCTTCCGCATTCATCTACTCCAGTGGGCAAAACACGGACTGAGAGAAAAGAAACGGGTTCAGGCCTGACTCTGGACAAAAACTGCCAAGTCGGGTGCTCTTCCAGTTCAAAGCTGCATTGAGCAATTATGGGCTGGCGGCTGGGGAGACAGGGACAGTCAGGCCTCAGGCGGGCTGTGGGGTGGTGACTGCTGAGAGACTTGGCCTGGGCCCTCAGGTTCCGGTTCTGCTTTGACAAGGTGTAGTATGGGGCCCAGGACAACCATTTAAGCATATGGTGGGGGCCCTTGGGTGGTAGACACCAGAGGTGAGCTTCCTCAGGCCTGGAGCACTCAGCAGTCCCACAGCTACTGTCACAGGTACTTTTCTGGGCCTTTAACGTATGAGGGACCAAAACAAGAAAAAGTACCAACCCAACAGAGCTTAAGCCTAGTGGGATTGAGGAGGGGAACAGACAGTAAATAGTATATAAGAACATGATAAAGGCTAAGAAATATGGGGCTGGGTGATGGGGGTTGGGAGGGAGCTGCAGTTTTAAATCAGAGGAGGTCTCTTAGGGAGCTTCAGGTTTGAGGAAAGCTTGAAGAAGGTGAGGGAGGGAAGATATTTGGACAAGAATGTTCTGATGGCGGGAACAGCCAATACAAGGGCCTAATGTAGAAGTGTGTCTGGAATGTTTGAGGTGCTGCGTGGACGGAGGGAGTGAAGAGCGAGGTACAAAATGAGGGGGAAGGAGAAGGGAGGGGAGAGAAGAGGGGAGGGAAGGAGGGAGAGGAGGGGAGAAGAGGAGGGAGAAGAGCAGCAGAGCAGCTGGGAAGTATGTTAAGCAGTTTTAGAAGTTCATGTAAGAATCTTCCTCTGAGTGAAGTGGGAGCCAGTGCCATATTTGGAGTGGAGTCAGGCCTTGAAAGAATGCTCTAGTTTGTATGTTCAGAATAAACAGAACAGAGAAACAGAGAGACCCGTTGGGACTTACTAGAAGAGTTATAACATTATGAAGCAGGACCTGGCAGGACCTCAGGGCCATTGGCTCCATGCCCATTACCTCATGTTAAGTTACAGACCTGGCAGCTGGGTTGGTAAGGAATAGGCCTGCAGGCTCAGCCTGGTCAGACACAGGCTGCTTAATCTACCCCCGCCACTCCCCACCACACACACCCGTTCCCCATTCCCCAAGACTGCCTCCATTGGGAACATTAGCAGCCTGCCTTGAAGGTCCTTGCATCCATTCAGATTCCAGCCTTAGGTGAATGAAGGATGCACCTGGGGGAAGGGCACGAGATGCCTGGGGTTAAATTCACCGTTTTCACAACCCCAGGAAGAAAGTCTGACCCTGTAGGGTTCTGTACTCTCCTCTCCTGCAACACCCTTCAGTACTCAGTTCACTGGTTGGGGCACTGATGAGGTGCCACGGGAGCCCCAAGAAGCTTGGCTTCATAGGGAGGCGGGGTGACCCAGTGGGACAGCACTTGGATTGGTGACGAGCTCAACTCCAGGTCTTCTTAGTGAACTGTAGGGGACAATAGGGAAAGCTTCTGAGCCTTGGAAGGATGGTGTGACTCCATTGGAGACAGTGGGGACATCTCAGCAGATCTGCATGAGTCAAAAAAGCCCCTGTTCCAGGACAGTGAGCAACCAGGAACCTTTGGGTCCTGGGGACACAGAGGATATATTAGATAGTAAGCCTAGGGAGCGAGGCTGGTGTCAGTTCACACATGTGGCTATGGAATGCTGGTCCGGAGGGAGACTGGACAGTGATGGGCACCAGGGAAGGTTGCTTTGCCTTTATCAATGTTTGGAGTTTTTGTTTTGTTATATGGTTCAGTCTGACCTTGAACTTTTGATCCTTCTGCCTCAACCTCCTAAGTGCTGGGGTTATAGGCTTCTACCATCACACTCAGCCTTTGTAAATGCTTTTCTATAAGGCCATGAAACATAGTATTTTTACTCAGTGAATCTTATGGATGAGCTGGGACAGTGCACACACCTGTGTCCCAAACCTCTATCAAGATACAGAACGCAGCTGGGGTAGGTTGTACACTCCTGTAATCCTGGGACTTGAGGTAGAAGCAGGTGAATATGAGTTTGTGGCCAGCCTGATCTACATAGCAAGTTCTAGGCCAGTCACGGCTACAAAGCAAGACCTTGTCTCAACAACCAAACAAACAAGATACAGAAATTTCTCTCCTGTAGTCCATCCTGGTCCTTCCTTGTCTCAGAGACAGCAGTACTGCTCAGTGTTCAGAGGCAATCACGCACACCTCCTTGCCACCCTGACCTGCCTTCTCCGTGTCACAGAGATCTCCGTATAGCAGATCTGTTCTAGGCATCCACGGAGTCTTTTGTACCTGTTTCTTTGCTCAGCTAACTATTTTTGCAGTTTAGTCTCAACGTGTCTATCGGGTGCTTTCACTGTCGCTGTTAGCAGCTTTAAAAAGATTTCACTTTTTAGGCCAGGCGGTGGTGGCACAAGCCTTTAATCCCAGCACTCGGAAGGCAGAGGCAGGCGGATCTCTGTGAGTTCGAGGCTAGCCTGATCTACAAAGCGAGTTCCAGGAAAGGTGCAAAGCTACACAGAGAAACCCTGTCTCGAAAAACAAAACAAACAAAAAAAAAGATTTCACTTTTTAAAATTATGTATATGCATGTGCGCTTGTTTGGGGGGTAGGTAAATGTGAGTGTAGGTTCCTGGAGAGGCCAGAAAAGGGTACTGAATCCCCTGGAGTTACAGGCAGTTGTGAGATGTTCAACATGGGTGCTGGGATCAGAACTCAGGTCCTTTGCTAGAATGGTATCTCTCTGAGCCATCTCTCCAGCCCTGTTTTCTGATTTTTCAGACAGGGCCTCTTTATGTATTCTAGGCTGCCCTCAAATTCCTGATCCCCCTGCCTCAGCCTCTTTGAGTACTGGGATTACAGGTATTCTCACTATGGTGGTCTGAATGGGAATGTTCCCCACAAGCTCAGGCATTTGAACACTGCTCCCCACCCAGGGTGCTGTTTGGGAAGGTTGTGGAACCTTTGTGAGGTGGAGCCTTGGTAGGTCTTTGTTCCTGTGGTTGAGGATGTGAGCTCTTGGCTTCTGCTCCAGCCCCCATGCCTATAGATGGCTGCCATGTTTCCTGACCATGATAGACTCTTATCCCATTGGAACCATAAGACAAAAGAAATTCTTTTAGAAGTTGCTTTTGGTCATGATGTTTTATCACAGCAACAAAAAGTAATCAACACACACACCACAGCCATTAGCTCCTTTTCTGCTGTATATCTGTGTGTTGTTCGAGACAGGTCCTCTGCAGTCAGGATGACATGGAACTCACTGAGGTCAGGCTAACCTCAGACTTGTGGTAATCCTCCTGATCTGCCTCTTGGGTGTGCTTGTTTTCTTGCTGAGTAATGCTCCACTGTATACAAGTTTCACACTTTATCTGTTCTCCTGTGGGAGGACACTTGGGTCATTCTTAGTTATGACAGGTATGGGTCTTGAGCACTGTGGTGACGAGGTTAGATTTACAGTTTGATCCTCCATTGCCAGACCGGCAGAACACACTAGAGGTGACTCGGTGTTAGGCCCTTTCCTCTCTGTCTGGGAAATCTCCAAGAAAAAACTTGGCAGTAGATGTGGAACTCTAGAGCTAGAGACAGGTCCCTTTATGGTACCACAGCTTTCTGCTCCATACGGAATCATATAGTCCACCTCCCTGCGGCCTCTTGCACTGACAGGCTCCTCTACGTGAGCGTGGGAAGAGCCCATCTCTCCACCAGGCCCTGACAGCCCTCCAGAGGCGTCTGGAAGCACCCATTCCTTCTCCAGCTCTCAGAACCACTCACTGTTCCCCCCGCCTGTGCCTGAACCGTGGCTCAAGTTCTCGTGCCCACCGGCCATGCCCACGGTCACACCGCTTTGCTCATGTCCTATAAGTTACTCAGGCAAACCTTGAGGGCTACCACTGTTCGTGTAGGGAGTCAGGCTTGGGGTGGCAAACCTGTGTGTAAGTCCTAGCTCTGCCTTACCCAACCACGTCATTAGAGCTCTGAGCCTTCCGTAGGCCAGTCAAGTGTTCCAGCAGACAGACCGGAGTCTGCACACCTTCACTGGGAAGTGTGGGAGTGCTACCCATGGGAGCAAGGAAGCTGGCTGAGTGTAACCCGTGTCAGGTGGCCCTGCAGGAAGCTCTGGAGCGGGGTGGCATGAGAGCTGAGACCTTGCAGCCACACCGTTGTTAGGGGATGTCCGTGGCACGGGAGGCAAGGCTGGCTGAGGCAGCTCCAGCCCCCAAGGGTAATTCCTAAGGGACTGCTTGGGAAGAGCCAGCACTCTGGCAGCTGGGGCTGGTACCTCAGCCCTGCGCTGGACTCTGGGTAGCAGTTACAGCATTTACTACCTGCACTCGTCCTTCTGTTAGGGTGGTGAGGGGTGTACAGAGTACCAAAAACCGTGTCTCAATGCCTGGCACATAGCTAACTGCTCATTTCTTTATATTATTATTTGATGGAACACAAAAATTCCACTGGGATCTGAGTAATTAGAAGCAGGTTGGGTTGTCACCCCCTAATTCTGTCTTTATTCATGTAACCCAGCATGATGTCAGCCTTCTGGCAGCCCCACCATTTATGACTCACTACCTGTCCTCAAGAAGTCCAGATTGGCAGTGGCTGGGCCAGGTGCCCCAGGATGGGAGGAGGGGTCCTCAGACCCTGACCTGGCAGCCGGCGCTGACAGCAGCTTGTTTTGTGTTTCAGGGGTGCAGGTGGGAGCACAAAAGAGTATTTCCTCGAAAATGGTAAGGCCATTCCTCTGCAGGAGTCCACTCATCCACTACACAGCCACCCTCTGCTGACACCTTCAATGGTGGCCACGGTGGCCTCCTGAACCTGCATTTTCCTCAGAATACCTCCTCTGGACTGAGCAGAGCCCCCAGGCTCTGCCCCAAATCTGGTCTCCAAGGTCCTTTCCTCGGTGGGCACTCCCAACCCAGCACAGTAGGACACTGCACCTGATGCACTGTGTGTAGCACAAGACAGGCCAGAGGCTGCAGGCCAAAGAGGTGACCCAGCACACTAAGTGGCTCTGTGGAGCATGTTGACCTTTCTGAAACACGTCTCATCCATCATTCACCCCTTCTCTCCAGCAAACACCAAGCTGCCCTGCCTTACTCCATCTGGGGTCTCTGACCCTCAGTGACATGACCTCTGTAGGCTCCTCAGAGCTACCTCCCCCAAGCAGCTTCTTCCCTATTCATTAGCCCCTCAGAACCCAGCCCCACTTATTCCATGCCGAAGAGCCAAGTACTTTGTATACATGACTTCAGCTACTCCGTGTTGAGACGAACACCATTACTGACCATTTTCACTGAGGAGGAAACTGAGGCCCTGAGAATGGAACAAGCTCACCTAAGCTTACAAAGCCAGTCAGTGTCTGAACTGGGGTCTTCAGGGTGTAGACTTCAGTTGTCCTGTTTTGTTCCTTTGGGCCTTGTGTAGCACAGGCTGGTTTTTATCTGGTTGCGCTGATCGACTTGAACTTCTGCTCCCCCGCCTCCACCGTGCCCAGTGTAGAGCATGGATGTTTACTGCTACCCAGCACAGACTCCCTCAGCACCTCCTTCACCCAGGTCCAACCCCAGTCTTGCTAGTTCTCTCTCAGCCCGAGAACCTTTAAGTCTGGGACTAATAAAACTGTAAGCCTTGTGCCATTTCTCCAGCCTTCCAAGGGCTTAGATGACCACGTAAGGGGCTGGGAGAGCTCAGTCAGTAACTGCTTGCCTTGCAAATGTGAAGACCCAGGTTCGATCCCCGGCACCCATACAATCCTAGCACTTGTGAAGCAGAGATAAGAACATCCCTAGGGCTTGCTGGACAGCTGGCCTGGCCTCCTTGGTGAGTTCTAGGTCATGAGAGAACCTGTTCCAATAAATAAGAGAAATGGGTCCTATGGAACAACATCCAATGTTCAATGGCCTCTGCATACATGCATACATGTAGCCCCCTCCCAGGTACACAAAAAAGACCATATTGGCCTTGGTAAGTACAGGAGCCCCTACGGTGTGAGACATTCCCTAGGAATGATGGATGGCTGTTTACTGGACTCACAATTGGACCAGCAGCAGAATTTCTTGTTACATCTACTGAAGAGTATATAAACCAGTCCCCAGGAGCTTAAAGACACAAACTTCCTACACACACACACACACACACACACACACACACACACACACACATACACACACACACAATAGGCAGGATGTCACAAACCAGGGCTCAACAGACAGGCTCCAACTTATGTACACATCCAGCCACATGCACTCACACAGGCAAACACACCATAGAGTCCTGAGTAGTTGATTGCATGTTCCAAGCAGAGGCCCTGGGCCCGACCACTGCCTCTGAATTCCCCTAATACTTCTGTTTTCAACAGCCCATCTGTGAGCACATGGCAGAGTCTCCAAAGTGTCCCCAGACACCTAAACCGATCTGCGGCACGGATGGGGTGACATATAAAAATGAATGCCATCTCTGCGTGACCCGGATGTAAGTCCCCTCCCCGTCCAACTTGCTTGGGTGGCCCCCTCTCTGGTACATGCACGTCTGAAGGGAGCAGGGCTTCAGCTCACCTGTCACACACACAGACTTGGCCAGAGAAGAGTCCTCAAACGTTTGCCTAGCAAAATGAGCTAAATGTAACTCAAAGGAAGCACAGGACTCCAGGTCAAAAGCCAGAGACTGACAGAGACTGACAGATGTGGAGGGAGGAGGCAGGAACCCTGAGTGGCCAGACAATCTCATCTGATCTTTCGTTCCTCTAGCCAGCTGTTATTTATTGAGCACTTACTATGGCTAGTCCCCGAGAGCTCCTCTAGTCTCTTGGAGTCAGGCTAAGAGAGAGAAGCCAAGCCAATAAGCCAGCCAACAGCACAGCAGCTCAAGACTCAGATGGAGCACACAGGAGCAGGGCCAGGGGACACTAGAGGAGGTAGAGAAGAAACCATCTAGAAAAAAGGAAAGATAAGTCTGAGAGAAGAAAGGGAATTTAGAAAGGCCTATAAAGGAAAATTAGTTTGTGCTTAAAGAAATACAGAGAGTTGGACATACTAAAATGTGAAATGGAGGGGTGATAAAGGAGATGAGTTGGGGCTAGACCATGACCTTGATCACCTACTTGGTCTGTTTTCTCCAGTACAGTTATCAGCCTGAGGGCCCAGTGAGATCACGAAGAAAAATCTTGGGCAATGCCAAGCTGTCTAGGCAGCTGTGAAAGTCTGTATTGGAGGAAATGTAAGAAGGTAGAGCCCTGGCTGTGAAAGGGTCATGATCAAGATTCATGAGGAGGTGGTACATTGGGGTAGATCTGACAGGCTCAGTCTGACTGGGTGTGAAGGGGGAGGGGAGAAAGGGCGTAAGAACAACTGCCCTTCCCCCCTTCCTTTCCTCTTTCTGAAACAGGGTCTAGCTATGTTGCCCAGATTGGTCTTGAACTCATAAGCTCAAGGAATCCATGGTTTGGTTTTGTTTCAGTACTAGTGATTGAGCTACAGCTCCACCTTTATTTTGAAACAGGGCCTTGTTAGGGTGCACAGGCTTTGAGCTCATTTTATAAAGCTCAGGGAAGCCTTCATGTTAGAATCCTTTGCCCAGCCTCCCGAGTAAGGGAGTCTAGCCCTGTAGTTCCAGGCCTAATAACTTATTTACGTATGGCCTTGGGTGGCTAGTGGTACCATTTGCTAAGATGGGAGCTAGAAGGGCAGCTTTGGGAGGCAGTGATGTTTGTGGACAGTTGGTCTCTGGTGTATCTCGGTGGGGTCATTGCAATAGGTGCAAAACCAGGCAGGACAAAGACTTGGCAGCCATCAGCAAGCAGTGATAGCCGAAACCCCAAGAAGCTGAAAGTTCTCGGGGTATGTGTAAGAGCGTCAGTTTATAGGGGGATGTGCTCCCCCCTCCACACACACACACCTGCTCTGCATCTGGACATTTCCCGGAGGGGCTCAGCAGGGAGGATGGCCCGGGCCTGGCTTTTGAATCATCCTTTTAGTTCCTACAGTTAATAGCCTCATCCTTATCTTCTTTGATTCTAGAAAAACCCAAAAGGACATCCAGATCAGGAAGGATGGCAAGTGCTGAGCCCAGAGGCACACTCAAGCCATGCAACCTCGAGCTGGAGAACGCGATGCTCCAGAGGCTATGGTGGGAAATAAAAGATGCAGCCCAAGCCGGTGAAGTGGACCAGTCTTTGGGAGCTCTGGGGAGGAGGTGGCAGCGAAGGACCAGGCTCAGCCTGGCTAGCCCTCCCAGCTGAGCCTGTTATCCGGCTCCCCTGACCCTCAACCCTGTTACAGGTCCCAATAGAGCCCTCAGTTACCTTCCGGCTGCTTGAGGTCAGACTTTGACCCCAGGACACTGCCCAGTGCCCCACCTACCTCAGGCCAAGAACTTAAGAGATAAGCATCCTGAACTGCTGAGTGTGGTTCAGTGGCACCTGAATCCATGCATGGATTTCTTCTGGGCTGACTGGTGCTTGGAGGCAGACACACACAGACACAGACACACAGACACAGACACACACACACAGACACACACACATGCACGCGCGCACACACACAAGCTTGACAAGGCATGGCAGGCATACAGGCAGTATTTACTGTACAACTGAACTGCTTTTTATAATATCAAACTATTTTGTTTTTGGATTGAAACAGTTTTAACTGTGGAACCCTGGCGGGCTTTAAACTCTCAGGCCTCCTGCCCCAGCCTCCTGAACTAGGTGTTTATTATAAACATTCAAAACTGAGCAATGTTCCATGCTCTGTGAGTGCTTTCCTGCACAGCTCACCCAGAGAGCCCTGGATCTCTGGTCCAGTCTCATATCAGCTCCTAGCATAGCAGGGTGACTGGAAGACCTTCCCTGCCCAAGTTAATATCTACTTTGACTGGCTGACATTAGACATGATCATACAGGCACATACATCCAGAAATCCCAGATACTCCAGCCCAGCGGTTCTCAAAGCTGCGACCCTTTAATACAGTTCCTCATGTTCTGATGACCCCCCCAACCATAAAATCATTTTCATTGCTGTATCACAATTTTGCTACTGTTATTAATCATAATGTAAATATCTGATATGCAACCCCTAAAGGGGTCATGACCCACAGGTTGAGATTCACCGCTCCAGCCCATAGTATATGCTGAATAACCTCTATTGGCCAAAACCTATAGAAGCATTTTTGTTTTGAAACAGTCTATGTAGCATTGGCTGGCCTGGAATTTGTCCTGTGGATCAGGTTAGCCTCAAACTCAAGAGACATCTGCCTGCCTCTGCCTCCTGAGAGCTGGGATTAAAGGTGTGCATTATGACCCTCAGCAAAATTTGATTATTATACATATATGGATGTCTGTGTATGAAGAGGCGAGAAGGGCAGGGGATCCCTCTTCCCCGAGAACTGGAGTTACAGTTGTGAGCTGCCATGTGGGTGCTAGGAATTGAACCCAGCTCCTCTGGAAAGCAGTCAGTGCTTTTAACCACTGAGTCATCTCTTCAGCTAGAAGCCGCTTGATATGATGGCAGGGTAGTGGAGTGTGGAGGGGCCTGGCCAGGCGGTAACAATTTACTCAGGTTCAGATTCCTGCTCTAGGGGTGTAAAAAGGAAAGAAATGCTCTGGAATGACACATCTGAGGAAAGCCAGTCAAGAAAGGCAAAAACCCAGCATCCCCTGGAGCAGTGAAGTGAGACAAGCAAGCAGTGAATGCTGATTCCCAGGTGGCAGGGGCTCTGGTCAGCTGCCAACAGGCTTTTCCATCGCCGTGACCAACTGGTTCCCACCTGCAGCTCAACGGTATAGGATTAAGTATATCCTTATCCTAGCCAAACCAAACCAAACCCAAACCGCAAGAGGAGCAGGCTTAGCTGTGTGGACGCTCATTCTCCTCACACAGGTCTATGCCGACCGGCAGCTCCGTGCTCCGGGCTGTTCCTCGATCACTTTCACTTCAGCCTGTCTCCGTATGAGGCAGCTGCTCCGATGGCAGCCATCATCTACACTCCAGGCCACAGACAAGGCAAGGGCACCACCTTCCTCCAGAGACACTGCACTCCACACAGGCGTAGTATGCTGTTATCCCAATGTCTTAAATGTCACCTCTTGGCCAGGTAACAGCAAGGAGACTGAGAAATCTAACCCTAGGCTCTGTTAAACTAAAAATTAGGAGTTAGTGCAGGAGGGGAGGTGAGTACTGGTGGCATCTGGAAGTTTCCATCTTAGGTGGCGAGTCTCTCTCACATACACACATAAACCAGAGCAGCCAAGCATTTCCTCGGTGACCCTTCCTTCTTAGGACTCCTCCAAGGAATCACCAAGAGCAAAACTTGAACAATCTTCCTGATACCCCACTGGAAGGAATGCATAATTCCCCGTCTACATTTGTGGTCTGAAATGTAAGTGTGAGCCTCTAAAGACGATACAGTGGGGGTTTTGTTTTTAGGGAAAAGGTGTTGGTGCGGGGGTGTTACTGAAGACAGAAACCATGGCCTTGCACATGCCAAGCAAACTACCACTGAGCTACATCTCCAGCCCTTCCTAAAGACTCTGCCTATGGCACATGACCATGTTTGACCATTGCCGACTGCTCAGAAGATTCTTCTTCAGGTCTCGGAAATAAACAGAAGCAAGTTCCTCTGAGGCTGCTGATAGCCAGGTTTCCTATCTTGAGGGAAGAGCAAAGCTTGGGGAATGAGAGGGCACAGACAGAAGGGGTAAGGCCTGACGGTGGGCAATGCGTGAGCTCCCAAAGCCCAGCTACTCTGGACCTTCCCAAAGCTGCACGGCATAACTTGGCTGGTATCTTGGCCAGTTTGTAAAAACTTTTAGTTAGTTAGTTAGTTAGTTATTGGTTTTTCAAGACACAGTTTGTCTTGACTATCCTGGAACTTACTCTATAGACCAGGCTAGCCTGAACTCAGAGATCCTAATGCCTCTGCCTCCTGAGTGCTGGGATTAAACAAGTGTGCCACCACCACCTGGCTTAATACTTATAATTTTTGAGACAGCTCTGAACTCAGGACCCTCCTGTCTCTGAAGAGCTGGGTCTATAAGCAGCTATCTGCCTATAAAGAAGTTATGGGCTCCGCTCACGATTCTCCTTCACTTTATCTCTTTGGAACTGAGTCTCTGGTACTTCACATAAAAAGAAGTCCTGATCACCACAGGGAGAAAGGCTTCTCCGAAGAGGGTTAGCAGTGCTGGGGCCATGTGCAACCCCAGCACTTGGGAGGCCGATGTAGAAGGACTACACTTTGATACAGGCTGGGCCACACAGCAGGACCTCACCTTCAGTGATGACCACAGAGGGGAAGGAGGAGGATGAAGAACACTGAAGCTGCAGTGAAGGGCAAGAGAAAATGCTGACTCACCATGCGAGACTCTCCCAGCTCTGAGGCTGGAGGACTAGTTTGTAGAACTACACTCCTTTTTCATCCGCCTTATGTGGGACTGATCAAGTCCTAGGAAAGTGGGCACCTGAGAGGGGAGCCCTTTCCTCGGCCTGGGACAGAGCCATCCTGTGCGTAAACAGGTCTATGTGGATAGGGCCTGTGCCCACGGCCACCACGCTATACATCCGCAGTCTACGGCTTAGGGCCTCTTTTCTCAACCTTTAAACGAGATATCTGTCGATGCTATGCTATAAATCCCAATGCAGACAAGAGCGCTTCCACGGCCAAGCACAGCTGTGGGAATTCCACACTATGGATGTATACACTCAGCATTCATTTGAAAACCTCACACTAGGTAACATGCTTGACCTGTTGTCAAGACAAAACTCCCCACCAAGGGAGCTGCAGTCCGAGGCTAGAGGCAAAAAGGCAAAAAAATCGAATGACCCCACAGGTCATGGCCTGTGGTAAGTGCTGTGAGGGAAAGCTACAGGAGGCACGGGAGGTACCAGCTGGGCCTCACTAGTCTCAGGGATGGGATGGGGATATTTCCCCATGGGAGAGACATTCAATGACGTTCCGGAAAACGGACAGGAGTCAGGTGACAGAGGAGGAAGAGGAGTACAGGAAAGTTGGTGAGAGGCTGTCCACATAGCAGCAGGGGCAGCCAAGTCCCAGAGCAGGAGACAACACCATCAATCTGGGGACCTGAAAGACTAGAGTGGCTGACAAGTGGGGGCTGAGACGAGGTGAGGTGAGACAGAGGAAAGGACTTTTGTCCTTCCTTCTGAAAGGTATGATGAAGGCTGAGACAGAGTTTCACAGTGTGGCACAGGCTGGCCTTAAACTGATGGCAATCCTCCTGCATCAGACTCTCTGGTGCTAGAATTATAAGTGCAAGTTACCGTGCCTGGCAAGGACTGTAGGTCTTTATCCTAAGAGGCCCTGGAGCCCTGGAGGCTTCCAAACAGAACTCTCACATATTTTAGCATCACTCAGGCTGCTCTGGGGAAAATGAACTGGAGAGGGGCGGACCAATTATCTTGCTATTGTGTCCTGTGGCTACGACAATTACCCTGACAAAAGCAACTGAAGGGAAAAGGGGGTTATTCGCTCCTAATTCCAGGTTAGTTCCTCAGGGCAGAAAGCCACAGGAACTTGAGGAAGGTGGTCACACAGAATCCACAGTAAAGCAGCAGAAGGAAGGAGGAATGCAAGCATGCTGGTGCTCGGCTTGCTGCTTCTCCTCATACAGTTCAGAGTCCTCTGCCTAGGGGATGGTGTCACCCACACTGGACATGTCTTCCCACCTCAGTTAACATACTCAAAATAAGCCCCTCAAAGGTATGTTCACAGGCCAACCTAGTCTAGACAATCCTTCAATGAAATTCCCTTCCCAGGTAATTTCAGGTTGTGTCAGGTTGACAAAACTAACCTTCGAGGGGCTGGCGATGACCGTTCTGCAGTTAAGAGCATATACTGCTCTTACAAGAGAACCTGAGTTCAGTTCCCAGCTCTCACTTCAGGCTGCTCATAACCACCTGCTCCAGGGGAATCCAGCACCTCTGGCTTCTGTGGGTACATACACACACACACACACACACACACACACACACACACACACCACAGTTTATAAAAAACAGAACAAAACTAACCATAGTAATATAGATCAATACAGTGTATAACCAGAAAGCTAGAATAAGAGATGAAGTATGTATGACCCCATGTCAATTAGGAGGAAGAACAGAGAGGGATTAAAAGCATTGGCTCTGTTTGGAGGATGTTAGCCTGCTTGCCTAGCACGAACAAGACCCTTAGTTTGTTCCTCAGCACTACAGAATGAGAAAGAAGAGGGTTGGTAGGGGAGAGGGGGAAGTAAGAAAGGAAGAAAAAGAAAGAATGATGGAGGGATGGCTTGGCAGTTAAGAGCACTGGCTGCTCTTGCAAAGGACCCGGGTTCAATTCCCAGCACCCATATAGTAGCTCACAACTGTCTCTTAACTCCAGTCCCAGGGGATCCGATGCTTCCTTCTGGCCTCTGCAGCCAGCAGGCACATACATGGTGCACAGACATGCATGCAGTCAAAATATCCATACACATACTACAAATGAAACTTGTAAAAAGGCACCCAGCTTTGTGTTGTGGCTCTGCCATCTTTCCCATTTCCTCCACCTCTTTACTATGTGAGGATTAGACCACTAAAATATACAAAGCACAGTACCTAGTGCTAAGTAACTGTGTGTTTGTGTGTGTGCAGGGTCTAGAAGACAACCACAGAATTTGGTCCAAGAGCCATCCACCCTGCTTATTCTTTTAAAACAGGGTCTCCAGTGGCCAGACTGGCTGGTCGGTGAGCCCCGGGGATCAGCCTGTCTTTACCTCCCTAGTGCTAGGATTGTAAGTATGAACCACCACTCTTAGCTTTAAAAACAACCAACCAACCAAACATGGGTTCTGAGCATCAAACTCGGGTCCTCTTGCTTGTGTGACCAACATTTCACCAACTGAGCTCTCTCCCCAAGCCCCACAGTAACCTGTTAACTGTGACCCAGGGCCAAACAGCTGCCACAGAAAACAGACATGGACTGTTAAGTTGGGAACGGGCTGGGCTGGGCCCTGAGTCCTGTCTACTGTTTACCTCTACTACCACCAGGTCTGATGTCTTAGCTACCCAGTCTTAAGTCCCTGGGACTTCAGTGAAGCCCTCTGTAATAAGATGAACCTCAGAGGGCCTGCTGAAAGCCTGTCTCCTGAGTACTGTGCTAAAGAATGAGCCGACAGCAACTGACTAGCTTAAAGGATTCTAACACATAGAATCACTCTCAACTTCATCAAACGTAAATGCTGACAAGCCACAAATCTTTGCTTTCTCACACAACACAAAATAAACACCGTACACAGTCACGTATACCTATAATTCAAGAACTCGGGTGGCAAAGGATGACAAGTTCAAAACCAGCCTAGGCTGTATAGCAAGACTGTGTCCAAAGGAGGGACATACACACACCCATGCACGCAGGCAGACACATGCATGCAGACACACACACATACAGACGGACAGGCGGGCGGATGACCGGCCAGCCGGACATACACAGAAGAGAGAGAAAGAATATTCCAAATATTTTTGTGCTCGATAACAACATACAAACTGGTTTTAAAAGCAATGGAGGAGCTGGAGGGATGGCTTACCAGTTAAGAGCACTGACTACCCTTCTGGAGGGGCCAGCAGCCCATGACAGTTAATAACTACCTCCACTCCAATTCCAAGGTGATACAATGTCCGTCCTCTTTGGGCCCACATGGGCACTGCATGAACACAGTACACAGGCATACATGCAGGCAAAACACCCATATACACAAGATTAAAAATAGTGTAAAAATACTAAAAACAACAACAAAAACCTAATGGAAGTGGAAGTTCACAAAATCAGCAGGAATAGCCTCCAAGGAAACCTACAGCTCAGAGGGTATGGGTTAACAGAAGTTGCCGGCTGGCTTCACCCACTTTACACTCTAACTGTCTGTGCCTTCCTAAGCCATGGTTTTGAACTGGTTTCAGGCAGAGACTCAGTTGACACTGGGTTCTTAACAGTCGGGAGACTTGTTTGGGGGCAAGGTCACACACATACTAACCACAGGGCCCATTTTAGAATAGCACCTTGAAGCCGGGCATATTGGCACCTGCCTTTAACCCCAGCACTTGGGAGGCAGAGGCCGGTGGATCTCAGGTCTACATAGTCAATTTCAGGACAGCCAGAGCTACACAGTGAGGCCCTGTCTCAAAAAATAAAAAAGAATGTCCCCTGAAACCAAGGCCTGTGGCTGGGGAGGAACAACGGAGATGAGGACAAGGTCTTTAAACAATCCAGATGTTCTGAAATCAAGTCACAGCAGGACAGCAAGGCACACTGTGACTGTCCACGTGCCAAACTTCTATGCAACATTCCTACCTGGATGCACCTGCCTGGCGATTCTGGTTTTATGTCTACAAAGTGAGATCACAAGGTCACGAACTGAAGACTAGGGTGCCCCACAAACCTGGAACTAGCTCCAGAGGAACTAGAGCTCTTCCCAGCCCGGAAAGTGCCTGAATGTCAAGAGCTAGTAACTGTTGGGCAGGAAGGCCTCTCTCCTAAAAGGCAGCTGCTGGACAGCACAGGCACACGGAGCCAGAATGAGAAAACAGGAGCTCTACTTCAGGGCGCAAAGGCAGTGCTTTTTCATTGAGAACCGAGAGAGGAGCAGGGAAACTGGTATTTGGCCAGTTGCCTCTGGCAGCCCTGGAGGAACAAGCAGCTTCTGTTCCAGAGAGGGCAGAGCTGGGAAGCTGCTCTTGAGGCCAGCACAGGTGCTCCCCACCACGCTTCATTCAGCAAGGGCCAAGTTCGTGGACTGCAGCCGCTCTGTCTCTTGGCAGATGTATTGCTCCACCGTGTCACACTCAGCTAGGAACACCTACAAGACAGACACAGGCAGTGAGATCCCAGGCCCGCCGAGGACAGGCCAGCCACTGCCCACACAAGGCTCTTTGTTCAGCCATTCCCGGGAACCTGTTGATTAGACTCTCAACCGGTTGTGCAGGGATGGACATGGACTCCCAGTCTGGACTCCAAGGATAGTGAAACATTGGGCCATGGTTTCTGACTATGCCCTAGGCTAACCCTCCACAAGGGGGCACTAGACATACCAATGGCCCTTACTGGACCTTTGCCAGCCCTATCGGCTCTCCAGTGAACTTGCCCAAACTGATTAAATCAAACACACAGGGACAAGAATCCCCTTCTTGCGTTCATGTTAATAAACAAACAGTAATAACAGACCATGCCTCTCACCACAGTTCTACACTACCCTGTTTTGAACAGATAAAAACACATACCAACACTCTAAATATATTACAGCCTGTCATGTACTCATATAACTCACCTGAACCTTTTTTACCAAATTCTTCCTTTTTAGCCTGCTGTCTTTAAAATTTTCTGGTAGGACCTATGGAAGAACCAGTTCACACAAAAAAATTAACGTCTGTAGTAACAATGACAAGAGACATTGGCAATCCATACAACACACCCAACAGGTCACCAATGTAAGTCAAATGTGCACTTTCAGACATCACTTCTCCCAGTCTGCATCCTATGTGGCTCCTTTCATGGCTCTCATTCCTATGAATGGTCTCTCCCTTGGTTGCAGTATCTGGACTGTAACCTGATCTAAAACACAGATTTTGTTTTTTCACTGTGTTTTACATATGGGATATTACTTTGCCAGGAAAGTACCTTCTGTTGTTTTTGGGGTTTTGTTTGTTTGTTTGGTTTTTTGAGACACGGTTTCTCTGTGTAGCCCTGGCTGTCCTGGAACTCACTCTGTAGACCAGGCTGGCCTCGAACTCACAGAGATCTGCCACCACCGCCTGGCTGTTTTGTTCTTTTGTTTTTGGTTTTGTTTTTTTTTTAATATTTATTTATTATGTATACAGTGTTCTGCCTGCATGTGTACCTACAGGCCAGAAAAGGGCACCAGATCTTATTATAGATGGTTGTGAGCCACCATGTGGGTGCTGGGAATTGAACTCAGGACCTCTGGAAGAGCAGCCAGTGCTCTTAACTTCTGAGCCATCTGTCCAGCCTGTTTTGTTGTTTTTTTTTTTAACCCCCGTCACAACAGATTCCAAGCCCAGAGAAGTCCACTCTTAAGAATAAAGCATCAAGCTAGAGATACCCTTACATTCATCTGTTAAAGAAAACTTGGGTCAGCGATTCAACAGCCTCCCAAGATCTGGCTGTGGCTGAAGTCTGTAGAAGAAATGAGCTCAGTGGCATCACCACCCGAGTCTTAGGAAAACACAGACCCATGCTTCCTTTACCTCAAGATCAAAGACCCATGCTTCCTTAACCTCAAGATCATAAACTTCTTGGGTTTCGGGTCCATGACACCCCCCCCCCCCACGCTCACACACACGCAAGCGTGCGCACACACACACAGACACACTCGTCATATGTATTACAAAAGCCCTGTGTTGGTGGGCTGCGAACGCCTACAGGTCAGAACCTCCACATGTTCAGAACCTAGCACGCTGTCCTAGTTTCCTCCCTGGTGCTGTGATAAAAACACTGATCAATTCGGGGAGGAAAGGGTTTATTTGGCTTATACTTCCAGGTCACAGTCCATCATCAGTGAAGTCAGGCAGAAACTTAGAAGCAAAAACCATGGACGAAAATGCTGCTTGCTGGCTCACACTTAGCTTTCTTTCTTTTTAAGGTTTATTTATTTTAATTTAATGGGTGTTTTGCCAACATGTATATCTACATTATATGTATGCCTGATACCCATGGAGCCCAGAAGAGGACACTGGATCCCATGGAACTAGAGTTAAAGATGGTTGTAAGCAAGAACAACCAGTACTCTTAACCTCTGAACCATCTCTCCAGCTCAAAGCTAGTTTTCTTTTTTCTTTTTCTTTTTTTTTTTTAAGATTTATTTATTCATTATGTATACAGTGTTCTGTTTGCATGTATCCCTGCAGGCCAGAAGAGGGAGCCAGATCTCATTACAGATGGTTGTGAGCCACCATATGGGTTCTGGGAATTGAACTCAGGACCTCTGGAAGAGCAGCCAGTGCTCTTAACCTCTGAGCCATCTCTCCAGCCCCAAAGCTAGCTTTCTTATACTTCCTAGGACCACCTGTCTGCAACCCATAGTGGGCTATGTCAATTATCAACCACCCCCCACTTGCTGATAGGCCACCTTAATCTGGGCAATCCCTTAATTGAGAGGCACTTCTTAGGTACCTCTAGGCTATGTTAAGTTGATAGTTAAAGCTAACTAGGACACATATACCTGGCACACAACAGTACATGCTTAACATCCCCAAGTAACAGATTTCCTAGACAATGGAAGTGTAATACTAACAGAGTAAAATGGACTGAAATACTGTCATTAGAAAATAGTATCTCCATGCTCAACTATGTTCATAGCAACACTATTCTAATAGCCAGAACCTGGAAACAGCCTAGATGCCTGTCAACTGAAGAATGGATTAAGAAAATGTGGTACATATACACAATGGGGATACCACTCAGCAGAGAAAAACAATGACAGCATGAAATTTGCAGGCAAATGGATGGAACTAGAAAAATATCATCCTGAGTGAGGTAACCCAGACTCAGAAGGACAAACATGGTATGTACTCACTCATAAGTGGATACTAGATATAAAGCAAAGAACAATCAGACTGCAACCCATAGAACCAGGGAGACTATATGGCAGGGGGGGACCCTAGGATGACTGTGGCTTATAATAAGTTTTGGTTTTACTCAATTACTGGGCACTCAATGAAACATTTTGCTATTAGGATAAGAATTTATACTGAAGCCGGGCGGTGGTGGCGCACGCCTTTAATCCCAGCACTCGGGAGGCAGAGCCAGGTGGATCTCTGTGAGTTCAAGGCCAGCCTGGGCTCCAGAGTGAGTTCCAGGAAAGGCGCAAAGCTACACAGAGAAACCCTGTCTCGAAAAACAAAAAACAAAAAACAAAAAAAAAACCAAAAGAATTTATACTGTATCAAGCTGATAATAGAAAAATAAATAAATAAAAATGGGAAAAAAGCCAGACAAAAAAAAAAAAGAAAAGAAAATAGTATCTCTAAGCTGAATATTTACTTACCATTGTGTCAATCTCTTCCAAGATCTTCATGAACTGCTCAATTGTGGCCTTTACTTTCCTATCAAGTTTGCAGAGAGCCTCTGCTTGTAATTCCTTAGCCAGAAAACCCTGTGAAGGAATAAGGCACTATTGCAAGTGTTTCTTGAGACTCATGGAAAACCATACCACTATACTGATGAAGTGACCCAGAGTTTACCATTGCTCTAATAAGCCAGGCTGAATCTCAGACCTTCATCCCCTGGGAAAATTAGAAATGCTGGCCTTGGCCAGTCTAAAATCCTACCAGGCTGCAGGCTGCTCTTCTCATACGGTCCACTGAGACTCTGAATGCCTCTGAAGCCTAACTACAGTGTAGCCCTCAGTCCCAAGTGTACACATGCACATAAGAGGCAGACATTAACAGCATAGACTTAAGTGCTGGGCATCACAGCACAACATGTGGACATCAAAAATTGACATGGGGTATCTTTGTCAAACACTCTGTTTAGTGCTTTGAATAGGAATGGTCCCCATCAGCTCACATATTTAGATGCTCCATTATTAGGGAGTGGTGCTACTTGACAGGGATTAGGAGGTGTGGCCTTGTTGGAGTAGGTGTGGCCTTGTTGGAGTAGGTGTGGCCTTGTTGGAGTAGGTGTGGCCTTGTTGGAGTAGGTGTGGCCTTGTTGGAGTGGGTGTGGCCTTCTGGGAGGAAGTGTGTCATTGGGCTTGGGTTTTCAAATGTTCAAGCTAGGCCCAGTGTCTCTCTCTTCCTGCTGCCTCCAGAGGTAGAACTCAGCTATTTCTCCAGCATCATGTCTGCCTGCATGCTGCCACGCTTCCTGTCATGATGACAATGGACTAAAGCTCTGAATTGTAAACCAGCCCCAATTAAATGCTTTTCTTTTTATGACTTGCCATGGTCATGGTGTTTCTTCACAGCAATAGGACACTGACTAAGATACTCTGTCTTATTTTTTGAGACAGAATGTCTTACTGAATCTGGAGCTTGCCCAATTTGGCTACACTGTTTGGCCAGTGAGTGGCAGGGATCCTCTTACAGAATATGTCATCATGTCAAGTTTCTACATGGATGCTGGGCATCTGAACCCCAGGTCCTGATGCTGTGTAGCAAGCACTTTATCAGCTGAGCCATATCCCCAACGTTGGCTTAAGATCTAAAACAAATTAAACTTTCCATGTCTCACTGTTCTCGGATTATGGGATGCTGAAGGGAAGACATGTAGATGCTCATGTAACTCATGGCACAGAGAGATCCATACAGTAACAGAGGATGACTATGTTGATTTTAGTTTGTTTTGCAACAGGGTCTCACGTAGTATAAACTGGTCTCCAACTCACCTCCTAGTCAATGTTGCCCTTCTCCTGATCCCCGCCCCTCCATCTCAGAAGAGCTGGGGCTACAGGTATGCAGGACCACACCCGGCTCAAGCAGCACCTATTTTTATTAAACCCCCTCACTGTCCAGTCACATCGCTAAGCCTAATCATCAGTTAGCTGGTGGCTGAGTTGAAAAGCAGGGATTTCTGAGGATGGCTATCAAAACAGAGTGACAAACGCATATTTTACAACACATAGCAAGACATTCAAAAATTACTCAGAAATCCAAACTCAGTCCTATCAAAACCAATCACAGCTGTTCTAAAATGTCTAAGGGCATTCAAAGAAGCATCATACATAACAAAAAATTATTAGGTAAAACAACAGAGAATAGAAACTAGGTTAGGTAAACCATGATATGCAATAAATTATGACCATTATCAACGACACCAGAAAATGTTAATTTTTTAATCAATATAAGAACAATTTACCAAATGTACATCATATTGAAATTTTTGATAATAAGATGAAAACTATTTTTCAGAGTAACAATGTCTCTGGATCACAAGTCCTTACTTGCCACAAGAAGAGCAGTGAGGACAGAGTTTAGGATGTGACAGGCCTTGGTATGAATCTTTATCTGTACGTACACTTAAACCCTGTACAAGCACCACAAATTATTATTATTATTATTATTATTATTATTAGTAGTAGTAGTAGTAGTAGTAGTAGTATTTTGGTTTCTAGAGACAGGGTTTCTCTGTGTAGTTCTGGCTATCCCAGAATTCACTCTGTAGACCAGGGTTGCCTTGGACTCAAGAGATCTGCCCGCCTCTGCCTCTCAAGTGTTGGGATTAAAAACGTGGCCACCACTGCCCAGCACAAATTAATTTTACAATTAAAGCACAAAACAGGACTGGAGAGATGGCTCAGTGATTAAGAGTATGTACTGCTCTTCTAGAAGACCTGAGTTGCGTTCCCAACACCCACATGGAGGCTTAAAACTTCATGTAACTCCAGCTCTGGGAGAATCTCAGACCTCTGGCTTCCCTGACCACCAGCACTCACATATGTACTCACACTCCCACACAGACACACAGACACAGACACAGACACAGACACACACACACACACACACACAAAATACATACATAATTTAAAATGAAATAAATCTTTTTTTAAAAAGCCAACCAGGTAACAATACTACACCACTAAATCCACAGAATTCTTATAGATAAGTCACCTGCTGGATGCCAGAAAGCTCTTTATTCAACTCTTCCAGGTGGTTAGCTGTCTTCTGTACAGATACTTCCAAATCTTTCAGCTTCTTTAACTCAACCTCTTCCTCTGGATTGCTCTAACAGGAAGAATAAAAAAGAGGTCAGTAATCACAAAGGCCAGCTGCCTCTGTCAGAAGAAAATCTGACCACCACTGGGCTAAGCCACTCACTGAGAAGGATGATGCTTCTTGGAAAGCATGTCAAAGGGTTAGACAACAAGGTTTCCTACCTATAAAGCCTAGTCCAGAGAGAAGGCAGGTGTGAGGCAAACACTCCAGTTAGTGAGAATCCTGCTGACTTATGCTCAGAGAATGGAGCCAATCCAAGTGTCAGATTGAGCCTCTGCCTTGGGCTGATCCCAACAGCTAGATTAGAGTGAAATCAAGGGCCAAAGAGAACTCACTACTCTTCCAGAGGACCTGGGCTCAGTCCCCAGCACCACACAGGCTTACAATCTTTTGTAACTCTAGTTCCTCTATGGCCTCCGTGGGCATCAGGCATGCACACAGTGCACATACACAAATGCAGTCAAACACTCATATACATAAAATAGGTTAAATAAATCTTTTAAAAAGAAATAGAGTGTAAGCAAATTCAAGTGAATGCCACTAAGGAGTCCAGAATGAAAAGTCAGGCAGAATTCAAATACTCCTTTGTTTTGTGTTGAGACAAGATCTCACTATCTAGTCTTAAATTCCTTCCTCCCATCCCAGCTTCCTAAGTGTTAGGATTACAGATGATGTACTAGCATGCCCAGCAGTATGACAAATCTTTCCCCCGCGAGGCAGTGTTTCAAATTAGCCCAGGGTGGCCTCAAACTTATTATATAATGGGAGGCTGATCTTGAACTCCTGACCTAGCTGCCTCTATCTTCCCCATTCTAGAACTACAGGTGTGTGTCACCATGTGCTTTTTTTTTAAAGCCTTACCACAATCCTAAGAGGCAGGAACTTATGGTTACCCCAATATCTGGCTCCTGGTTTTTTATTATAAGACCATTTAGGATCTGTGTAACAGGAACTGTTTTACAGATAACATAGTAAAGTGACCTAAGATCCCAATGCCCCAAGGGGGAATGTACTAGAATCCACATGTGGCTCCCTGCTCTTAACCAGCTCCAACTGAAACATGGGTACTGCCTGCTGCCCACACTCTTCTCCCCGCCCCTTCCGGGAGACATTTAGAACATTCTCCTTCCTTTCACCCACAGTGGGCAGCTTTGTTACATTCCCCTAAACTGTTCATTCTTCTCTGTGGCCAAATCTCCAGCCCAGTCCCCTGGAGGCTCCGGGTGAGATTAGACTCCCATTCCTCCCGATAGTTCCTCCCTGCCTTCAGTGGACTCGGCCACCTCACTCTAAGTGAGACACCTTCTGAGTGCAGTGTGCCACCGTGTCACAATGCAGGGTTGGGCACAGTACCACCACAGCAGGGCCGCAGCCCACACCTGTCACCAACTAACTTCTCCTTGTCCCCGCAGTTCTTCAGTCGGAGCCTTCCCACTCAGAGGGTTTTCTTCTTGTAGAATTTAGTAAGAAGGGCAGTTAAAGGCAGGCTCCTAAAACCTGAACAAGAGTTCTTACAGGTAGCACCTACAGCTCTCACAAAAAGTGTTCCTGAAAATTCTAAGTAAAGCCTGTTCCTGGCACATTTGAACTACACCGAGGATTCACCAAATACATCATACCATTAAGGTAGCACAACTCCTAGAGCGAGAGCCTAATCAACAGGTAGAAATGCACAAATAATGCAACAACCAAACTGGTAATCTCATCAGACCTCATTTAAGGGGGCAGGTCACCAATGTGAATCTGGGTAGGCAATTTGTTTTTTTTTTTTTCTTTCTGGTTTTTCAAGACAGGGTTTCTCTGTGTAGCCCTGGCTGTCCTGGAACTTACTCTGTAGACCAGGCTGGCCTCGAACTCAGAGATCCTCCACCTCTGCCTCCCAAGTGCTGGGATTAAAGTGTGCACCACCACCACCACCACCACCACCACCACCGCCCAGCCAATTTGGTCTTCTATATGGAACCACGTATAAAGAGTTTAGTCATTCAATTCTGAAGAGTTTTGACAGAGAAAGCAATTTACCTTTTCCCCAATTAACATGACTCGGCAACCATCTTGTATTCCAAGTGCTGACAATGGTATGTCCATTTCTTTCAGAGATTTTCCTGAAAAGAACAAAGGCATGCAAAATCGTAACATCTGCACAACACTGAAAATAGACTTTGGCTAATGTACATGAAAAGAGGTGAGATTAAAGCCCCACCACTAGCTGTGAAGCTATTGGCATTTAGTAGCTGTGGGAGAGTGTGACCCCATGGGTCCACCTCACTCCAGGGCAAGTCCTGTATCCTGATCGTGTTTGGGCAACACAAACTGGACTCAAATTGGGGGGCGGGGGGGAGATACAAGCAAGGAAGTGAGTCTGACAAATACACTGTGTGAAATTTTCATAAAACTATTAAAAATATTATTCAAAGACAGAAATACAGGCCAGGCGGTGGTGGCGCACGCCTTTAATCCCAGCACTCGGGAGGCAGAGCCAGGCGGATCTCTGCGAGTTTGAGGCCAGCCTGGACTACAGAGTGAGTTCCAGGAAAGGCTCCAAAGCTACACAGAGAAACCCTGTCTTGAAAAACAAACAAACAAACAAACAAACAAAAAACAGGGGGCTGGAGAGATGGCTCAGAGGTTAAGAGCACTGGCTGCTCTTCCAGAGGTCCTGAGTTCAATTCCCAGCAACCACATGGTGGCTCACAACCACCCTTAATGATATCTGGTGCCCTCTTCTGGCCTGCAGTCATACATGCTGTATACATAATGAATAAATCTTTAAAAACAAAACAAAACAAACAAACAAAAAAAAACCAGAAACACAAATCTAATCTAAAAGGGGGGCCTGAGAGATGGCTCACTAGTTAAGAGCAGTGGCTGCTCCTCCAGAGGACCCAGACAACTGGGCACACCTACTCTGAGCACTCAGGAGGCAGAAGCAAGCAGATCTCTGTGAGTTCAAGCCTAGAATGGGCGGTAGACCAAGACCAAGTTCCAGGCCAGCACAAACTACATAATGAAACCCTGTCTCAAGAACAACCAAAACCAACCAACCAACCAACCAAAAAGCTTCATGTTTGCTAACAAGAAAAGGAGAAATTGGAATTTTTTTTGAAAATGTCTTTATCTGATAATGTCATTTCTAGATATTTATCCAAAACAAGTAACTGGAAATATGTCTCTATAGTAGTTATTAAAAATAATATTCAGGAACAAAGGATTAATATAATTCATATAACAGACATTTCTTAAAAAATTTTATTATTGTTTTATGTGTATAGGTATTTTGCCTGAATGTATGCTTGTGCATCATATGTGTGCCTGATGCCAGTGGAGGTCAGATCCCCTGGAACTGGAGTCACTA
The DNA here is from genome assembly GCF_949786415.1 of Peromyscus eremicus. Taxonomy (NCBI): domain Eukaryota; kingdom Metazoa; phylum Chordata; class Mammalia; order Rodentia; family Cricetidae; genus Peromyscus; species Peromyscus eremicus. Next base: position 61,805,520 of record NC_081417.1, read on the forward strand.
ACCAGTTTAGAGCCTCCATATGGATGCTGGGAATTGAACCTGGGTCCTTTGGAAGGCAAGACAGTGCTTTAACTGCAGAGCCATCTCTCCAGCCCCTAAGGGTTTTAAGATTTATTATTTATTTGTTTGTTTGTTTGTTTTTTCAAGATGGGGTTTCTCTATAGAACAGCTCTGGCCGTCCTAGAACTCCATTCTCCAGCCCCAACAGATCATTTCTGTACAATAAAAGACTTGGTAGTCATGAAAGCTCTTTTCTTCTCAGGATACTTCACTGAATGCTGCTAAACTCAATGTTATAAAAAAGAAAATGTAAAACACATGGGCTGAGGATAGGGCTTAGTGGTTTGGTACTTGCCTAGCATGTTTGAGTGAGCTGCTACGGTACCATAAAAAAGTTAATAAGGAACTTTATCCAGGAGAACATTTTCTTCTCTGTGCTGTTTCTTTCCTTTACATTCTCTGCCCTTCTTCCCCTCCTGCCTCCCCACTCCCTGCTCTCTGACTATATTACCTAGGTTGGCATGGAGCTAGTCTGAGTTTCCAGAGTACAGGGTTATAGGTGTGTGCTGCTGTACTCAACTTTGAAAGATAAGTTTCTATTGTCTTTATAATTCAAAAATTAAATTATTTAAAAGGAAAAAGACATAGGGCAAGGTCATGCATATTACCTAGCCAGTCCCACAATGGCATGGGCTATAGGAAACTACCACTCTCTCACCAAGAAAAAGGCAAAGATCTATACTATGAAATATAAATAAAAGTGCTTCCTATTACTATAGGCAAAAGTTTTATCCCTGCCATAATGTTTATTATTAAATTCTTTACAATGACCAAAACCTAATGAGATAAATCTGGTCCTATCATGTACCAGAATAATGGGTTCCTATGGGAGTGAGAAGGCAGAGGATAGGGAGGGTGGGGAGGAGCTAGTGCCTCAGAAATCAGCATCAGCATCATCCAGCACTCTGCCCATCCAGGCTCCATCCAGTTTGTTAAAAACCTCTCTAATCAGCATGTCAAGTACTGGCAACAGTAGTGTCTCTGCTGTCACACTAACAGAATCGGATATTAGGCAACTAAGGTAACATTTACTTAGTAGTATCTTCAGCACAATCATGCAGAACATATAATGGGAGAAAAAAAATCTAGCCTAGCCCAAGAAAACTGTTCGTATGTTTCCTGAAAAAAAGTTGACATTTCTGTCACCCTGTTACTCCAAATCTGATACTCATCCAGATGTTTGCAAAGTCTAGTGTAGAGCAGGTTCTTAATAAATACCTGTTAAACAAATGAACAAAAGAAAATGGTTCTGGTTTGAAAACTGAAAAATGGGGGCTGGAGAGAGAGCTCAGTGGTTAAGAGCATTTGTTGCTCTTACAGAGCACCAGGGTTCAGGTCCCAGCACCCACATGGTGGCTCACAACCATCTGTAATTCCAGATCCAAAGAAGCTGACAACCTCTCCTGACCTTGAACAAACCTGGTACACAGACATGTATACAGGCAAAACACCCAAGCACACATACACACATAGAAAACTGAAAGTCACTAAGCAATTTAAAATCTGTCCTTACCAGGGTGGTGGTGGCACATGCCTTTAATCCCAGCACTCAGGAGGCAAAGACAGGTGGATATCTGAGTTCGAGGCCAGCCTGGTTTACAGAGCGTATTCCAGGACATTCAGGCCTACACAGAGAAATCTTGTTTTAGAAAACCAAAACAAACAAATAAAATGAAATCTGTCCTTTAGCCATAAATACTCAAAAAAAAAAAAATGAGAAATACCCACCCTTAAAGATGAGCTTCTGAAAAGGTATCGGAACCCCTGTGGCCTCTTCAACAAGCTGAGCTAGGTCTTGGACAATTGGTTCACTATTGCCCTGCTGTGGGGTAACAAGAAGGTCATACCTCTCATTGCCTGGAGAGAAAGAAAAGCATTCAATGAAGACAACTCTTTCACATAAACCTAAAAATAAGTTGGTGCTTTCTTATGGAGCTAAGGATTGAATTCAGTGCCTTCGGCTTGCTGGGAAGTGCTCTACTAATGAGCTATGTCCCCAAGGCATAGCTCAGATGCTACCTATTACAAAGATTTCCTTTGGTGACCTTCTCAAAGATTTGTTTCCTCTAACATAAAAAACTATTTTAATAACAGCTGACATTTTATGCAATTATACATAATGAGTTGTACAAGGCTTGTTTCATGCATTATCTCAGAACTCCAGGACAACACCATAAAGCAGCTATCAATTTAATTAAGACTTGCTTGGGGCAACCTTCAACTGGCAGAGTCAGAATCTGCCCTTAGATGCAGCTGATTCCAGAGTCTACACTCGCATCACAAGCTGTCTGCATCCTGTAGTCCGACTGCCCTAACGTCTCTAAGGCATCAGTTTTGTCTTCCCCGATTCACCCACCAGCAAGGGACTGTTTCCCTCCATGTCTTTCTAAGTACATCATAATTAGTGCTTAGTAAAAACAAACGAATGGATCCTTTTTTTTTTTTTTTTTAAACACAGGTGTCAATTTTTTTCTAAGTAGGTGGAGTGCAGGTCCAGCTTATTAGACTGCTCTTCCAATTGACTCCAGGGTCAGAAGGAGTCCTAGTTCCCATCTGTGCTCCACAGACCAGAAATCAGAGCCCTTAAAAAAAGAGACATCCATCTCAAGGTGACTTAAGGCTGCTGGACACAGAATCATGGCTTCCAGATGGCAAAGTATGTGGGTCTTTCCTAACTAACTGGTTCTAAGGAAATCTCACAAAGTGAGCTTTCTCGTGTACTTTCCAGTGTTTAGCTCTGTGTTAATTTCGCCAGGTGTCCAGAAAGTAACTCTTGGACCCACCGCCCACTGAGCCTGCGGTGATGTGACATTCAATACAGAAAGTACTCAGCAAGTGATGAACAGTCCGACCAAACACCAAGTTCAGACTCACTATACAGGTAGATGTCCAGAACCACGAAAGATGGCCAAACACAAGACTGACACAAAGACCTATAATTACTGGCGGCACACACTCAACTACGCTTCCAAAATAGAGGATCTAACAAATGTCCAGGGACAAAACACACTGGCCACATGGGAAGATGTCCTGACACCAGCCCGAGACAAAAACCATCCCCACGAACAGAGCCAAGAACTCATGCTCGGCTACACGTGGCCAAACCCACTGATCCCAACCCAACCCCACTACAGAGCCCACCCTGGTGCTCACTGTGTGTGACGGTCACGCTGAGCACGGCTGTTTCCGTTTCCTCCGTGTCGACCAATTCCTCAGTCTGGGCCATGTCCTCGGTCTGGGTCACCTCTTCGGCCACGGTCACGTCCTCGGTCTGGGTCGCCTCCTCGATCTTGGTCACCTCCTCCACCACCTGGGTTTCCTCCTTGGTCCCGGTCACTTTCCTGCTGCGGGTCACTCTCCTTCCCCGGGTCAATTCCCTGCTGTGAGCCACCTTCTCGCTCTGAGTGAAGCGGGGACTGACTTTGTTTTTCACCCGCGGCCTGCAAGGGCAGGCGGCGGCGCCCCTGGTGGATCGGTCATGCCCGCTGGCTGCGCTGCGGCCAGATGAACGCTGAGAGGCAGGCAAGCCGCGCTCGGCCCGGGGCTCCGACTGGCGCAGCTCCCGACCAGGCCGAGAGGCGCGCAGCCGGGGTCCCAGCGGCTCCCGGTCCTCTCGCGGTCGCCGAAGGCTGCTGCGATCCGCCAGGCCCGCGTTTGTTCACCGCCCAGCGGTGGCTGCTCAGAGCGCAGTCTTGCAGCCCCACCCTACTACTCACCGGCTCCGCCCCATCTGCTCACCACGCCCTCGGAACTGACCCCCGCTCCAGGCCCCGCCCTATCCGCCCAGCCGCGTCTAGGCCCCACCCACCCTACGGAGGCACCGCCCCATCCCTCCCCCTAAGCCCCGCCTCCAGAAGTCTTTCCGCCTCTCCCAGAGCTCTGCGCTCCTTCTCCTGAAGGAGGAGCTGAAAACCCGGAAAAAGGATCGGGAAACGCCAGCGAACATTCTGCGCTTGCGCATGGGGGGGCCGGAAACTGAAACCGGAGCGACTACGCTTCCGTTTCTGGTTTTTCTTCCAGTGTTTGGGTCTCTTCGCCGCCGGCCAAGATGAACCGATTCTTTGGAAAAGCGAAACCCAAGGCTCCGCCGCCAAACCTGACTGACTGCATTGGGACGGTGGGCATTTGACTTTGTATACCTAGACTCAACTCCGACCGACCCATCCCGAATTCCTACTCCACCCCCTTCCTGGTTCGGGCCCATTAAACCTCAGTCTTATCCATCCCCACCCCTTTCATCCCTGTTTTCCAGGTCATTCCTGACTCCACAAACCAGAGACACTCTTAACTTCATTACTACACCCTCGCTGCACTTAAAACCCTTTCTGATGCCCCCTACGCCCCATCCCTCCTTTCTCCTTTGGTCCTCACATTCCAACCTGCTCTATGTTGGTCTAATCTGGTCTTTTACCAATCCTTTTTTCATTCCTCTTCCCTCGCCTACCTCAAGGTTAACGTATCTGTACCTTTAGTCCTGGATCTGTGTAACACAAAATTCTGAACCTTGGCCCCTCCAAATTAAACCTGATTTCGGAAATGGCATTAGATAGCTCTCATCTTAGCCTGTGTCCACTGGCTCATTCCATACACTTTCATGTTGAGTCCCCAGACTGACTTGGGAAATTTCAACCAACCCAGTGATTCCCAGATTGTTTTTCTCGAGGGAGAACTGCTATATCAGAATCTGGGAGATGGGAGAGAGTTTATGAAAGTCTTCCAGTGATTCTGACTGTATTCCCCACCACTGTTTTCCACTCTTTGTTTTATCCTTCCTTTTGTTTTCATTTCTTCGTCTATATTCCTTGCTCTCCACCTGCCCCTTCCCATGTAAACACTACAATAATTAGCACTACATTTGACATTTTCCTCCAAGGTGGATAGCAGGGCAGAATCCATTGACAAAAAGATTTCCCGGTTGGATGCTGAGCTAGTGAAATATAAGGATCAAATCAAGAAGATGAGAGAGGGTCCTGCCAAGGTAAGGTTGATGTCAACTGTCATAGGAAGTACTGTGTAGGGAGTGGTGGGAGGATACAGAAAAAATACACACAATCTGGTAAGGATAAAATACGATGTATTTTATTTTATTGAGGATGTGTTCTTCAGGGAAGAGAGAGTACAGCCAGGTACAAGGGGGAGGCTGGGTTTTAATGGGATAGATAGAAGGTGCTGATCCCATGTCCTGAAGCATATAATGGGAATTGGCATGCTCTGCTGAAAAGGTCTCAGTCTGGAGAGGAGGGCTTGGTTGTGCTCACAATCTGGATGTTGTCAGGCTGGTCAGTCTGGGATAGATGGAATACAATGGCAGGCTGGGAAAAAGTCCAGAATTAGCGTGGAAGACCAGTGTTCTAATACTATCACTACTTAGTAGACTATGGATACATAGCTATCTTGTTTTTCTCCCAACTCCATAATTTATTAACTGTGAACCAGTGCATCACTCAGCCTCAGTTTTCTCATGTTAAATGAAAATAACACGTGCATTGTAGTGTGGGGATTAAATAACAAGTCACCTTCGTGGCACTATGTCTAGAATATAGCAGTGTTTGATAAATCTGCATAAAGAGTGAACAGAGAGGAAACAAAGATTCATGTAGAGGCGCTCAACTTCTAAAAGGGAGAGGTTGGTGGAGTTGTTGTAAATTGTTTCTAACATGAGGGTGTGACAGATGTTGTGTTTAAATCGAAGGCAACTGGATATACACAGTGGGCACTGTTGGGGCTGGCGGTGGAAATAAGACGCATCAGGTCACTGAGATGTGGGGTGCAAAGGGTGCTAAGGCTCACCAACTAGACTTTAAGTTACCTGCGCCTGGAGGGAAAGACTAGACCCAGGGTACCTCTGTGTCTGCCATCTTGAAGAAGAAAGCAAGTCGGTGTGCGAGTTGGAGCATATGGGAGACTCCTTTTGCCATATGTGTTCCCCTTTTTTATTAAGTCTGTTTTTCTCCTCAGAACATGGTCAAACAGAAAGCCCTGAGGGTTTTAAAGCAAAAGCGGATGTAAGTCATGCGCCATCTCCTTCCCAAGAACAGTGTAAGCCCAAAGCAAAAAGGTCGTCAGCCTTTCCAGCTTCCAGATAATTTTCTAAGTATCCTTGGTTTCATTGCAAATTTCCATAAACTTCCATTAGTTAATGTTACTAACTTAAGTTTAGGTAGCTGTGGGGTACTAGTGACTATTATTGTGGCTGGCCAGATCTATATGGCTTGGTTTTCCTATTGTTTGTATAGTTTTTTTGGGTAAAGTTAGGGGTGCTAAGTATTTGTTCTCTCTCACCAGAATAAATGTAAAGGTCCACAATTTGTTTTCAATTACTATGTCCCAGTGTTTGTGCAAAAGCCAGTTAATATCTGGTGCTCACCCCTGTGAACTGCTCAGTCTGTGAGATCATCCATGGAATTGTAGAAGCTAGGCATAATCAGCTTATAGGAAACCCCCAAAATTGCTGACAGCTTTGCTCCAATTTTAAAATGACTTTGTAACACATCAGATGCTCTCTTTCCTTTTTTTTTTTTTTTTCATATATTAAATCACATTGGGAAAAAAACTAATAATGCCTACAGTGGCCAAGATGTGTTGCAACTATTAGCCTTCTTAGTGGCAATTGATTTTAAAGTATAATGTTTTTCTTACAGAAGAAATACAATTTGGCTTTGATGGCCTAGGCCTGTAATCCTAGCACTTGGGAGGTCGGGGGAGAAGAGCCAGGAACCTATGAGCCTTGGTTACATAGAGGAATCAAGGCTAGCCTTGGCTACAGACGACCCTGTCTCAAATTAAGTAAATAAGTAAACTGAGCATGGTGGCACACGCCTGTAAACCTAGCATTTGGTGTGTGGAGGCAAGAATAGCAGGGGTTCAAAGCTACTCTCAGCTAGTACATTCTAGACCATCCTGGACTATATGAGTCCCTGCTTCAAAAAAAATATAAATAATTGTTTTAAAAGAGGAATTTAGATTTATTACAGAAACTTGGAAAATATATGAAGCAAGCAGAAGTAAAGAAAATTTATCTAGATTCTTAGGAAACTGAAATTATAATGTATCTTCTATCTAAGCTATTCTTTACTACTTAAAACTATACTTTTTTTTCCCCCCTGTTTCTGTTTTTAGAGACAGGGAGGGTCTTGCTATGTACCAAGACTGGCCTCCAGCTCAATCCCCTGACTCAGCCTCCCAAGTACTGGGATTATAACCATGTGCCGCCATGCCTAACTTAATGGAATCATCTGCCATTTGTCTGGATCATGAATTACCTGTTTTTCTTCTGCTAGTTAGATGGCTTCCAAATGTTGTGTAAAGATCGTGGTGACATAAGTATTATAATTTGATGACATAATATTATAATTTGATAGAAAACTTTAAAGAGTATCGGACATTTTGCGTATCAGTATTTCTAGCATCAGACATCTGACTTAAATAATAGCCTAATTATGAATACAGGGCGATTAAAGTGTTCTTTGAGTACACTTTGAGTCTACCTGAAAAACATTTAGCTATTTGTATGAAGAACCTTAAAAAATGTCTTATCCTTTGCTCCAAGAGTTCCACTTCTTAGAATTCATCTTGGGAAATAATTAGAAAAATATAAATAAAATGTAGTAAGATATAGAGCAGGCCAGGAACAGTGACGCACACCTAGATTATCAGCATTTGGGGAGCTGAAACAGAAGGGCCACTACAAGTTTGAGGCTGGCCTGGACTATAAGACCTTTTTTCAAGAAATAGAAAAAAGAAGCAAATACTATGTTGTTAAGTGGCAATAGTTAAAACTCAAATACATGCAAGGGAAAAAGATTTGGAGGGATTTTCTAAGAGTGGGTAATTTTTAAATGATTTTGGTTTTGGTTGGTCGGTCGGTCGGTTGGTTGGTTCGTTTGAAAAAAATTCTCTTATTTGATGTTAAGACTACTTTCTTCTAAGGATTTCTGACTGTCTCACATTTCTGATTCTCACTTGGCTCCAAAAAGGTATGAGCAGCAGCGAGACAACCTTGCCCAGCAGTCCTTTAACATGGAGCAGGCTAATTACACCATTCAGTCACTGAAGGACACCAAGACCACGGTATGCCCAAAGCACTTTTTCCCATTTTAATTTTTTTGTTTGTTTGGTTGGTTTTTCAAGACAGGGTTTCTGCCCTGGAACTCACTCTGTAGCCCAGGCTGGCCCCAAACTCAGAGATCCCCCTGCCTCTGCCTCCTGAGTGCTGAGATTAAAGGTGTGTGCCAGCACCACCTCTCAGGTCTACTTGTTTTGAAATCTCCTATGCATTCCCATGGTTTAAAAGATGGTTTAGCAGACATGACTTTGTGTTTGGATGTTTTGCCTGCATGTTTATTTGAGTACCTTGTATCACAAGAGAGCATCAGATCCCCTGGATCTGGAGATACAGATGGTTATGAGCATGTGGCTGCTGGACTCAAACCCAGGTCCTCCGCAAGAACAACAAATGCTCGTCACCCCTGAGCATCTCTCCAGCACAAATATGACTTCTCAAGACAGTGTATTTTTGGGGCTGGGAATGTAACACAGTGGTAGAACGGTTACCTAGCATGTGTGAGGACTTGGGTTCAAATCAAGACAGTGTATTTTCAGGGCTGGGAATGTAACACAATGGTAGAATGGTTACCTAGCATGTGTGAGGACCTGGGTTCAAATCCTCAGTACTTCAAAATAAAACAACTCTGTTGTGCTTTCTTGTACCCTTTTTTAGGTTGATGCCATGAAAGTGGGAGTAAAGGAAATGAAGAAGGCTTACAAACACGTGAAAATCGACCAGATTGAGGTGAGCTGTCTGTCTGCTGGTTTTTACTGCAAGGTTGAGAATAAATGTGTGTGATGAGAAAGGCACAGAAAAGGGATGAAATCCTGGGCCTGCTGTTTACTAGTGTATTGACTTCAGGAAAGGGAAGGATGCCAGAGGTCTCAGTTTCCTCATTGCTAATGCAAAGATCCCAGTACCACACACAGTTATTCAGGTGAAATAAGGAAGCTGTCTCCAAGTATTATCCAAAAAAAAAAAAAAAAAAAGATCTTGCGATGAAGCCCAGGCTGGCTTTGAACCTGAGGCCTCTTGCCTTAGCCTTCTGAGTGCTAAGATTAGAGCATACACCACAGATGTTAAATGAGGATGTGTATGTAATTGGTGTACACAGTTTCTGGTGGAGTCAGTCCCCTATCTAGTATTTCTCTTTACATTTTGGTAATAAATTACTAGCTTCTTGAAGTTAGCATTTCCTTTAGGGTCTAGGATTTGGTCAGGAAGGTAAGGCCCGTGAGCCGGGCTGCTCAGTCAGCTGTCAGGCGAGCATCCCACATGGCGGGCAGAGGTAGCGGGAGTGAGTCGTGGCCTGCCGAAGGAAAAAGGCTCCTTCCTACATCTACAGCACAGCTTTACCCTCTGATTAGAAGGAAGGAAGGAAGGGATTTGATTTTGTTCATTCAGTCTTTATCCCCATTGGCTTGAACGATACCTGGCCGTATTTGGGGCCCAGGGAATATCTAATAGTTAATGACTGTAACATACTGTTCTAGTCAAGCAGTGTTTGTTGAGTGAGCGGTCGCTATGTCCCAGGTGTTTTTTCTGGCTTCACGAAGGCATTCTCTGGTCATCTGAAACTTCAGTAGAAATGAAGAGCATTGGTCTCCGCCTTACTGCTTTCCATTGGCCCTTCTTACACGGCCCTTGACTACTTCCAGTCATTCACAAATCTCTGTTTACATGGCATTAGGCATTGTTACAGCTTTCACGACATTCATTGAGAAAAATAATCTGTGTGTACTCATTTGTATAATACCATTTACAGCTTACTATTCACTAAAATTTGAAAAGCAATTTTATTTTCAATGGTTAGGGCTCTCTGTAATGTTGTCTGATATTGTTTTGTAGCCCAGGCTAGCCTACTTTCTGGCTGACTTATGGCTATTTATTGGTCTTTATACCAGAACATAAGCTTCATGAAGACAACTTTTTAATTTTTATTTTATTGTTTTGTTTGGTTTGTTTGTTTGGGGAGGGCATAGGGTTTCTCTATGTAGCCCCAGCTGTCCTGGGACTTATTCTGTAGACGAGGCTGGCCTTGAACTTAGGGATCTGCCTGTCTCTGCCTCATTGAGTGCTGGGATTAAAGGCATGCATTATCGTCCCTGACATAAAGAGAGATTTTTTTTTTTTTTTAAATCATGTACAAAATAGTCCTGGACACATGTTTGGAAGACAATCCAAAGTAGAGAAAGATGAGGGACCCACTCAGTAGGAGGCTGTAAATGTAGGTAGGGATGAGATGCTCTGTTCAGGATCTTGTCCCTGGTGCCTTCACAAAGTGGCTCTTTGAGCTGGACCGGGTGTGGAGGAGAGATGTGGGATTCCCGGAGTAGGACTGGCAAGGGAAGGGTCACTGGTGGGCAGGACAGAGGCTGGAAAGGGAGGAGAGAAAGGAGAGCATGAAGCAGAGAGGCAGGGGCCTCCTCAGCCTGCAGGTGAGCCACTGTCCAGCTTCCACAGGGACACTTCTGCCTCCACCCTAATACGGAGGAAAATATCCTGTCTGAGCTTCTCCTACTAGGAGACCCAGTTTGATGACTCCCTCCAAAAAAATGTGGGGCGAGGGGGTCCCCCACTCACTCTCAGTGGCTATCTATGTCTGCCAGGGGCCCTTAGCGGACTGGTCCTGGATCTGTTGCAACAAAGATTCGGTTCAAGGGGTTGGGGATTTAGCTCAGTGGTAGAACACTTGCCTAGCAAGCGCAAGGCCCTGGGTTCGGTCCTCAGCTCTGACAAAAAAAAAAAAAAGAAAGAAAGATTCGGTTCAAACTAGCTTAAGCTAAATGGGCAGGTTGCTGTCCTGGGGTGTCAGAGCCCACCTCATAAAGAGCGTCCAGGACTCCAAGACACTAGTCATGGGGTCATGTCTCTGCTGGTCTTTCCCTGCAATGGCTCTAGCAGGGTCCCCACACAAAGACACCTCCCAGAATGATGTGAGGGCAACCAGCAGTTAGCTCAAGACCCACAGGCCCGTCAGAAAGGGAGCCATGCCTCCCCAAGAGCAGCAGCTGTGTTGTGAGATGCAAGATTGAATCACATGCTGATCTGTGAACCAGTCACACTGGTCATGTCCCCAGCCCTAAACCTGAGCCATCCACACTTCATTGGGGATACTGAGTCCAGCCATGCCTGGGGTATCAGGGCCAGCATGGAAAAGACAGCACCAGGTGAGAGGACACAGTGAGACTCCTCCACTCAAGTCACCTGTGCTAACGTGAGGTGAGCTGCTGGGACAGAAGTCTCCTTAGTGATCTTATTCACTCTGGAAGACAGGGCCACTGGGTGTGGCAGAGCTGTCCAGGCTTCTCCCCTGCCGGTCAGACATTCTGGTCCAACTTCCTACAGCCTCCAGAGAGACTCTGCCCATGCCATAGCCAGGGGAAGCAGACGTAACCCCTAGAACAGCCTTCAGCTGGAGACTGCCAAGCTTGGTAATAGATAGGATGACCTGGAAATGGTGGTCCCCATCAGGTCATCTCCCAGGGTGGACCAGTGGCATGAATCTCCTTTTACCCCCAGTAGTAAATAGCCAGGTAATACGTCCTCCGTTTTCTGTCCACCCTTCTCTTCCCACTCCCAACTCCTGTCTCAGGTCATTAGCAATGAACTACGCCCCCTTCTTAGGAATCCTCACCTTGGGCTTCCCTCTGGGGATGCCCAAACTGCAATATGGGAGGGGCCTGCAGCTGCTGTATGGATTCCTCAAAGGTGACTCATGTTGAGACACAGTGCAGCTATGTGAACAGGAGCCAAAACCATTCTAAACCTGAGGACAGCTGTTGAGGAAAAGTTGAGGAAACCCATGGGAGGGTGGGAGGGTGGAGATGTGTTGCAAGGATAGCCTACTTCTTACTATGTGTGCTGGCCTTCTTCTGCCTCAGCCTCCCAAGTGCTTGGATTATGGACTTGTGCTACCTTGCCACCTCCCTTGTGGTTTCAGTGAGAGCCATTTAATATGAACATAAGAGAAGGCGTGTTCATTCCGGCTTCTTTTCTTTTGACTTTTTGTTGTTGTTTTGGGTTTTGTTTTATTTACTTATTTGTTTGTTTTTTCCTGATATCGGGTTCCTCAGTATGTAGCTCTGGCAGTCCTGGAACTCACTATGTAGACCAGGCTGGCCTTGAACTCACAGAGATCCAGCTGCCTCTGCCTCATAAGTGCTGAGATTACAGGCATGCACCACCACCACCACCACCACCACCACCACCTGATGGGAGGGTGGGTTGTTTTTGTTTTTTTTTTTATAATTTTGTCTGTAATTATGTATACGTGTATATGTCTGTGTATGGGTTTTTGCATGTGCATGCAATCTCTCAGAGGGTGCTGGATCCCTTGGAGTGAAAGTTACAGTTACTGTGAGCTGCTCTGATATGGATGCTAAACTCAGTGCCTCGGAAAAGCAGCACATGCTCTTGACCACTAGGCCATCTTTCCAGTTCAGGCTTTGCTTTGCTTTTGAGAATGGGTGTCATGCTATAGTCCAGGCTCTTCTAGAACTTACTATATCACCTAGGCTAGCCTTGTACTTGTGGCTGTCCTCCTGCCTCAGCCTCCGGAGTGCTAGCGTTACGTCTGTGTACCACCACCACATTCAATTTCATTCTGGCTTTTTGGATGTCTCCCCATCTCCTTCCTATTATCCTTCCCTGCCCCTCATGGACTACAGCATGACAGACCCCTTTAACATGTGTGTATCTTTTGAGTAACCTATAAACTTTGAAATTTAAGCTATAAATTTTGAAATCTTTTTAAGTTTATTTTTTTAATATAATTGTAAAACATTTTAATTGTTTTATAGCTCTAACTTTTACATTTTTGGTTTGTATGTATAGCTGTTTTTATCCTTTTTAAAAAAAAAGACTTCAGCTCAGTCATGGCGGTACACACCATTAGTCATAGTACTTGGGAGACAGAAGCAGGAGGATCTCTGTGAGTTTGAGGCCAGCCTGGTCTACACAGGGAGTTCCAGGACAGCCAGGGCTGTATAGAGAGACTGCCTCAAAAAACAAACAAAAGTTGTATTTTTATTTTTATTTTTTTTTTGTTTTTTCGAGACAGGGTTTCTCTGTGTAGCTTTGCGCCTTTCCTGGAACTCGCTTTGGAGACCAGGCTGGCCTCAAACTCACAGAGATCCACCTGGCTCTGCCTCCCGAGTGCTGGGATTAAAGGCGTGCGCCACCACCGCCCAGCTGTATTTTTATTTTTAAATATATGTATGTGTGTGTCTGGTTTTTGTGCCCATGAGTGCAGTGCCCATGGAGACCAGATGGGGGCAGCAGATCCCGGGAGCTGGAGGTGTAGATGGAGGTTGTGAGCTGCCTATTGTGGCTTCTGGAAACTGAACTCAGGTCCTCAGCAAGAGCACTACACACTTGTAACTACTGAGCCATCTCTGTCTCTCCCACCCACCCCAGCTCCCTTTCCAAGTCTTATATCTATTTCCGCGAACATTAGGCGTCTCTGCTTCAGATGAGTGCTTCTGTCTTGTTGCTTTTGTTTATGCAGTATTGAATTTAAAGGTGGGTTAGTCTGATACTTGGTGTGGTGACTTTCTTCTTTCTCTCTGTGTCTATCCTAGACTGTGTAAATAGAAACCCTGTTCATAGGCTCTGTAGTGGTTGCAGGCCTATAATCTCAGGACTAGGAAGTCAGAGGCAGAAGAATCATAAGTTCAAGGCCAGCCTAGGCCACAAAGCAAGACCCTGTTCACAAAAAAGAAATAAATAAATCTTACTCATCAGATTTTTTTTTTTTTTTTTTTTTTTTTTTTTTTTTTGGTTTTTTTCGAGACAGGGTTTCTCTGTGTAGCTTTGCGCCTTTCCTGGAACTCGCTTTGGAGACCAGGCTGGCCTCGAACTCACAGAGATCCACCTGGCTCTGCCTCCCGAGTGCTGGGATTAAAGGCGTGCGCCACCACCGCCCGGCCAGATTTTTTAAAAGCACCCCTCCCCCCACCTTTTTGGGACAGGGTCTTACTATGTAGGTGTGACGACTGGTCTAGAACTCATGACAATCTCCTGTCTCAGCCTCAAAGTATTGGGAACCCCATGCCTAGCTAAGGAAACTTCTTGATATGTATCACCATAAACTTGGTTTGACTCCTTCTTCTGTGACTTTTTACTCCTTCTCAGTTACTGTTACCAGTGCTTCTCCGTAGCAGGATGGCTCATGGCCACTGTGGCAGTTTGACACTCAGGAATACAGAAAAGCATTTTACTTTGTATTCTCTCTACTTTCTTATAGAAAAACAAACAGGCTGCCAGAAAGGAATTTACACATGACTTTGTTGCTCTGGAAATAGAAGTGGCCGGGGGTGGTGGAGGTGGTGGGGGTGGTGGTGGGTGGGTGGGTGGGGGGTGTTCCTCTGAAAACACCATGGCCAGCAGAGGCAAAAGGAAGTCCTGTTCAGCACAACTCAGCTGGTGCTGGTTCAAACTTTGAGAGTCTGACACTGGGTAGTTTATTTTAGACATATTTAAGCACAACACAATTTAGAAAAGAGTTTCCGGGTGATAATTAACTCAGTCCTATGTACACAACAAAGCTTAAGACATCAAAACTCTTGTGAAGTACAAGTGGCGTCTTTTGTATAGATAGGTTCTGTAGTAACGGGAAGCAGCCTCAAGGAAACAAGCTCATAGTAAGGGTCGGGGAGGCTAGCTCTATATATTGACTGAGGTAAACAGGTCAAGATAAGGGTCTGGGGGAGCCTTGTGGTCTGGCCTGTGATAGTGTAGAGGGCCTATTAACCACCTCTGCTCCCAGCCTTCTGAGCCGAAAACATGTTATCCATCTCCCTATGCAGAGACAGCCCTGCATGTTTAACACGCCTGGTTTCCCCAGTGCTCATCTGAGAGCACACGGACCTGCGTGCCTCCTACAGGAAACTGTGCTGAGTGAAACCTGCCGTGTTGTGAGCAGTGGCCTCATCCCCTCTGTATATCAGAACATACTGATGTTTGGCCCGCTTTTGTTTTCCTTTTTTGAACATAGGGCCTGTACATGCCTCGCCTTTTTCTTTTTTTTTTTTTTCACTTTTTTTATAGCAAGAACCATTTTCTTTCTTTTTTTTTTTTTCCCTTTTTATTTTATTGGTGTTTTGCCAGTATGTAATGTATGTCCGTGTGAGGGTGTTGGATCCTGGAGTCATAGACAGTTGTGAGCTGCCAGGTGGGTGCTGGGAATTGAACCCGGGTCCTCTGGAAGAGCAGCCAGTGCTCTTAACTTCTGAGCCATCTCTCCATCTCTACTTTTTTCACTTTCTAAAATGTATTTAGTTTTTAGAGGGGGTCTCACTAAGTTACCCAGGCTGGCCTTAAGTACTAAGTGTTTTATATACATTATTGCAATAAATCTTACAGTAGCCATATGAAATATGGTTCTTAATGATCCCATTAAAAAGATTTCCTTACTTTTATTTAATGCATTATGAGTGTTTTGTCTACATGTTTGTATTTGCACTGTGTGCGTGCCTGGTACCTTTGCAGGCCAGAAAAGGCATCAGATCCCCTGGAACTGGAGTTACAGACGGTTGTGAGGAGTCATGTGGATTCTGGGAATGGAACCCAGGTTCTCTGCAAGAGCAGCAGATGCTCTTAACTGAGGAAGCATCTCTCCAGCTTTCCCCTCCTCTTACCTTACAGACTTAAGTTCTGTAGATGCATGTTTGTCTGAGGAGGGGTTTGTGCATCTAAGTGCAGCTGTCCTTAGAAACCTGAAGAGGGAATCAGGTCCCCTGGAGTTAAAATTATTGCCTCCCACGTGGGTGCTGGGAACCAAACTCAGGTCTAACCGTGTGCCATCTCTCTAGCCCAGTAATCCCAAATGAGGAAAATCGGGCTGAGGGTAGAGCTCGGTAGTAGAGCACTTGCCAACCGTGATCAAGACTCTGGGTTCCATCTCCAGGTTTGAGTGAGTGAGTGTGTGAGTGTGTGTGTTGGGGGGGGGCCTTGGAATCTTTTTTTTTTTTTTTAAGATTTTTAAAATTTTTATTTTATGGCCAGGCAGTGGTGGCATATGCCTTTAATCCCAGCACTCGAGAGGCAGAGGCAGTTCTCAGAGGTGGATCTCTGAGTTTGAAGCCAGCTTGGTCTACAGAGTGAGTTCCAGCCAGGGCTACACAGAAAAACCCTATTGTTGTTTGAATCTTAGATGGTCTTTTAATAAAATATCCAGAGCCAGATATCAGGGTGAAAGCTGAAAGATCAGAGAAGCAGAACAGCCATGTGTGAGGTCACACTGGGCCACATGAGAGTCTGTCTCAAAAAAAAGGCCTTCAGGAGTCCTTTGGAGCATCTGTGCTCGCTTGACTAAAGCCGGTTTCCAGCTCCTGTCGTGTAAGTAGAACCGAGAGTCACGGAGAACGAGTGCTCTAATCAGCATTTCCTAAGTTCTCATTTGGGGCCTGGAGGTGGCTCAGCGCAGCAAGACAGTGCACCTGTCACCTGAGGACCTGATGTCGGTCCTTGGGACCCACGTGGTGGAAGGACAGAAGCAACTCCCCCAGTGTCCTGACTTCCACTCGTGCGCTAACGGCACAGCTCCTATATACATGCACATGTCCGTACAAACACGCATGTGTGTGAGTAAATAAATGTAACTTTAAAATTCAATTTTAGTTCTCATTTCTAAGTGAAAACCTTGTCACGGGAGACCCATTTGGGGACCCTGACCTGCTACAGAGATCTCTTGTTTACTTCTCAAGAGAACCTGCTTCCTTACACTTCCAAAAAAATGAGGATCAGCAGAAAGAGGAGTCTGGGGAAGGGGCCACAGGTGCCGTGTCAGGCTGAGAAGGTCTGAGAAAAGCCCCTCAAACAGCCAAGAAGCAGGCCAAGGAGAGAGGGGAGGAAGGCTTTCGGGCAGAAACAGAAAGAAGGGCAGAGGAAACTCAGGAGGGAGAAACCAAGGCCAAGGGGGACTCAGAAATCTGGCCATCAGTAGGCTGTACCTAAGATGACATTGCCCCTTTTCCATTCCTATTTAAACTTCTGGATTCCCTGCTAACATCTTTTGCCACCTATAGCTAGAATGAAATGTTATACTAGATCCTGCTGTACATTATAGTAAACCTTTGTTTAAAAACAAAACTGTACAGTGGCTCATTGTCTAGTTTTCACTCAGCTGCTCCTGCCTTAGCTGTGAGTTTAAAGTAAACTGAATCTGAAGTCCTGCTGTCCCACCTTTGTTGTATCCTGAATTCTGTGTCACCCTGAAATAAACCAACGCATGTAACAGGCTAAAGAAAGAAGGAAACCCCTGTCCTGTGTGTTTCCCTAGGATTTACAAGACCAGCTGGAAGCTATGATGGAAGATGCAGGCGAAATCCAGGAAGCACTGGGTCGCAGCTACGGCACCCCGGAGTTAGATGAAGACGACCTGGAAGCAGGTGAGTGCTGGGCAGTGTCCATCAACTTCAGTCAGAGGGACGGCTGCCTGGGGCCTTTCCCCAGATGCTGGGGAAAATTCCTGTCGGGATGCTGGACATGGTGGTGCATGCCTTGAACCCCAGCACCCCAGAGGCAGAGACAAGCAGATCTCTGTGAGTTCAAGGCCTGCCGTCTACATAGAGAGTTCCAGGACAGCCAGAACTATGTAGAGAGACCGTGTCTCAAACAAACAAACAAACAAACGAAAACAAAAACCAGTTCCTATCAGGATGCCCTAGGAGTTGGTTTATGGCACAGTGTGCAGGCAGAGAGCCTGTGAGACCGACCGCTGCATCATCCACCTTCTGCTCTACAGCACCACTCGGGTGGGGAAACTGCACAGGAGAGGCTGGGCAAAGGCTCCCTGTGCTTAGTCAGTCTCTATAGAGTCTGCGTTGAGAAAACGAGTGAGTCCTGCATCCGTTCTTTTTAATTTTCTTACATTATTTATTTATTGAGGAGTACATGTAGGTGCCCTGGCCGTGCTTGTGGAGGTCGGAGGACAACCTGCAGGAGTCAGTTCTTCTACCATGGGGGTCCCAGGGATTAACTCAGGTCGTTAGCTTTGACAGCGGTTCCCTAACCCACTGACCGGTTTCCCCAACCTGATTCCTGTATTTATAAAACTCCTCCACCTTAATTGTAAGCACACACATGCTTGGGAAGATGTATGCAATGCCGTTGAAAGCACAGAGCAGGGGCTCTAACCTAACAGTGGAGGGAACACTCATGAGACCTGTAGGTCAGGCACCAAAACTACACAGAGAAACCCTGTCTCGGAAAACCAATCAATGAGGTTTTTCTTTTTCTTGCTTTTTTTTACATTTGTGTTAGAAATATCTAGTTTGAATTAGCCAACTCACAAGGATAGACTTGTCATCAAGTCTGGGACCTTGTAAACCTATGGGGAGCTGATTGACTGCTTTGTTTTGCTTCTGCTTTTCATAAATGGGTTTTTTTTTGTTTGTTTTGTTTTTGTTTTTTTTTGGTTTTTTTTCGAGACAGGGTTTCTCTGTGTAGCTTTGCGCCTTTCCTGGAACTCACTTGGTAGCCCAGGCTGGCCTCGAACTCACAGAGATCCGCCTGGCTCTGCCTCCCGAGTGCTGGGATTAAAGGCGTGCGCCACCACCGCCCGGCGCTTTTCATAAATGTTATATACTAGTTTCCTTGAAATTTTCTTGTATAATGGTTGTCTTTCATGTGACTAGAAATTAATTCCTTTCCTAGCGTGGGTGGATCTCTGAGTTCTGGGCCAGCCAGGATTAATAGTGAGACCCTGTGTCAAAAAAATAAAGATAAAATAGAAAATTAAAATAGAAAACATTTAAGTTAAAATATAAAAAATAAAGATTAAGAAGTAGAAATGAGTCCCTTTCCCCTTGCATTATATTTTTCTCATTACAAATCATTCAGCTAACTTTTTGACATGAGTGGCCAGTTTTCTCTTCACATTTTTCTATAATGTAGCCTGTTGAATTTCAGAGTTGGATGCGCTGGGCGATGAGCTTCTAGCTGATGAAGATAGTTCCTACTTAGACGAAGCGGCATCTGCACCTGCGATTCCAGAAGGTGTTCCCACTGACACAAAAAACAAGGTATTGTCCTCCCGTAAGTTGTGTGCTTAGGTTACTGCCTGTAGTTTCAACAACCCTACAGATAACTGATGTGTTCACAGAGTGGGACTCTCTTTTTAAGATTTACTTATTTTCCAAGTTTTGCCTGCATGTATGTATGTATACTCTGTATTTCCATGCAGTGTAATCCAGGCTTTATATCCACCAATCTGGAAATCTAAAATATAGTCTTAATAGCTCTGATCATTATTTTAAGAACTTTTTGGTTTTCCAGGTCCTGGGGACCTTTTACCTGCTGTCAAGCCCTCTTCCACTGGAACTATGTCTTCTTTTGAGACAGGGTCTTATCAGGTTGTTCAGGCTGGCATTGAACTGTCAGGCCTCTGCCACTAGGCCAACTATTTTTATACAATGGCATTTTATATAATATATGTAATCACCCTGTAAACTAGCACTAGGTGCTATTTACAGGTTTTACCATTTCCTAGGAAAGCACTGTTGATAGATGCATGAGCCTTGCTTAGTGGAAGTATTAGCTGTCAGGAACTTGGCTTTGAACTTGTCCACCTCGTCAGGCTCGGCGGGGGTCGGTCCCAGACGATCCTAGAGCTGCCCCGCCCGACCCCGAGGGTCCCAGGCTGTTGGGATCCGGGATCCGGGTTTGTCCCCTCGCCCGTCGACCCTCGGGCCGGCGCAAGTCCTCCGGGCTCCCGCTGCGGTACTGCGCCGCGGCCGGCGACACCGAGTTCATGGACGCGCCGGGGAGGAAGGACGCAGGTGTTAGTTGTTTATTAGTATTAGTTGTTTGGGGTGTGTGTATGTGTGTGTGTGTGTGTGTGTGTGTGTGTGTGTGTGTGTGTGTGGTGCTAGGAATTTATCTTAGGGCCTCACACATGTTAGGTGAGCATATTATACTGAGTTATATTCCTGGTCTGTTTTTGTTTTGTTAAATTAATTTAGAGAGGGTCTCAGGTGTCCTTTACTCCTGAACCGAAGCAATCCTTTGGCCTTAGCCTCTCAAGTAGCACTTGTCTATTTACCTTTTGAGTGGTCATATTAAAGAGAGTCCCACTCCTGAGGTGGCAAGGTGGCTCAGTAGTTAAGTACTTGCTGCTCTTGCAGAAGACCTGGGTTCAATTCCCAGCACCCACATATTGGTTCACAACCATCTGTAACTCCAGTTCCAAGGTATCCAGTGCCCTCTTTTGACTTTTACAGACAGAAGACATGCACATTTTGTACAGATATACATCCAGGCAAGACTCATACACATAAAATAAATAAATATTGAGAGAGAGGAGAAAGGAGAAAGAGAGTCCCATTCCAGACACACTAGTTAATTATTTATTGGATTATTTAGACTATGAAGTATAAAACTAAGTATAAAACTTAGTAAGTAAGGCTGGGAATGTAGCTCAGTTGATAGAGTCCTTACCTAGCATGCACAAAGCCCTGGATATGATGTCCAGATCTCATAGACCAGGTGTGCAGCCACACATCTATCACTCCAGTACTGGGGGATAGAGGAGGAGGGTTAGAAGTTCAAGGCTGCCCTTTGCACAGAGTGAGTTGGAAGCCAACCTCAGATACAGGAAGACCCTGTTTTGGGGTGGGATGGAAACCTTAATATTGGAAAGATCCTACCTAGTTAACAAAGGAAGAGAATCAGGATTTCTGACACTGTGACAGATCACTTAGCTGTCTTGAGTTTTTCTATTCTTTGCGTATGTGACGTATCTCACATGATTGTTGTTTAGCGCAATCTAGGTCTTGTATGTAAAGGGCTTAAAACTCTAGCTTATAATTGTCATCATAAACAGTTCTTTACTGCTTATAAAATTTCACTCCCTCTTATTGCTACCGTAATGTGTTATTTGCCGTGGATATTTATAGCCCTGGTTTTACCGATCTTCCCATAAACCTACAGTACAGTTGACCTAGTGTCTGAATGGGGTCCAGTCCTAAATCTGCCTCCATTCACTATAATTCTGAGTAAGTTAGAAATTCATGTCTTCTCCCTTGTCTTGGTTAGGGTTACTGTTGTACTGATGAAACACCATGACCAAAAGCAAGCTGGGGAGGAAAGCCTTATATTTCCATACTGTAGCCCATCACTGAAGGAAGTCAGGGCAAGAGCTCTTAGCAGGGCGGGAACCTGGAGGGGAGAATGACCCACAGGGCTGCTTACTGGCTTGCACCCCATTGCTTGCTCAGCCTGCTTTCTTATGGCACCCAGGACCACCAGCCCAGGGATGGCGCCGCCCACAGTGGGCTGGCCCCTCCCACATCAATCACTAGTTAAGAAAATGCCCAACGTGCTGGCCTACAGCCCGGTCTTAAGGAGGGAGGCATTTTCTCAGTTGAGGCTCTTTTTGGGTGACTATAGCTTATGTCAAGTTGACCGACTAGCCAGCACAGCTCTGAACATTAATTACTTCCCCTCGCTATAAAATGTGAGGAGCAACGGGTGGGGGCAGATAGTTTTGTAGGCCTTCATATAAGGTCTCTGTGAATGTGCTTCTCCTTGTACCCTGCCTCCTTCCTTAAGCTCAGAGTACCTCTCTGGCTTCTTAAAGTCCCAGGTGCGCAAGTTGCTTTAAATAATTATATAACTATCTACTGTTAAGTAATTATGCTGAAGCTATTTTTGTGAACACTAGTGTAACTCCCCTTTTCAGTTTCCTAGTAACAAGTCCCTGGAGCATCTGTGTTGTTTTAGCACGGGGCTTCACACTTACTAGGCAAGTATTCCTCCACGTGCTGTGTCTCCAGCTCTTTCCGTTTTGAGGACACAGATACTGTGAAGAGGAAACCCTTACCTGACACTGGCTGATGAGTAGCAAAGCATAATGGGAAGTGACTGTCCCCCTGAGACACTCTCCTTCAAGGGTTTGCCAGTCTATGAAAGATGTTGGCCCACTGGAAAGATGAGAGTGAAAATAATGTGTTTGGAAGCAAGGAGCCCTTGACATCTCCCCCTGGCCTTCGCAGCTACCTCCTGTTTCTGGGTTTCTGCTTCTCGGTCCTTTACCTGCAGAGGACCGCCCCCTTTAACCCTCTTCAGTTCTGAGCCTGGTTCAGGAAGAGGCTCATTGTCTGCTTCTGAGTGGGATTTTAGTTCTGATTGATTCAACACTTGACCGTGACTTCTGATTACTAAATGTAGTCGTCATTTTTACCAACTCGAAGAGCAGCACTGACTCTCAGTTTCTCCTCACAGGATGGAGTGCTGGTGGATGAATTCGGACTGCCGCAGATTCCAGCTTCCTAGACTTCCTAGACTTGCAGGATTCCAGCACGTGATGTAAAAAAAAAAAAAAAAAAATACATATTCTGGGACTAGGAAATATTTCCCAATTTGCCAAACAGATTTAGGTTTCTTTCCTTTCTTTGAAGGAAAAGCTAATTACACTGCTCTTGGATTTTAATTTTTTTCCGTTAAGAAATTCATTGCTTGGGGGAAGCTGTCTTTTACTAAAATTTGATTCTTTTTTTTTCTCTTAGGAAAGACTAACTGAAAAGTCCCTTTGACTTTGTATGACTTGTTTTCATTCATTAACAAAAATAAAACCAAGGAGATGAGCCTATACATTCTACAGTAGTATAAGTGCAGTCTCAGTGTGACTTGATACACTGATAAGATAAAGATTATTAAAGAGATTGAGACTGTTGATAGTATGCTTCCAAACCGTTGTCTCTTGTGGTGTTATAGGTGGGTTTAAGTGACGGCTTTTTTTGATAGGTTTTGCTGTGTCATGTGAACAAGTCATTGCTGTCTAATGTTGGAATGAACTGTCACTACTGTATCATGAGTTGCTATTTTGATCCCATGGTTCCCTCAGTATTATAGCCTGACTTGTAATGAATAATGGATATTTCTTGATATTTAATGTATAGGACATTTATTTATACTCAATAAATATTTTTCAAAAGGATATAATTGTAATATCACTTCAGCCTAAAACCTCCACTACAGAAACCAAACTTAACCAGCAGCATTGACATAGAGAGGAACAGGTAGCGAGCGGTCTTAGCGCGGGTTTGGGTGTATCATTTCTTAGCTACTGTTTCTTACTAGTACAGTTGCTAGTCCTAAGAACTCGGTTAACTTTGATGTAGCGCGGGTTTGGGTGTATCATTTCTTAGCTACTGTTTCTTACTAGTACAGTTGCTAGTCCTAAGTACTCGGTTAACTTTGATGTGCTATTCTCCCATGAGGCACTAACAGTGAAAAAGAACCCAGAACTTCCTCCTTTTCTTGTGAACTACCTACACTACCGATACATACAGTAAGTCCAACTGCTGCCTGATTTCAGGGTCTTTATTATTTTGAAAAGTTGCTGTGTATGGGTGTTGGCCTGCGTGTGTGTCTGTGCACCGTTTGTGTGCGGTGCCTCACAGAGTCACAGACAGGTGTGAGCTGCCGTGTGGGTGCTGGGAATTGAACCCGGAACACTGAGCCGTCTCTCCAGCTCCTGGCTTCAAGGTCTTTATTATATCTCTATGCGGTGGTTAACCTTGTCAGCCTGATGGGATTTAGACTCACATAAGAGACAGGCCTCTGGGTATGCCTGTGAGAGATTATCTGGATTAGGTTCACTGAAGTGGAAAGGCCCACCCCGTTGGTGGCATGACTCTATGGGTGGGGTGCTGGGGTGAGAAAAAGGAGAAAAGGAGCTGATCCCAAGGGTTCACCACTCTGTGCTTCCTGAATCCTGATGCCTCAAGCTTCTGCCCCCGTGACTGCCCCACCATGATGGACTGTACCCTCCAACTGTGAGCTAGAATAAACCCTTGTTTTTTTTGTTTTTTTTTTTGTTTGGTTTTTTTTTGTTTTGTTTTTTTTTTTTTTGGTTTTTCGAGACAGGGTTTCTCTGTGTAGCTTTGCGCCTTTCCTGGGACTCACTTGGTAGCCCAGGCTGGCCTCGAACTCACAGAGATCCGCCTGGCTCTGCCTCCCAAGTGCTGGGATTAAAGGCGTGCGCCACCACCGCCCGGCAACCCTTGTTTTTGAAGTGGGTTGTCAAGTAGCTTGTCACAGCAGCCAGACAAGGAGCTAATGCATCTTCCTTCTTCCCATTCAGCTTTGAATCCGTCCACCCCTCTCCCTCCTGGCTTGGCGGCTCGTGTTGTCATGGACACCAGCTTTTCATGTTTCTGCAGATGAAACCAATAAACATTAAACATAGTGAATCCCGCTTGTTTCGAACTCCGTAACAGCCAGGGACTATCGAGCAGTAAGGGAGGGCCTTCAGACACTCACTATCTGGTTACAAGTGATAGGGCACACCTGTAAACCCTCTCCATGCCCACAGTCTTTCTCAAAAAGTCTTCCGTGAGCAAATGTACAATGCATAGCATAACTTCCTTCAAGCCTTTCTTGATTTTCCTGCCTTGTCTGAATTTTTCTACGTATCTGGTTACTTAGTCTCTTCCATGGACTCTTCTTTCTCACTCAGCCCCTGAAATGTTTTTTCTATTTTTTTAAATTTTATTTATTTATTTTTGGTTTTTTGGAGACAGGGTTTCTCTGTGTAGTTTTGGAGCCTGTCCTGGATCTCGCTCTGTAGACCAGGCTGGCCTCGAACTCACAGAGATCCACCTGCCTCCGCCTCCCGAGTGCTGGGATTAAAGGTGTGCACCACCATCTCCCGGCTGAAACAATGTATGCTCTTGAGTAATCTTATGCCTATGAGTTTCAGGGATCACTTACATGCTAATGACTCAGAATAATTGTCAGTAGCCTTACCCTCCTCTTCTCATTTTCAATTCTGGGTGTTCCCCTTTTAATGTCTATGATGGTTAGCTCTCATTTTCAATTTGACACAGCCTAGAATCCCAAGGGAAGAGAATCTTAATCAGGAATTGCCTCCATTGGGCTGGTCTGTGGACAGGCCTGTTGACTTTGTCTTGAGTTAATTGATAAGAGAAAACCCAGGCCTCTTTGGGTAATGCCATTCCTAGGCAGGGATCCTGAAATGTGGAGAGACTGATCAGAGCACAACCAAGCATGTATGTATGCATTCAGGATTCTCTCTGCTCTTGACTGTGGATAGGGTATGGCTACTGCTAGAAGTTCCTGCCATGACCTCCCCACAAAGATGGACCTGGAATTGAGCCCAAATAAACTTCTCTCTCCCCTAAGTTGTCTTTTGTCTGGGTGTTTCATAACAGTAACAGAAATAAAACAAGAAAAATATCCTGACATCCAAAATCTAATATATCCAGCGGATACCCATTGTCATTATTCCTAGGACTTCTGCAGTCACATGACTGACTGTGCAGTCAGCAGTCAGGGCCTTATGTCCTCCGTAATCCATGCACAGTGTGGTCATGCACGAGGTGTGACCATGTCATCTGCGCACATGCGTGGCACAGCTAAGTAAGCCTACATATGCATGTGTGAGGTGACCTATAAAAGCAGGCTCTCCCCATCCCGGCTCTCTCCCTCTCCCCCACCCCCTGCACCTTTCCTTTTGGCAGGCCTCCCACCTCCATCCTTCCCCTTCTCTAGTAAAAACTCTTACATTGGGTTCCATTGTACCTCGTGTTTTCTTGTGCCCAGTAAATAACACCAAGAAATAAATAACAGCCATTGCCTGGGATTATCTCAGCAGACATTCTTTCTTCCTTTCATTTTCTCCCTTTTTTAATGGGGTTTTGCTATGTTATCAAGTTGGTCATCCACTATTATTTCTTGTGACTGATTGTCTTGGCACGTTTTCTGAAGGTGTAACAAAATACTGGGTAGATTAGAAGCAACATGTTTATTTGACTCACTCATAGTTCTGGAAGCTAGGAAGTCCAAGTCTGAGGGGTTGTATTTGGTGAGGGACCTTCTGGCTACATCATAACATGGAGGAAAACATCACGTGGAGAAATGATAAGAGAGACAGTTTGAAAACAAGTAAAACCTCCACTGCTCTAGTCACAACCAATCCACTCCTACAATGATGACCTTAATCCATTCTTGAGAGCAGAGCCCCTGTGGCCTGACCCCCTCTTGAAAGGTCCCACCTTTTAGTACTGTTACAATGGCAAATTAAATGTCAACACCGAGTTGGAGGGGTTTAAATTTCTTATTTAATAACTTCTTTAATAAACATTCCATCTTTAGCCTTAGTGTCAATACTTTCGTTGTTTAGTAAAATGCAAATTCATGGCCTTGCAGTAGTCTAATCCAAGGCTTCTCAGTGGATTCTCATCGACGTTGCCACCCAGGATGCAGTGACCGAGTACAGAGCACACTCGTTCCCTAAAGCTCCTGCATGACTCACATGGTTTTGTCAAGTAGGATTTCTGGAACAGCATATGAAGGAGTCAATACTTTGCCTCATCTGGAATGGTGTTGTCTGCTTCATTTTAATTTTCACCACTAGTTGGATAGGGTGCTCTTCCTAGAAGAAACTGTTCCCTCTGGAGACATGTTCTTCTATTAGTTCCAGTTGGAGTCTCAGGCGAAAGCAGCCCAGGCTGTGGCTGTGGGGGTAAGCCTGGGTCTGCAAAGGCTTGCAGCCTCACAGTGTCTGTGTCTGCAGAGGACACAGAGTGCTTTTCAAAGTGGCCTCCGCTGCTTGGAGATGTATTTCTTTTCTGCGTATTGATCTTGATTTATTCTCATTTCCGAAGTAACCTTTGTGGTACTATTTCATTTCTTTTAGAAAGGTGAATTGCTTGAATGAACAGGAAGTTGTCTTTTATCAAAGCGTGGCTGCAAGCTTTCTGACTCTCCCTTAAATAGCTTTCTCCTCACCAGCCCACGGTAGCCATACTGCACTCACCTCCAAGGTCTTGTAATTTTTAATTTTTGATGGGTCACATTTGGCTGTCCACATACACCATGTTAGTCCACCAAGTGGCAGTCAGTCTACCTAAGTCTTCACAGTTGGCTGTGCCACAGTATTCGTTTCTCCTGACCTCTGACTGTCCCTCTACAGCCCCCTGAAACCCCCTCTCTCTACCCCTGGAGTGTTAGTGTTCGTCAGGATTCCAGGTTTTATCCACCGTACTTTCTTTGCTCGATTGTTAGTGAAACCTCAGCCACCCTCGTGCCTTCACTGCTGACCTCCAGACCTCCACTGCTGACCTCCAGACCTCCACTGCTGACCTCCAGACCTCCACTGCTGACCTCCACTGCTGACCTCCAGACCTCCACTGCTGACCTCCAGACCTCCACTGCTGACCTCCACTGCTGACCTCCAGACCTCCACTGCTGACCTCCAGACCTCCACTGCTGACCTCCACTGCTGACCTCCAGACCTCCACTGCTGACCTCCAGACCTCCACTGCTGACCTCCACTGCTGACCTTCTGACCTCCACTGCTGACCTCCACTGCTGACCTCCAGACCTCCACTGCTGACCTCCACTGCTGACCTCCTGACCTCCACTGCTGACCTCCACTGCTGACCTCCAGACCTCCACTGCTGACCTCCAGACCTCCACTGCTGACCTCCACTGCTGACCTCCACTGCTGACCTCCAGACCTCCACTGCTGACCTCCACTGCTGACCTCCAGACCTCCACTGCTGACCTCCAGACCTCCACTGCTGACCTCCACTGTTGACCTCCAGACCTCCACTGCTGACCTTCAAACCCATGCTTCTAGCTCAAGTCTTCCTGAGTTTCTGAATCCTACTTGTTTTGTTTTTAAACTTCCTTGAGAATTTTATGTATGAGTACACCATATTCATATGATTCGCACCCCCATCTCCCTGCTTCAGCTCCTCCCATATCCCCCACTCTCTTGAACTCATGGCCTCTTCTATAATGATCATCTGCATAAATATGTATAACCTACTAAGTCCATTAGTGTTGCTCACATGCACGTGTGTAGGGCTGAACACTTGAGATTGGATAGCCTGTCGGGGACTCATCCTTGGTGACAAACGTTTCTCCCTCAGCAGCCATTGGCTATCTACTGATCCTCATGTAGTGGGGGAGCCTTGTGAAATTTCCTCCATTCACAGTGGTATGTCAACTGGAGCTGTCATTATGCAGGTCTTATTTAGGCAACCATATTAAAATTTCATAAATGCAACATCTCTGTCCTGTCTAGAAGACACTAACTTATAGCAAGCATCCACCTGGTCCTCTCTTAAAATCTTGATGCTCCCTCTACCGAAATGATCCCATCGGTATAGAGATTGTGTTACAGATGTACCCCACTGGGACTGGGCACCCCATGGTCACTTATTCTTTACATTTTAACCAGCTGTGGATCTCTAGTAGTTTCTGACAACTCCAAATGTCCAGCTCTTTGCCAGACAGTTATTTGGCTGTCCCAGACTCACACAAGCACCTCACAGTCACATGGCAAAGACAGCCCATCACTTTCTCTAGACCCAAATCTCTGCTGTTTTCCCTTCCAACTAGTGAAATCATTTTCCTATCATCCAGACAGAATGCTCTAGAGTTGTCTTCAATGCCTACGTCTTGCTTCATCCTACATAGCCAATAAACCAATAAGCCTTGGTTTTAAAAAATCACATTATCTATTATGGGGGCACATGTGCCACTGTGTGCATGTGAGGCACAGAGGACAACCTGCAGGAGTCAATTCTCTCCCCCCACCATGGAGGTCCTGGGGATTGAACTCTGGCTCTCAGGCTTGGTAGGAGATACCTTTATCCCCTAAGTTATTTCACTGACCCCAATCCTTGCTTTTAACTCCTAAATGTTTCTCAAGTTCCCTTCTCAGTTTTCAGTGGCCTAGATGTATCTCATATAAGCTTTTGGAATGAATGACCTGCTCCCTCTTATGCACGATTTTACTTCCTTGAATCCATCATGTACAAATAATCTTTCGGACACATATGTGTGTGAGAGTGTGTGTGTATGACTGAAAATCACTAACAGCTCCCTGACATCACAACTGCCTGTAACTCAAGCTCCAGGGGATCCAATGCCTTCTTCTGGCCTCCAAGAACACCTAGACAGAATGTGGTGTACATTCATACATACACACACTCAGACAGGCACACTGAAACACACACATCTTTAATCCCAGCACCTGAGAGGCAGAGGCAGGTGGATCTCTGTGTGTTTGAGACCAGCCTGGTCTACAAAGTGAGTTCCAGGACAGCCAGGGCTACACACAGAGAAACCCTATCTTGAAAGAAACAAAAAAAGGAAACAAACCAACAAACTGGCTTAAGGTTACCCTGACACATTGTACTGTAGAAGAAAGAGGTTATGGGAACTTTGATAGTTGCAGAATGGAAGAAGTCATAAGTCAAAGCTTTGGTCTAGTACAATGGTGGGGATATCAGGTAGGTGGGTAGCCATCACAGTATCAGGGTGACCCATCTCCTTCCTTTTGGACACCAGGGCCACCTACTTGGTCTTGATGGAGTTTTAGGGACCCAGCTCTCCTTGTTCCCCTATGATAGGGGGACAGCCTTACCAACCTCACCAAACCCCACCACTTAATTGTATCTTTAGAGGTTCTCACCTTACCCATCCATCCCCTTGCTGAGAAGGCACCTCTTGGCCAAAGTGGGAGCCTCTATTTCCTTCTCTCTCCCAATCCACTTGACCCCAGGCTCGCCAACCCTTCCCCTCCTCCAAATCACGTGATCAGACACACCTCCCTTGCCAGCCTCCCAGGTGCCTCCCTAATTATGGGTCACCCCAAACACTTCTGTAACCAAACATAATCCTCCTCTCATCATCCAACTACAAAACCCTTTCACTCCCATCCAGGGCAAAAGCGGATGTCACCAGCCTGCCTGGTCCTGGTTGTTTGGAAAGTTTTGCTGTCTGTCTATATGTGCAGATGGGTCTGTGTTTTCTGGTGTGTCTAAGTCTTGTGGCAAACAGGAAACCAGAGATGGAAATGGTTCTGGCTCAACTGAATGTATGAATGATGGTGACCACCACACGTTTTGTTTCTGACTGGTCTCCTTTGAGTCTGCAAGCTTTCTGTATTCTGTGTTGATTGGTTTTGTTTCTGCTTTCTCTCCTCCGCCAGCTGCCAGCCATCACCGCTAGTGCTGCTTGTTTTGATGGCCAGGGCTCAGAATTTATCTCCGAGCCTTCTAGTCACTGGATTCAGTTTAACAGGGATTCAAACGTCCTTTGAGTGTGGATAATATTAAAGTTGTCCCCCTTTATTGGAAAGCTGGCTCTGAGGTTTGGTTATGGCTCCTCCTCTAGACCCAAGCATGTTTGTTTAAAAGTTTCCTCCAAAATCTTTGTCCTGTGTCAGGCTGGCCACCGGACTGTGACAGAGAAAGAAGAGCAGAACAGAACAAAAGGCTCTCCAGGAACTTGCTGACTGCTCTCAGTAATAACTCCTCGTGTCGGTGGTAAATGGTTAGATGGGGGGGTGTGGAAGTTTAAGAAAGTTCTGAGGGTCCAAGAAAGTGTTTCAAGGTCTGTAAATCCAAGTTCTGAAGGCGTAAGAAAGTGAATTAAGGTAATGAAAAACATGTTTCAGATTTCTTCCCCCTAATGCTATTTTATATTAAGATTTCAAAGGTACAGGAAACCTATTCTCCATGGTTCAACCAGACTACTCACCAGCAGGTTGACAAAAGGAGATACTTGTCCCTATAACACCTAAATCAACTTCTAAAACACCTGTCCCCTATGCTT
Organism: Peromyscus eremicus; assembly: GCF_949786415.1. Taxonomy (NCBI): domain Eukaryota; kingdom Metazoa; phylum Chordata; class Mammalia; order Rodentia; family Cricetidae; genus Peromyscus; species Peromyscus eremicus. Next base: position 61,836,229 of record NC_081417.1, read on the forward strand.
GCTTTCTCTGTGTTCGAACTAGAGATTCCTGTTGATGTTGGCCAGAGACTGATGGAGGCTGCCCTTAAGGGTCCTGTAGGAGGGAGACACGATGCATATTCAGGAAGGAGTTCTACCTTTTATGCACAATGACCACTTAAAGCTGGGCAGATGGCAGGACATGACAAAAAGGCGCTGCCACCGGAGAACACCAGCTCCCGCGATTCGAGCCCTCTTCAGCCCCCCGCCCGTCCCCCAACTCCGCCCAGGCCCGTCGCATTTGTCTGACGTCCCAAACGCGCCATTCCACCGTCTATTTGAGCAGCACCACCCCCGTGGCCGTCCACACGCGCGCAGGAGCGAATTCTCGGCGCCGGAAATCCGGGACACGTGACCAAGTGACAGCGCTCGCTCGGTGGCGGGGCTCGCTTGAGGTGCTGCGGCACAGCACGGGATGGCGGAGGCGCCTCCGGTCTCAGGTACTGTCCGCTTCCCCGCGCGGGACCTCTGGGGTGCGGCAGTGTAGTCAGCAAGGAGATCGGAAGGGGTTCGGGCCCTTGGGGTGGCGAGAGGGGCGCGTGCTGCGCGGGGACAGTGGCTCGCAAGGGCCAAGCCACGCGTGCTGCGCGTCCGGACCCCGCCATCATCTTCCACCGGGTGCTGAAGCTCGGCCCCTGGGTTCCCGAGGAGAGCGGACGGGTCCCGGTGCCCAGCGAGCGGCCGTGGGCGTCCCGCGCCCCCGCGGGGCTCCTTCCGGCCTTCCCGAGGCAGCGCGGCGCGGAGTCCGGCGGGCGGGCGGGCGGGCGTAGGCGAGGCTCGGTAGCGGGCCCTGGAGTCCAGCGAGTTTGCGCGCACGGCTAGGGGTGTGTTCCCAACCTCTCGGAGCGGCGGCGAGCCGCGGGCGCGCGCCAGCGGGGCCAGCCTCGAGGGGTTTGGAACCCCGTTCTGCCGTGACGTGTGTGACCCCAGTCTCAGTTCCCTCATCTGTCAGTTTGGAGGCAGTAAGCTAATTCCCGGACCTTACCTGTTCTGTGCCTGATTGTTGGCTCACTTTCCTTCCTGGAGCTCCTCCGTGGTGGAGACAGCCTCATTTGACTGTTAATATAAGTTATTTCCATTTTATTCCGGGTGTATCGGTAGATCCGGGGTTTCAAATTTAGTGGACAGCGATCAAAAAGAAACATTTAGCACTGGGATATTTGTGCACACTTACCTAACGTAAAAGTGAATCAAGAAACTGGAGAGTTGTTGGTGCTGTGTTTAAGAACACTACCTCAAGCTGGGCGTGGTAGCTCACATCTTGAATCCCAGCACTCGAGAGGCAGAGGCAGGTGGATGTCTGTGAGTTCGAGGCCAGCCTGGTCTACAAAGCGAGTTCCAGGACAGACAGGGCTACACAGAGAAACCCTGTCTCGAAAAACAACAACAAAACCAAACCAAACCGAAACAAAAAACCCTACCTCCTCTTCCAGGAGAACCATGGTCCATTTGCACAACCACCTGTAACTCCAATTCTAGGAGATCTGACGCCCTCTTCTGGCCACCAAGGGTATCAGCACATACGTGGCATATATCCAGTCCCCCTCCTCTCTGTAAGGTGCGGGCGCATCCAAAAAAATTTCTTTAAGTGAACCAAATATTTCAGTGGTCTCAGGCATTGTGGCACACGCCTGTAATCCCAGCACTGGCTGAAGCAGGAGGATCTTTGAGTTTGAGGCCAGCCTAGTCTACATATCTAGTTCCAGGCCAGCCAGGGCTACGTACTGAGCCCCTGTCTTGGAAGGGCGGGCTGAGGGTTGAGGGGGAGAAGCAGTGGTTTCTTTAACTACCAACAACGTACTAACTTTACAATTTAAAAAAATGCTTGTCACAACCCACTCCATAGATTTGACTTCATGGCCTGCTCTTCCTGAAAATCAGCACAGCAACGTGCAGCATTGGCTTGAATTATAGTTGTGCTCCTGACACATCTTGTTAGCACACTAGTAAGGCTGTGCGTGTGTTTGTGTACTGAGCCACAGGTAAGGTGTCCATCCTGGCTCAGTCTAAAGAGTGAGTGGAAGAACACACTGCATTGGTGTACCCTAGACTTGGCTCGGATATAAAAATCATCCTGGGGAGTGGAAAACTTTAGGCAGATACATTATTATTTTCTCTAGGCCTTCACTAGCCCTCTAAACTGAATCTGGTGATCTTCTTACCTCTGACTTACTTCCATACCCGTAGGTATTTGAAGCAGAGTTGAGTGAGGGCTAGTTGTGACTCATAACTTTAGCCTTTAGGACTCTGCACGAGGTTACTACTTCCACTCCCTAAAGCATTTTCTGAGTCCCCTTGTTCAAGAAATCCCTACTTCCTTGTTTCTATAGTCTTTGTCCTTACCTTAACATCGACTCTTGCTCACACACTCCCCAAGCCAGTGGTCCTCAACCTTCCTAATGCTGGGGCCCTCGTGTTGTGGTGACCCCCAACCATAAAATCATTTTTGTTGCTACTTCATAACTGTAATTTTGCTACTGTCATGACTTGTAATGTAAATGTCTGTGTTTTCTGCTGGTCTTACATGACCCTTGTGAAAGGGTCGTGGAACTCGCTTTGTAGACCAGGCTGGCCTTGAACTCTCAGAGCTCCACCTGCCTCTGCCTCCCAAGTGCTGCCCGTGATCAGACTTTTTGCACAACACTACTGTGCTGTGTTTTGTTGGTTCTCTGGTCCCCTTACTTGTATTACAGTGATGCCCTGGCGAGAAGACAGCTCACTTACAGCTCACTTCCACTTCAAATAGTGAAACAAGTGTCTGACTTGTGCCATGGCACAGTTTCCTGATTCATGTGCCCCTTTCCCCTTCCTGTCTCTAACCGTCTTTCTGGAGGCTTCGGCCTAGGTCTAGTGAAAACAACTGTGTATGACTAGGTACAGCATTGTCTGGATCTGTTCATTACTACACAATGTGAAACATCCTTTACCAGGCTATTGGGCAGCTTTACTGACCTTTTTTTCTAGCCCCTCTTTCCATCCTTGCTTCTTCCGTAGCAGGAGAAAAGTGTATAGCACCTCTTGGTACAGTTTACCTGTTCCCACTTTTAAATTTATCTCGTTTCCAGAGTGCCTCTGCCACTCTCTGAGTTTGTCTAAATCCTCTTGCCATTTTGTAAGGCTCTCTACCCCACCCTCAGAACACTGCCTATGTGGAAGTGTTTGGGACAAATCCTGATTGAGTGAGAGGTTTCTCGATGGCCTTTATGATCTCACCAGGCCTTCGCTGTGTCTCTGCTCTCTGCTGTGAGTGTGCACTGTAGGAATAAGCATGAAGTCATGAGTGCTACGTGTCCTAAGTCAGAATTCTGAGCCTGCCTTGGAGTGCCCATGGCCTTGGGCAGGTCACTGTGCTGTAGTTTAAAAAACAAGAATGTGAAGATGACGTGAGTTAATGGGGCTGGAGAGATGGCTCAGCTGTTAAGAGCACTCACTGCTCCTCCAGAAGACCAAGTTTGGTTCTTAGCCCTACACACCAGGTGACTCAGAACTGCCTTAACTCCAGCTCCAGAGGATCTGATAGCTTCCCTTGCCTCAAGACACCCACATACTCATGGTGTACACACACAGATACCTACACGTACACATTTAAAACAGAATAAGGACGTTAACACATGAAAAGTGCCTAGAAGAGTGTGTGGCACATACTAAGTACCTAAAAAGTGCCAAGCCGTAGAAATCCCCAAGTTTTTCAGCATACCCATTGGAGTCTGTCTTCAGATAATTGTAGCTCTAAAAGCAATAATAAGGTATCACTTTAACCACTGTAGGCATGGTATTGCTTTACTTTACTAACTTAGGATCCCTAGTGGCTCCAATGTAGGGATTATGTTCTCCATTACATATCCGAAAACTGGGACTGAGTAACACATTAAAGCATAATAAAGCAGGACATGATAGTGCATGCCTGTAATGACATCACTTAGAAGGTTGAGGCAAGAGGATTTGAAGTTTGAAGCCAGCCTGAGCTATATAGTGAATTTGAAGGCAGCTGGGCTACATAGTGAGGCCTTTTCTCAAATGGCAGAAAATAGGTGATGTAGAACAAACTAAATGGCAGGCAGGGACTTAAATTCATGCCTTACAGACTGTTGATTGCTACTGTAACTGACTTTCTTACTGACTGGTTTGTGTCATTAGGCAAATAGTTTGTCTTCTGTCTCTGTCTGTCTGTCTGTCTGTCTCTCTCTCTCTCTCTCTCTCTCTCTCTCTCTCTCTCTGAGACAGGGTCTTACTGTGTAGCCCTGACTGACCTGAAACTCATTGTGTAGACTAGGCTAGCCTCAAGCTAACAGACATCTGTCTGCCTGCCTTCGCCTCCTGAGTGCTGGGATTAAAAGTGCCCTGGTAGATGGTTTCTTTAGGCTTCAGGAACTGAGCTGGCTGTACTCAGAATCACCTGGTGGGGGGATGAGTAGGCTGAAGTTAAAGTAAGGTTACATTTTAACACTTGGAAATTTTAGAACATGTTGTAGGTGTTACATGTAAAAAGCCCAAACTGTATTCCTTGGGGGAAGAGATGGAGACTAGCCAACTCACTATGCTAATATTGTCTGGACTCTTAGGGGCCATAATAACTCTGAAATAAACGTTGTTATCCTTCATTATAGATGTAGAAACTAAGCCCTAAGCTCATTCAGACTTTAAACCCATTCTAGCTGATTTCAAAGCCTGTTTGCTTGCTATTATGCAATGCTGCTTTAGTGTTTTGAAAGACCACATGGAACTCCTGACCAGTACCGCGTCCCTAAACCTGATCTTCAGTTTTTATTGAGACCAAGTCTCACTCTAGAACCTGGGCTAGTCTCAAATGTTTGATTCCCCTGCCTAGGCCTCTCCAGTGCTCTGATTAGAGGTATGTACCAACATGCTCTGTCTTCTTCCAAGGTTTTGGTTTTGCCTGAGGTTCTCATGTAGCTCAGGCTCTTCTTGAGTTTGACTCCCAAGTGAGGGGATTCAGTGCATACTATCATGCCTGGCTTTGGCTCTCCTAAGATTTTAGGATAAATGCATGTTTGTAGTGCTAGATGGCCTAGGCCATCAGTGGATATCAGTGTGGCCACTAGACATGGGATACTAATCGTCCTCCACAAGGACTGAGAGCCCAACACTTTCACAAGAGACTGATCTCATTAAGCCTATTTTATACACTGTCCTTGAGAAAATAGTTTTACATGTGCCTTTTAGAGTCGTGGGCTTCATAAGTGACACTAATTTCTTACTGGATATCTATTTCTTGTTTCCTAGACACTTTTAAATTCAATACAGATGCTGCTGAGTTCATTCCTCAGGAGAGAAAAAATTCTGGTCTAAATTGTGGGCCCCAAAGAAGACTAGACGCTAATAGGATCGGCAGAAGAAATTACAGTTCCTCACCTCCCTGTCCCCTTCCTAGGCAGGTCCCTTATGATGACATCTCTGCTGTTCATCAGCACAGTTACGCCTCTGGAAGCAAACCCAAGAGTCACCAGGCTTTCTTCCAGGTGTCCAATAAGTCCCACAAGAACCATGGCCTTCAGAATCAGCCGTGGCAGAAACTGAGGAATGAAAAGCACCAAAGCAGAGTCAAGAGAGCCCAAGGGCCCACTGACCAGACATCAGATGCATCTAGTTTAGAGAGCGTGACCAGGTCAGAGAGTGGGACAGACCCTAGGGAGCACAGCCCTTCTGAGAGCGAGACAGACGTGGTTATTGCAGATCCCAGGGGCGCAAAGCCCAAGAAGGCAGCCCAGCTTACGTACAACTATGGCAGAGGACCAAAGGCCAAAGGGAAACTCAAATGCGAGTGGGGAAGCAGAGTGAGCCCCAAGTCTGAGGATGAAACTAGCAGACCTGTGGGCGTTTCCCACGCTGACTTCTCAGATGCGCCCTGTAGAAAAGCTGTAGTGGATGGATGTGTGTCAAGACGGAATGAGCAGAGAAGATACCCACAGAAAAGGCCTCCCTGGGAAGTGGAGGGCGCCCGACCACGACCAGGCAGGAACCCACCCAAACAAGAGAGTCAGCGACATATAAATTCAGGGCCCAAAAACAACATGCCCCCCATTCCAAAGGACAATCTCAGAGAAAGACTGACAAAGCCAGCCTGTGACACTGGGAATCTGGCAGTTGTCAACAAGTCTTCCAGAAGGGTTGGCCAAGAGAAGAATGCTGCACGGAGACAGGACCCCCAAGTGCTTTCTCCTTTCCCCAGAGGCAAACAGAACCATATGCTGAAGAATGTGGAAACACACACAGGTAAGTGCCTGGAGGGGAGGGAAGATGGCGTGATGTGAGTTTTCAAGCAGTACACTCCAATCATTTAGAAACTAGACAATAAAAAGGTAACACAGTGAAGTCTCTGCCTCACTTCCTCCCCTGCTTGGATCCTGCCCCTACCCACTGCTGCCCTCATTGGTACCCTCTTACTCTGTTTTCTTGTTGGTTTGAGACAGTCTTTATAGGTTACCCAGGGTGGCCTTGAACTTGTGCTCCTCCTGCCTCAGCATCCTGAGTAGCTGGTATTACCAGCCTTCACCTCCAGGCCCAGCACTTTTTTGGTTTACTGAGTTTCCTCCACTAAATCATTATGTAAGGGCTTTAAATGTAGCTGGAGACGGTACAGCTGTCTGGTTGTTAGATTCTTTGTGAATTAAGCTAGCAGAAGCAGGACATGGTAACATCCTGTTGCTCCTGTTGATTACAGCTTACATCTTCTCCTCTCATCTTGTTCGCTCCATTGCATTGGTCCTGTCTCGTGTCTTAATTCTTTTCCGTTCATCTTTTGCTCCATCATCTGAGAACAGCTTTTCCAAAACACATCTTGAGCCCATCATTCCTGTCCGGATTCTGTCACCTGGAGATACTGGCTTCTGCTGTCCTCAACAGTCCCATCTTCTGTTGCCATGCTCTATGCCATTTTATTCCAGATCCCTTCCTGTTTTGTTATCCAAGCTCTTGTGTGCGGTTCCCTCTAGCTAGAGTTCCTACCCCTTTAGCTCACTGCTAAATTTTTGTTGTTGTTGTTGTTTGTTTTATTTTTACTTTCAATTTTTTATGTGTATGGCTGTTTCATTTGTATGTATATTTGTGTGCTATGTGTGTGCCTGGTGCCCATGGAGGCCAGAAGAGGACATCAGACCCCCCTAGAACTGAAGTGAGAGCTCATTGTAAGCCACCAATGCTGGGAATCAAACCCGAACCTCTGGAAGAAGCAGCCTGTGCTCTTAAGCACTGAGCCATCTCTCCAGCCCTTTGTTTTTGTTTCTGAGACAGGGTCTCACTATGTAGCCCTGGCTGTCCTGGAACTTGCTATGTAGACTAGGCTGGCCTTGAACTCACAGAAATCTGTCTGCCTCCTAAGTGCTGGAATTAAAGATTTATTTTTGTGTGTGTACACCTGAGTGTATGTAAGTGCATCACTGTGTATGCCAAGAAGCCTTCTGAGGCCAGAAGAAGTCATCAGATCCCCTGAAACTGAAGTTACAGGTGGTCAGGAGCTGCCATGGGGGTGCTGGGAACTGAACTCAGGTCCTTAGCAAGATCAGTATACCACTGAGCCGTCTCTTCAACAATAAACTCCTTTTAGACAGGATTTCGCTGTGCATCCCTGACTGGTTTGGAAGTCTCTATGTAGATTAAGCTGGGCTAGAACTCCTAGAGTTCCTCTGCTCTCCCAAGTGCTAGGATTAAAGGTTTATTCTCCAGCTCCACTAGTAAACTATAGATGTTTCAAAAGCTAATTTAGTTACATATCCAGGGAGCCTTTTCTTATCCTTATAGTATTTATCTGCTCCAGTCCTTAGCAAGCATGTCTTTCTGTATCACTATATATACTTCGTTTCCAAATTTATCACTTGAAACCATAATTTGCACCTTGAATCCCAGCACTCAGGAGGCAGAGGCAGACTGATCTCGGTGAGTTCCAGGACAGCCAGGTCTACAGAGTGAGTTCCAGGACAGTCCGGGCTACACAGAGAAACCCTGTCTTGAAAAACCAAAAAACAAAACAAACAAACAAAAAAAAAACAGAACCCATGATTTGTTTTCCTGACAGCCCTGTCTTAGACTAGTTACGAAGAAGATAGTTTCTTTCCTATGGAGCTCTGACCTCTGGGTGCCAGGATTAAAGGTATGCACCACCACCCCACCACCAGCCCCAGAGGTGTCCCTGTGTAGCCCTAGCCCGGAACTTGGTATGTAGACCAGGCTGACCTTGAACTAACAAAAATCTTCCTTTCTCTGCCTCCTAGTGCTGGGATACCAGACACAGACCACTGTCCTTGGCCTAGATAGCATATCTATCTTTCTTTCTTTTTTCCTTGTGGTGTTCTTGTTCACACAGCTCTTAGTTATTAGTCGGCTCTGACTGTTACACAGAACTTCTGTTGAACTAAATACTTTCCTGCAAGTACTTTCTACCTTTTGGTTCTTCTGAAGAAGCACATGTTCTCTCCGCATAGTTACCATCCTGTCCCCTTCTTTGCAAATAAACCTTTACAGTGTTTACAGTTGTGATATTCTTCACGCTGCCTTGAGTGTGTATTTCATCAAGGCAGAGCTAGGTATGGCAGGGAGCATACCTTTGGTACTAGCACTGGAGAAGACTGAGTTTGGACAAACTGCTACTTAGCAAGGTCTCTGTGTGTATTGGGGGTGGGGGATAACTTCAGTACGGAAGCTCTTCCTTGTGAACTTTTGCCTTATTGGTCTCCTTTTGGTTTGTTGTGAGACTTTGACCTAATCAATGATGTTACCACCTGCCCAGAGCTTTTTTTTTTTCCACTGAGCTCCCCCCACCCCACTCCCACAGTGTTTTTCTGTATAGCCCAAGCTGGCCTTGAACTCAGATCCACCTGCCTCTGCCTCCCTGGCCCTGCATTTATATCAACTTCTTTAAGAACAGCTGCCTTGTCAGACTATGGTGGACAGTGGCGACGCACGCCTTTAATCCCAGCACTCGGGAGGCAGAGGCAGGTGGATCTCTGTGAGTTCAAGGCCAGCCTGGTCTACAGAGTGAGTTCCAGGCCAGCCAGAGCTGTTATATAGAGAAACCCTGTCTCCAAACAAACAAACAACCAACAAAAAGAGCAGCTGCATCCCTTAGTGGTAGTGCATCCCTTTAGTCTCAGCTGCTGTTAGCTGGGCAGTGGTGGTGCATCCCTTTAGTCTTAGCACTGGAGGCAGAAAGCTCCCAAGTGGTGGGATTAAAGGCATGCATCACTATTGCCTGGCTAGTTTTCTGGTTTTGTTTTTTGGTTTTTTGGTTTTTCGAGACAGGATTTCTCTGTGTAGTTTTGGTGGCTGTCCTGGATCTCACTCTGTAGACCATGCTGGCCTCGAACTCACAGAGATCCGCCTGGCTTTGCCTCCCGAGTGCTGGGATCAAAGGCGTGCGCCACCACCGCCCGGCTAGTTTTCTGTTTTTTAAAAACAGGGTTAGATTATGTTCCCTAGGCTGTCTTCAGACTTTGTATGTGGCCTGGCCTGGCCTTGAACTCCTGCTTCAGCCTCTCTAGTGCTGCGATTACAGGTGTGTGCCACCAGGCCAAGTGTTAGCTTTGTGGTTTTGTTGTTTGTTTGCTGGTTAGTTTTTTTTTTTTTTTTTTCTCAAAGCAAACTAACATTATCTGGGAAGTGGGAATTCCAACTGAGAAAATGACTCCATCAGATTGGCCTGTAGGCAGGTCTGGGGGGGAATTTTCTTGATTAATAATTGATGTGGGGGCCTACCCCATTGTGAACAATAGCACCCCTGGGCAGGTAGTCCAGGGACGTATAAGAAAGATGGCTGAGGGCTGGAGAGATGGCTCAGCAGTCAAGAGCACTGGTTACTCTTCCAGAGGATTTGGGTTCAATTCCCAGCACCCACACGGCCAACTCAGAACAATCTGTAACTCTAGTTCTGGGAATTCAACACCCTTATACAGATATACATGCAGGTAAAAAATACCAATGCACATGAAATAAAAATAAATGTAAAAAAGAAAGAGGTAACTGAAGATGAGCCTGAAAAGCAAGCTAGTAAGCAGTGGTCCTCCATGGCTTCAATTCTTGCCTCTAGATTCCTGACTTCCTTCACAGTGGACTAAGATGTAAGCTAAAATAAATCCTTTCCTCCCCAAGCTGCTTATGGTAATGGTGTTTTATCACAGCAATAAAAAGCAAACTGGAACAGTTTGTTTCTGGTTTTGTTCTTTAAACTCAAGGACAATCTTTACTACAGTTTAAAACAAAACCTCCTAGGAAAGCAAGCTGTAGTCTGTAGAGAAGAATGGAGAAAGGAACAGGTGGGGGAGGATGCCGCTTGAGTCCAGCTAGTGTGGAGGTTAGCCACATGTCAGCAGTGGCCACATGGAGAGGTGAGCCTCGGAGAAAGCCCAGTCAGAGTGCTGGAGAAAGCTTACAACAGAGGCTTTGTTGTCGTTTTCTTGAAAGCGTTATTTGGTGGGTGGACCTCAGTGTAAGGATCTGAGACTTTTGGTGGGGAGTTGGGGTTGGAGACAGAAAAAACGGTTATTGGTGTATCTGCGAAGTTTGCAGTCGGTTAGCGCTTCATGAGGTCTCTGGGTTCCCCAGGTTGTCTCAGTGGCTTGCGTCCTTTCACTAATAGACTGTTCATCTAGAGTCATACAGTAGACACGGTCATGGCTGAGAAAGGATGGGGAAACCCTAGTGTGAAAAGGCCTATGGGAACTGAAAAAGAACCAGTGGTCGGACAGGACTGGCACCTAACATGGACAAATCTTGGCACTCAAACCTGATAGTTTACCAGCACAGAGCAGCTCTAGAATTCCACAGTTACCATATTTTACACATTAGACATGTTTTACTAAAACCAAAGAGAAAGGTACTGTTGCCAGTGAGAGATTTATATTTCTTTCTCTAGGACCTCTTTGGAGCTATTTGTTATTTTTTTTACTGTGGTTGCCCACTGTGTCTAAGGTACTACTCTAATAAAAATCTTTGTTTCCAAGGGGAGTACACTCTGTGTATACAGTTAGATAATAAGCAATATGTATAATACATAACACATGGTTTATCAGATAAGTTTTGTTTTCTTTTTATAAGACAGGGTCTGACTATGTGGCTTAGGTGAGCCTCTGAGTCTTGATCCTCCTGTCTCAGCACCTGGCGTGCTGGGATTACAGGAATTAACCATGATGCCTGACACTGGCAGGTAGCTGTCAATGTTAAGGAAACATACAGTGTGGAAGGAGAACAGATTATGTTCAGGGAGCGAATTGTAGTTTTTGTAAGTGTGACTGAGGACTGTTTCATGAGGAGGTCACATTTTGAGTAAATAATGGCGTGAGTGAGGAGCTGAGCCATGCAGAAATCTAGGGCAAGTCTTGTAGGCACAGTACGGGGCATAAAGTCCCCAGGAAGGAATCTACCCGAAGAGCAGTGAGACTGAGAGGAGGTGGGGGGGCCACTGAGGATTTGGGCTTTTACAGTCACAAGATAAGAGCTGTGAACAAGGGCCTGGGGACATGGCTTAGCATTTAAGAGGACTGACTGCTTTTGCAGAGGACCCAGGTTCAGATCTAGCACCCACATGGCAACTCACAATCGTCTGTAACTCCAGTTCCAGAGGATCTGGCACTTTTTTCTGACCTCTGAGGGCACTAGGCACACATGTGGTGCACATGCAGGCAAGACACTCATAAAGTTGTTTGCTTGTTTTGTTCTGTTTTAATTGGAAGAGTACATCTAATTTTCTGTACCACCCCTGTACCAAAAGTGGGATTTGAACCTGGGGCCTCTTGGTGCCGAGCAGGCCCTTTCCTGCTGAGTTGTATTACTCCCTTCTTTCCTTCTTATTGTGAGACAGTGTCTCACTAAGATGGCTAGGATAGCCTCGCCATCATTCTGTATCAGACAGGTCATAAACTTGTGGTCCTCCTGTGGGAGCCTGCCTCGTAGCTGGGATCGCTGGCTTACAGCCTCCAGGCCAGACTTAATTTACAATTGCTGCTCTTACTGCTGTGGTCAAAAGTAGAAAGACTAGTAAGGAAGGCACTGTAATAATCCAGGTAACAGAAAGTAGCTTAGACCAGATGAGGGCAGCAGCAATTGGATTCTGCAAATTACTGACATAATGTAGAATGTGTGAGAGAAAGCCTTTGTAAAGGACTTACCAGTAATTTGTGGGGGTTCCACAGTTGGTGGCCATCCGTCAACACGTCTGTATGATTTGTATGTTAGTGGCCCAACGTCACTGCAGCTGGATTATAAACCAGTAGTTACAAGGCAGGGGTGGTGCATATCTGCAGTCACAGCCCGCTGGAAGTTGAGGCAGGAGGACTGAGGTTAAACTGAGCAGCACAGCAAGACTGTCTCAACAACAGCAACAAAAAAGTTGCTTCTTAATAAACTAAGAATAGTGACTAAGACAATCTAGCTGGGGGTGGTAGCACTTGGGAAGTGGGGACAGGAGGAAAAGGAGTCCAGACCAGCCTGGCTTACACAAGACCCTCTCTCAAAACTTCTAAATAAATAAGTAAATAAAATGACAATCAACAGATGATTGCAATACTCTTAAGTCCATTCAGTACTTACTGTTATTAATTATTATTTGTGATGTTTTGAAACAAGATTTCATTATATAGCCCAGGCTGGTCTTGAAATCTTGAGCACAAGTGAGACTCCTGAACCCTGGATCACAGGCCTGAGCTACAGCTCTCAATGTTTCCTCCATTGTAGGAATCCCTACCCACACGGCTCCTTTCTCAGTCCTGTCTCAGCAACTTCTGCCCTTTCTTGGCCTCAAAGTCTGAATAGCCACGTACTCAGAATCAGCTGTCCCTTTAAGTCTGTTAGAATATGCTCTCAAACGACGTGTTTCTTTATTGACTGAAGTGAGGAGTGGTTTTCTATGTTTCAGTTTGTTCGTTTGTTTTAAACAGGTTCCCTCATTGAGCAGCTAACGACGGAAAAATACGAGTGTATGGTGTGCTGTGAGCTGGTTCAAGTCACAGCCCCGGTGTGGAGCTGCCAGAGCTGTTTCCACGTCTTCCACCTGAACTGCATCAAGAAGTGGGCCCGCTCTCCAGCGTCTCATGCAGGTCGCTTGTTTCTGTCTCCTGGGCTCTTCACTCACGGCTTGGATAAACTTGGCTTGTAACCTACCTTCAAAGTGCTAGCCGGGCAGTGGTGGCACACACCTTTAATCTCAGCATTCGAGAGGCAGAGGCAGGTGAATCTCTGTGAGTTCCAGGCCAGCCTAATCTACAGAGCGAGTTCCAGGACAGGCTCAAACAAATCTACACAAAGAAACCCTGTCTCGGGGGGGAAAAAAAAAAAAGATTTGAAGAAGCATTCATAAATAAAAAGAATAAAACTAGCCAGGAGGTGGTGGCCCACACCTTTAATCCCAGCACTTGGAAAGCAAAGGCAGGTGTATTTCTGTGAGTGTGAAGCCAGCCTGCTTTACATAGCAGGGTTTGGGCTAGCCAGAGCTACATAGTATGACCCTGCCAAAGAAACCAGATATGTCTATAGTTTGCTTAGACATTTATATAAATTGTTCAATTTATCCTCCAGATATTAGGTTGTTTCTGCATTTCACAAATCTCTGTAGTATCTAGGCCCTTCCTAAAGAACACTAGTGTTTATGGGTAATGCAGATCTTGCTGAGAATGTATATGCTCCTTATGCTGTGGCTCGTTAATTCAGGACATAGGGATTTTCCTGTATACCTCTTTTCAAGTCACTATTCAGTTAATGTTGGTATTAGAGATGGTTGAACAACATGGATACCTACTTGATTCACCACATTAGTCTTTGTAGCCTGAATGCAGTATTTAATGAAGCATTCAGCATTGTGATTTTTTTTTTCTTTTTTTGAGAATTTATTCAGAAGTAAAGCAATAGGACAGAATTAATACACTGCAGGGGGACAGCTCGGGTGAGAGTTACTTAAGAGCCTAGATCTGTTTCTTAAATGTCTGCTAATACTCAGCATTTTAATTCTAACTACTTCAATGATGGGAATTCCTGTAGATTTACTTTTTTTTCTTTTTGAGACAAGGTCTCACTAGACCAAGCTGGTCTTGAACTCAGCTCTTGCCTCTGTCTTCCCAGTGCTGGGATTAAGGGGATATGCCACTGCACTTGGCCAGACGTAAAGTTTTAGAATTGCTGTGCTGCCGCTTCAGGAGGGTGCAAAGGATTAAGCCCTAGGGCCCTGTATAGACAAAGCACGTTCCCTACTGCTGAGCTGTATCCCTAACCCAGCTTACGATATGGAAAGGGATTGTACATTCTTTTTTTTTTTAACAGATGGCCAGAGTGGTTGGAGGTGCCCGGCTTGTCAGAATGTTTCTGCACATGTTCCTAATACCTATACTTGTTTCTGTGGTAAGTTTGTTTACATACACTTTTTATTCATACAGTGTACCTAGTGGTCCACAGGGCTCCTTTCAGAAGTCACTGATAAGACCTCAAAGCTGTAAGAGGCTATAATGTTGTACTTATGCATTCCATCACCAAGTGGAGCCATGGGGCTTGGTGCTCCTGGCAGGCTGTTCTGGAGGTGGGTCTTTTCGTTACGCCAACCAGGCTCATGCTGGTTCTAAACTTGAGGCTGACCTCACCAGGGCAATCAGTTGGCAGAGGTAGATATTGATGTGGGTTCTCTCTCAATGTTGGCTGTAACACCTTTGACATTTTAGATTTCAGCAGTGTGAGTAAAGATAGTGTTTAATTTAAAAAATCAATCATTTGTCTTTATAATGGAGAGATTTTTCTATAAACTGGTAATACAAATTAACCTTGAATCTTCCTTCTCTATAGAATAGTTTTCCTGGTTTTGTTTGTTTGATTTTAATTTAAATAGATTCTTTATTGATTCTTTAGGAATTTCACATCATGCACCCTAATTCCACTCACCTTCTGGTCCCCCTCCCCCCCATATCCTTCCCTCACCCCTGTGGCATTCCTCTCAAAAAGAAAATTAAAAAAAAAAAAAAAAAAAGCAAACAAACAAACCAAAAAAGAACCTCTTCATTCCTCCATCTTTCCTGCCTCTCCAACACCTCTTCATTCATCTGCTGGCATTGGGAGCTGCAGTGTGTCACAGTATACCCTTTTGTCCAGTCAGCTTTACTAGCAAATGTTCATTGCAGTGAGTCAACTGGTCTGGTTCAAGGCCTCTGGTTTCTGGTACACCATCTTCACTGGATCCTCACTGGAGCTCCTCTGGGATATCCTGCTGGTATTGTTCCACAGGACCAGTCCCTTCACAAGTTCCAGCAGGTCCTAGATGACATAGACGTTAGAGTGAGCCAACCCCAGGCCCAGCTGTGGGCCTACGTGGTAGCTGAGCTGGTCATTTTGGGCTGCTGGGGCCTCAGGTGAGAGGGCGGAGCCAGCTCTCCTGTGCCCATGCCGTCAGGGTCACGGTTCTTCCTCTAGTTGATATTGTTTCTTGACAGTGTGATTCTCCCTTTGAACCATTAGGTTTGGATCTACCTTTGTTGCCTCACTGAAACTGTCCTCAGAAGTCATCAGTGACCCTGGCCTTACGAGTCACTTTTTCTGCAACATGACTCCCTTGACACCTTTTACCATTCATTCCCTTCGTAAAAAATGAGCCTGTTCTGTTTCTTTTTGTATACTATCTTTATTGTCCTAGCCAGTTTGCTCATATTCCTCTTATTTTCTTGATGACTGGCTGTTACTCAATCCCTGGTTCCTTCACTAGCAAACATATTCTCCCTCCCCTCTTGTGGGTCCCGGGGTCAACCCCAGAGCCTCACACATGCTGGGCAAGCACTCTGCCACTGAGCCATATCCCTGGCTCCCCTTTTCATTACACCTTCACTTTACTGTCTCCCTTCAGATGCCTTTTTCCCAGAGTACGTCCCGTTTGTTAACCTCATCTCACTCTGGCCTCTCCTTGTGTGGAATGTGCTGGTTGAGTATGTTTTATTACCAAAAATCTGAGTTTAGTATCCTACTGGAAAGGGAATGTGAGTTAGAAATAAGAAGCCACTGGGAAATTAGGCAGACAGAATAATAGCAGGACTTAATTATCTTAAAGGATATGCATGTATTGTGACTTTTTTGAGACAGAGTTTTACTCTGTAGCCCAAGTTACAGGGGAATCTCTGTGAAGACTGATACGGCGACATTGGCTATGAAATTGCCACCCTTTTATGCCTACTGTGAAGCTTTAGAGAGAGGCTGGCTCCTCTGCAGGGGTTCATGTCTTTGTCTCACAGTCTCTTCCTGTTTACTTCAGAGCCTCTGTCCTCTCTTTACCCACCCCTCAGACTCCCCCACAGTGCCAGAAGACATCCTAGGACATGGAAGGTGTTAAGGAAGCGCCCTACCACTGAGCTGTACCCCAGCGCTCTGCCTTTTTTCCTTCTGATCATTACCACAGATAATTCTTTGTCCTTTATTTAAGATTTATTAAGGGTTTATCTAGTAAGCATTTATCTTAAAAATAGAGTTTGTTCAGTAGTCAAAATGGCATTTTCACAGGTAAAGTGACTGTCTTTCTCAAGTAGTCTTGAGGTTTGTATCGTGCTCAGAGTGTTTGATAAGTAGTGTTACTGTCAGCTTTTTGTTTTAGAATGCGATAACGTAGTTGTACTACTGAAAACCATGCTTAAGTTTCACACTGTCTAGCTGTATTGTGCTGTTTCGTAAAAGTTGAGAATATGGTTGAAATTTATAGCATTGACTTTCTCATCTGTTATGTTTGTAGGCAAAGTAAAGAATCCTGAATGGAGCAGAAATGAAATTCCACATAGTTGTGGTGAGGTTTGTAGGAAGAAACAGCCTGGCCAGGACTGTCCACATTCCTGTAACCTGTAAGTTGGAATGATAGATTTCTGGGGACTCCCGGTGGGTGTGCTTTGCTAGTGGCTTTAAGTACACATACTGTTGCCATGTAACAAGATGGGGTAAAGAGTGATACAAAGCATTTGCTGAGCACTGAATCCGTAGTAGGCACTCTACATACGTTATTAAATCCTTTCCACAGCCCAGTGATGTGGTAGGATCATTTCCACTTCATAGATGAGGCTCAGAGAGGTGAGCATCATGCCCAATGTTGCAGTGCTAGGAATGATGGGACTGGGTGTGGAAGCCAGTGGTCCTTCCACTGTTTTGTACTGTTGCTCTAATCTGGAAGTACAGCGCCTGCAGGGAAAGGCGTTTGCTCAGCATCCTGTATGATAGTACTTTGAGAAGGTAAGGAATACCTGGTTTTCTTTTTTATGAAATTCTGATCCCCGTATGGTTAATTAGACTTTACTGTAATTGCCTCTAATTCCCAAAGGATTGCACTTGCCTTCATTTAGAATGCTCCTCCCCAGAAAACAAATTGCAGACCCATGTTATCATATGGGTGCTAGGAATTGAACCTAGATCCTCAGGAAGAGCAGCAAGTGCTCTTAACTACCCAGCTATCTCTCCAGCCTGTAGATTCTAGGGTTTTATTGTTGTTGTTTGCTTGCTTGCTTTTAGAGATGTGGTTTCTCTGTGTAGCAGTCTTGGCTGTCCTGGAACTCACTCTGTAGACCAGGCTGGCCTCTGTGTCCCAAGTGCTCGGATTAAAGGCATGTGCCACCATGCCTAGCCTGTTTGTTTATTTTTTTAAAGACATGAAAGTAGGAGAAGGGGACCAGCTGGAGTGGAAAGAGAGGACAAGAAAAGCCAATGGGGGTAGGGAGGGGGAGGTGAACATCAAATATACATCATATACATGTATGGAACTGTCCTGAAGAAACCCTTTATTATTTAGGCTTTATTATGTGTGTGTGTGTAGGCCACAGCACACATGTGGAAGCTAGAGGAGCATTCTGTGCAGTTAGGACTGTCCCTCCACCTTTATGTGACTTGTGGGACTGACACTCAGCAGGTCGCTCAGCCAGCACCTTTACTTGCTAAGCCCTCTCCACTGCCCTGGTTTGTGATTTTGTTTTGTGTGTTGAGACAGGATCTCATGCTATAGCCCTGGCTGCCCTCAGCCACTCTGTAATCCTCATGCTTCAGCTTCCTGTGTACTGGGATTACAGGTGTGAGCCACTATGCCCAGCAGAAACCACTGTTTTGAACGAGATATATTTTTTATATATATATATATATATATATATATATATATATATATATATATATATATATATCTTTTTTAAAGTCCTCTCAATTTGTAGAAATCCCAAAAATAAGGTTTTCTTAACTTGTGGGTTAAGGTGCTCGCTGCAAAGACTGAGACCTGAGTTTGAACTCTGGGGTCTACATGGTGAAGAAGAGGACTGACTCCCATAGTGTGTCTTGACCTTCACATGGGTACCGTGGACCATGTACGTGCACACACACACACACAAATATTATAAGTGGAATTTCTTACTCAGTCTATGATTGACACTGGTTCTTCATGAAGAAGACAGTATTTATCTGAACATATTGAAATTCCTTGTTTTTTCCTTCTGACTTCTATGCAACATTCTGTTCAGATGTCTAATTCTGCCTAGAGCACTCCGTTCTTCCCATAACCTCTTGCCCCTGTGCTGGGATTCTGCTGCTTACCAGCCTGCTGTCCCCATGTCAGCCTCCTTGTCACTGTTAGCATTGTCAGCCCAGTGCCTGGTTAGTACTTCACCAGCTGATGAGAGCACGTTGCTCCTTTCCTTCCGTCCTTCCTTCCAATCCAATCCAGGGTCTCCCATGTACTAGGCAAGTGATCTACCATTAAGAGTGGCAAGGTATTTTGAGGGTTTTTGTTTGTTTTTCTCTGTGTAGCCCTGGCTGTCCTGGAACTCACTTGGTAGCCCAGGCTGGCCTCAAACTCACAGAGATCCACCTGCCTCTGCCTCCCGAGTGCTGGGATTAAAGGCGTGCGCCACCACTGCCCAGCTACTTTTGTTTTTCTAAAATGATTGATATTCTGAAATGATAATGATGTCAACTTTTTCCTATGTAAAAATATTTATTCTTGGCTTTTTGAATAGCCTTGCTATGTAACCTTAGCTGGCCTGAAACTCATTGTGTAGATCAGGCTGACCTCCAGTTTGCAGTGGTCCTCCTGCCTCTGCTTCTTCAGTGCTGGGATTATGTGCTACCTCATCTGTTTAAAAATATAATTTTTCTTTCTTTCTTTCTTTCTTTCTTTCTTTCTTTCTTTCTTTCTTTCTTTCTTTCTTTCTTTCTTTCTTTTTTTGGTTTTTCAAGACAGAGTTTCTTTGTATAACAGTCCTGGAGGTCCTGAAACTTACTTTGTAGACCAGGCTGGCCTCAAAGTCACAGAGATCCTCCACCTCTGCCTCCACTATGCCTGACTAATGTGTTTCTTATTTAAGTGGCTTTCGAGATATACTAAGACATTCACAGTGGCTTATTTGTTGCCTGTCCCAGTTTGCTTTTGTTGCTGTGATGAAAAACTGACCAAAACCAACTTGGGAAGGAAAGGATTTATTACATCTTACGGGTCAGAACCCACCATCGAAGGAAGCCTGGGAAAGAGCTTACCCAGGAGCCTGGAGATAGGAACTGGAGCAGAGGCCAGAGGAACATTGCATACTGGCTCTCTTCCCCATGGATCATCAGTCAAGACAGTGTCCCCAGACATGTTGACGTCAGACAGACAGTCTGACAAAAGCAGTTCCCTGTTGTCCTTCCCATGAACATTACCGTATTCACAGTAGAGCACAGCTGAGGCAGCTCTGGTCTAGTTTTGGTACATATAGTTTATTCACTGAAGCTTGTTTTTTCTCCAGTCTCTGCCATCCTGGACCCTGCCCACCCTGCCCTGCTTTTACAACTAAAACATGTGAATGTGGACGGACCAGGTAAAGTTCGAATTGGACTGAGGAAGAACTCAGTTTCCATATGCATGATTCCCTTGTGAATGTCTAACATAAAAGATCAGTAAGCAGTAGAAGTAAATGGGAGATGTAAAGAAAGTCGTCCCTTGGTATCCCTGGGGACTTGGTTCCAGGACCTCTGGGGAGAAAAGACAAAGCTCTGCCTAGCGTCTTGTAAGTAAGTATACGGCTGTATCAGTGTAGACGTGCCTGACTCCAGGAAACTGCTCTTGTGCTTGGAGTCTGAGTGGATCAGATTGGGCACACTATTGATTCCTTTCTTCCCTGTTTCTAAGAGGAAACCGGGCAGAGGGAGAGGAGCCCATCCTTCACCCATCCTTCAGGCTTCTTTCCCTCTGCTGCTGCTCAGTAGAAACCAGATGAATGACGATTAATTACCTAGGACAAAGTTTCAGAACTAGCCTTCATTTCACCACTGATTAGAAAACAGCAAAGAGAGAAAGGCAGGGTAGAAAACAGGAACAAAGGAGAAAGAAGTGGAGGAGATGGAGAGAGTCGTTGAGGAAATAAAACATGGAAGGAGGAGGGCTGGAGGGCCTGCTCAGTGACTAAGAGTGCCCGACTATCGCAGAAGACCTGAGGTCAGTTCCCACTCCCATGTGGGGTGGCTCACACCTGCTGGGCACTCCACTTCCGAGGCATATGACATCTCTGGCCTCCGAGGGCACCTGCATCTCTGTTCACAAACATACTCTTACATACATATGTGCACAGAATTTAAAATAATAAAAATAAATCTTTACAAATTAGAAGGAAACACTTAGGTTGGGGCAGCAAAGTCAAGAGAAACATTTATTGGGTGTTGAGGGAAGGGTTTGGACTCTACTGTATAGTAGGGACTTTCAGAGTGCTGTATTTGTGTCTTGTCTTTCTAGGCATACAGTTCGCTGTGGTCAGGCTGTCTCAGTTCACTGTTCTAACGCCTGTGAGAATATTTTGAACTGTGGTCAGCACCACTGTGCTGAGCTGTGCCATGCGGGTCAATGCCAGCCTTGCCGGATAATATTAAACCAGGGTAAGTGGTGTAGACACCTGTTAGCAATGCTCATGGATTTTTCTGGAATTGTATGTTATGTCAACTATATTACAACAAAAACTGCTTCACAGAAACCTACACTAGAGGATCTGGGGAATGGGGATCAAAACCAAGCCCATAATGAGGTATCTATTTATACTTACTAGGGTTCTAAAATGAAAAAGACTAAAAACCAGATGTTGGCAAGGGTGGAGCCACTGGCATCTTCATACTATGTTGGCAGATGTACACAATGTACAGTCACTTTGGACAACTGTTTGTCAGTTTCTTATGAAAGTAAGCCTATGTATATGTTAGAAAGGGTGATACAGGAATGTGTGTTTCTAAGAACCTCACACTGAAAACAACCCAGATGTCCTTTAACTGGAGGAAGGAACAGCGAACTTAGATACATTTCTTTCTTTTCTTTATTGAGACAGACTGGCCTTATTTTGTTGCCTAGGTGGTTCTTCTGTCCCCAGGGTTCTGCCTTGCCTTCCCAAGAAGCTGGTACTGAGCAGTGTGCCATTCAGTGTTTTGGCCACATGTGTGGTTTGTCATGTGGTGGTTCTTCCAGGACCTCTTTCAGCCTTATGTAGAATGCAATGAACACTGCTTCAGGATGTTCAGTACATGCTGGTTCCATAGTACTGTGCAGCCAGCTGTGGCTGCCATGTTGACCGTCAGCTGCTGCTGCCACCGTCGTCTTGTGGTTCTGTCTCTGTACTAAGCGAACCCACAGACAGCCTTTTGGTGTATTCATGATCACTTCCTGATTGGCCAGAGAACTCCATTTGATTTTATTGTGATTTTCTGTCACATGTATATGATTGTGTGGTATATGTTCATGTGTATAATAAGCATGTTCACATGTGTGGGCACCAGTGTGTTCTGACAGGTGTCGTGTGTGCATGTGAAGGCCTGAAATTGACATTGGGTGCCTTCCTTGATTACTCTCTACTTTATTCTTTTACATTTTTTGGCATTTATATATTATGTATGAAAGTATGTATGTGGACACATGCTGTAACATGTGAGACTAGAGAACAACTTAGGAGAGTCAGTTCTCTCTTTTTACCTCATGAATCCAGCGATCAGTGGTGTGTGTTTGGTACCACATACATGCCTGGGGCCCAAGGAGGCCAGAAGAAGACATTGGGTCTGTGAAACTGGAGTTACAGGCAGTTGTGAGCCGCCACATGGGTGCTGGGTCCTCTCTAAGAGCAACTAATACTCTTAAGCACTGAGCCATGTCTCCAGCATTGGAGTGTTTATTTTTAAAATGTAAAAAGTTTAGGTTTCAGTGACTTTGAGACTTCCCTCTTCCCATATGCCAGCAGAAGTTTTTGGTTTGTTTAATACACTATTTTATTTTATGGGTATGATTTTTTTTAACAGGTTCTCACTATGTAGCCATGTCTTGCCTAGAACTTGTTATTAAGCCAGGCTGGCCTTGAACTCAATTACATTTGTTCTGATGTTCATTTCTGTGCTAGTAGAAAGCCTAAATTGTCCTTAGGGAGAGAGAAATTAGCATTCATTAGTTACACAGAATTTCAGTTTTGTTTCTGCGCTTTTAGTCACCATTTATCATGTGAGCAAGGTATACATGCATAGATTAATTTGTGATAAATATCCATTGTGAAAAAATGTAAGGTGACACTTATCAGGAAAATTGTGTAAGTTAATGAAAATTAACCCTTCCGATTTAACTGTAGTATCCAGATTATTAAGAACCTCATATTATGATAAGTTTTTTCAATAGCAGAGACGTTTTTGAAAGCATTTTATGTGAACCCTAATGTAGAAAGCATCAAATCCGTTTTGCTTGGTTGAAATGAAGATGGGAATGTAGATGTCAACCCTTCTGCCCTCTGACATGTCCAGAGAGCCTCACAAGCCATTGTGTTCCACCGTGGCCTTGGATACTGAACTGTGTCTGTCTGCAGGATATGCTGCAGAGGCACAGAGAGGTGTTGGCAGAGGAACGGGAACTTCTTACTCATTCCCATGGAACGCTCTTAGGTGGTCAGAGAGCTGCTGCATAAACCACATTAATTTCTGCATCATGTCTGATCTGTGCTAATGACCATTTCTAGATTGTTGGGAATGTTTTTAAAGCTGGATAGGTTACTAATTTGTCCTTTAAATTGTGCCCTCAAGTGTGCTACTGTGGCAGCACCTCCCGAGATGTGTTATGTGGAACAGATGTGGGGAAGTCGGATGGATTTGGGGACTTCAGCTGTTTAAAGATATGTGGCAAGTAAGATTTTACGTCTTTCTTATTTAGATTAAAGTTGCTTTTGGATTCAAGCGTCATTTTATGAACAGCGATCGATGTCATTGTCTGTTCTTCTTGAAAGGGACTTGAAGTGTGGGAGCCATTCCTGTTCCCAAGTGTGCCACCCGCAGCCCTGCCAGCCTTGCCCACGGCTCCCCCACTTGGTGCGGTGTTGCCCTTGTGGCCAAACACCTCTCAGCCAGTTGCTGGAACTTGGAAGTCATGGTCGGAAGACATGCATGGATCCTGTTCCTTCCTGTGGAAAAGTGTGTGGCAAACCCTTGTCCTGTGGTTCCTCAGGTAACTGGTTGACCTAAAATCTGTTTTTAAAATATTTCTTTGGGGGCTGAAGAGACGGCTCAGTGATTAAGAGGACTCGTTGCTCATCTAGAGGACCCAAGATAAATTCTCAGCACCCACAAGGTGGCTCACAACCGGTTGTCTATAACACCAGTTCCAGGGGATCCTCTGGCCTACGTGAATACACATGAATACAGGCAGGGCCCACACGTGGTGCACACACACATAAAGGCAAATATCCACACACATAAAATACAAATTGAGAAGATTTGGTTTTAATGAATATAAATGTTAACTGCAGTGATGCTTTCACCAAGTAGGAAATGCCACTCTTAAGAGCAGAGGCCCTTACAATGATCAAATTTGGGTAGGTACTTCGTTTTCTTTTGTACTCAGTACACGTGTGAAAATACAGATTTCCAAGGGATTCCTCCAACTTTATCGACAACATCGTCAGTTCTCTTAGCGCCTACTTTAGTACAAACACTATATATACTTTTACTAATCCAGCATTCCACAAGTGTTTAAATGTCATCTTTTGTCATAGGAACATGCTAACACATCTGTGGATGGGATAGTTAGGAACTAATTTCTAAATGTGACAGAATCTCAGCCAGTTAAAGCATTAAAAGAATGCCTCTAGCTAAGCCTCCTGGATAGCTGAGGATGACACTGCTTGAGCTCCGTTTGGGGTGAATGCTTTTCCAAACTTTTCCTTTAAGACAGGGCCTTATTGTGCAGCCCTAGCAAGCCTGGTACTGTGGAGCTCAGCCTGGCATCAAATTGGTGGCTAGCTTCCTAACTCAGTCTCTCCAGGACTGGGATGGCTGATATATGAGCCACCATACCCAGATTGTATTATCTTTTTTTTTTTTTATTTTCCGAGACAGGGTTTCTCTGTGTGATAGTCCTATCTGGCCTGGAACTTGCTTTGTAGACCAGGTTGGCCTCAAACTCACAGAGATCTGCCTGCTTCTGCCTTCCAAGTGCCAGAATTAAAGATATGCACCACCGCCCTGCTCATATTATCTTTCAAGAAACCAGTAACTGGAGATAATTTCTTGCCCGCTGATTGAGTACTCATCTTTCTGTGGACCTGTTACACTGGCTAAAGTGATGGCCTTGGCCCCCGAGGTTTGTCTGGCTGTTTGCTCTATACCTGTGTGCAGTGTGGATCGTTTGTGTGCCTTCTGCGGCTTGGTGTTGTTTAGTTCTCGTTAATATTTTTAGTGGCTGCCTTCTGCTCTCTAATGGTGCCTTGCTTCTTCCTCCTTTGTGACTTTTGGTTGTTTGGATATAGAGATTAGAAGATTTCATTGGAATTAGATATAAAAGAATACTGAGTTTTGTTTGTTTGGGGGTGGGTTGTTGTACTGCTCTGTTTTCTGAGACAGGATCTTGTATGTAGCTCTGGTTGGCTTGGAATTCACTGTGTAGCCCAACTAGCCTCTGTTGCTCTGTCAGCCAGTGGTGGAATGGCGGACATGTTTTTGAGTGTGACTTGGTCTTTGAGGCATGTGCAGATGTGGTTTTGCTGTTACTTGGTGTCTTTATTGAGTGAGCGTTGAAAGGCATGGCTTTAGAAGAAGAAAGGTAGGCAACTGAGAGTAAGGAAAAACCACTAACTAATCATGCATCTTTCCAGGAGAAGGCGGACAGGCTTAGTTTAGCTTTTTAAGTACCAGCAGAAGTCAGTGGAGTATTCAATGCTTTTTCACTGTCTGATTTTAAATTTATATATAGAAATGTGCTCCTTATTCAACTTTATTTATTGTTATGTTTAGAAGTTTGGTTTGGTTTGGTTTGGAGACAGTCTCATGTAGCCCGGCTAGCCTTGAGCTCTCTTTGTGTGTAAAATGGACATCAAATCACTTCTAAATCCAGGAAGATGGTCAGATCTTCTGTTTTCTAGAAGGACGTGATTTTGCTTGTGTAACAGTTACACAAAACGGTGTCCAGAAGCCCTGTTCTGAGGCTCAGCTGTTGTGTTGGCACAGTTAGAAAAAGGAACTGTGAAATGGGTAATGGAAGACTAGAACAGGAGAACGCAGTAACCTGTGGTGTTGGACCGTGGAGAGGGCCAGATGAGGGGCTTCCAGGGTAACTGCTGTGCTGCTGCCGATCTTTTAACCTGGGCTTCAGTGTCTAGCCCAGGCCCCAGCTAAGTTAGCGTTCTACTACCGAGCTACATCTCCACTCTCTAGCAGGTTGTTGTATATTTATTTCCTTTGGTTTTAATTTTCAATTAATTTTTAAAAAATGGTTTTGAATGAAATGCAATATATTCTCATTAAAATTTTAAAACAATACGGAAATACATGGAAGAAAATTGAGTTATCGTCCACATATCACTTCTTTCTGTAGTCCTCTAGAGCTTTCTAGACAATCTCCTGTGTATTACATGCTTTTGATTTTTCCTAAATGCTATTGTACTGTGTTGGATTTAGCTTGCTATTTGTAATTAAGAGTATCTGTGTGTGCCCGCAGATGTGGAGGTCAGAGGTCAACCTCAGTTGTCTTCCTCCGTCACTCTCCACTTTATTCTTGAGACATGGGCTCCTCCGATGAACCTTGTTTTGGTTAGACTTTCTGGCTCAGCCTAGTTTTAGGTGGCTGTTGGGACCCAAGCTTAGGTCCCCGTTCTTGGACAGCAGACACTTCGCCCATTGAGCGTCTCCCCAGCCTAATAAATTTTGCAGATATTATTTTTGGTCAGTAGTTAAAATTTTTTTGGAAACTTAAATTCTTTTTAGAAATACCTAATCTTTTAAGTGTTGTGGTATATGCTTGTGGAGTTCAAGGGCCAGCTTAAGCTACATGAGACCTATCTCAAGAAAAAAAAAAGATGTGGTAACACACACCTGTAGTCCCAGCACTTGGAGGTAAAACCTAAGGACCCTTACGAGATGGCAGCTGCTCTAACTCAGAGCCGTTCTAGCTGGTTCACTAGGAAAGAACCAGGGAAAGAGGTGTCTAAAAGGAGCCTTTTTGAAGTCAGGACAAATCTCAAAGACTGTCTTCTTGACCACATTTAATAGGATCAGACTGCTGAGCAATCTATGCCTCCAGGCATAGTTAAAAACAACCAAGCCGGGCGGTGGTGGCGCACGCCTTTAATCCCAGCACTCGGGAGGCAGAGCCAGGCGGATCTCTGTGAGTTCGAGGCCAGCCTGGACTACCAAGTGAGTCCCAGGAAAGGCGCAAAGCTACACAGAGAAACCTTGTCTCAAAAAAAACCAAAACAAACAAACAAACAAACAACCAACCAAAACAATGGATTAATAGAGTCTTAGGCCTGAATGTAGTCCAAACAAGGCACACCATTTACCCAAACCATCTTAATTGGTTTATCTCAAGGAAAGAGGAAGTTAGGAAAAACCTGCTGTCACCTTGGGCAAATGTGTACTTCCAAGGCTTTGCTGCCCAAAGAACACTAGTAACTTCATACTGTAAGGGAAGTAGATGGCTTTGAAGTAGTCTGACCACATCACAAAATAAATCACAACTGCAAATGCTGTAGAGCTAGATAATTGTCACATGCCTTTAATCCCAACTCTCACTCAGGAGACAAAGGCAGGCAAGTTTGTGAGCACTAGAGGCCAGCCTAGCTGGTCTACTTACAGAGTTCCAGGCCAAGTGGTGGCTCAGTGACTAAGAACACTTGTTGCTCTTGCAGAGGACTCAGTTTTGATTCCTAGCACCCACATGATGGTCATGGTGGCTCCCTACCATCCACAGCTCCAGTTCCAGGGGAGTCAGTCCTTCAAGGGCACCAAGAACACACATGGTACACATATGTATATGCAGGCAAAACACTCACACATAAGATGAGTAAGTCTAATAAAAAATAAAAGCATTCCAGGCATCCAAGAAAACATAATGAGGCAATGTCTCAAAAAAAAAAAAAAAAAAAAAAAGCTATAGCCTTTCAGTGCAGCCGGGTGTTGGTGGTCCACGACTTCAATCCCAGCGCTGAGGAGGCAGAGGCAGGTGGATCTATGAGTTTAAGGACAGCCTGGTCTACAGAATGAGTTCCAGGACAGCCAGGGCTACACGGAGAGAAATCTTGTCTGGTGGGATGGGGGGTAGGGGGTGGGGGGGTGGAATCTCAGTTCAGTGGGTAAAGGCACTTGTTGCCAGAACCCGTACATGGTGGAAGGAGAAAACTGATCACCACAGATTGTCTTCTGACCTCGACATGAGTGCCATGGTGCTCGCAGCATTCGCGCGCGCGCACGCGCACACACACACACACACACACACACACACACACACACACACGATAAATAATTACTTTTTTGTTTGGTTTAGTTTTTTAAGCTATGTAACAGCGAGGCTTTTAAGGCAATCTACAGTTGCTGTACTAGTAGCTAACTGATGTTCAGAAAAGCAAAGCAAGGAAAGAAAGCAGGAATAGAAACTGCCTGTGAGAGCACCAGATGTCAGAGGTAGGACATCGTGAGTGTGCTTGTTAAACCAAAGGAAACCAGGTTACACGGGTAAAAGAAGGCAGAAGAAGGCAGAGTCACATCAAACAGGGAACGTCAGTCAAGAAAAGGAGCTGCAGCCAGGCATGGGACAGTGCACCTGAAGTCCCAGCACTTGGGAAGTAGAAGGGAGAGTTAGGAGTTTATCTTCAGCGCAGAGTGACCTTGAGGCCAGCCTAAGATATAGGAGAAAGAGAAACTACAAAACAAACAAAAATGTCTGGAGTAATGGTACTTGCATTCAGGAGACTAAGACAGAAGGATCTTCAGGTAGAGGCCATTCTAAGAGGCTGTGTATTGAGACTGCTTTAGAAACAAGAAAGAATCAAATGGAAATTCTGCAGTTGAAAAGACAACAGAGTTTATTAAAGATGCTCAACATTTAATTTGTTCTAACAGAAGAAATGGTCAATATGACTAGGGGAATAGCTCAGTAAAGTGCTTACCTAGTATATATATTAGACCCTGCTTTCAGTCACAAGTAATAGAGAGGGAGAGGGAGAGAGGTGGGGGGAGAGAGGGAGAGAGGGAGAGGGGAGAGCTGGAGATGTAACTCAGGTGGTAAGGTGCTTGCCTAACTTGCTGAAAGCCATGGTTTTGATCCCCAGCACTTCATAAAACTTTATATAGAGTGCATGATTGTAATTCCAGCACTCAGGAGATAGAGACAGGAGGATTGGGGGCTCAAAGCTGTATTTGATTACATAATGAATTTAAGGCCTGTTAATCATGGTCTTTGGGAGTTGGAGACAAGAGAATCAGAAGTTCAGGATTAGTCTCAGCTGCATAGCAAGTTTGAGGTAATTCTGGGATACTCGGAACCTTATGTTAGAAAGAAACGAGCAGGGAAGGGAGAATATAAAGAAAAGAGAACTGAACAGAGCCTCATGGAAACGTGGGACACCTTTAAACACATTAGTATTCCTAGAGTGGGACTGAGGAAGGTTGGAAGGAAAAGAAAAATCCTTGAGTAGTGCATGAAAACTTTCACATTTATTGGAAAACATTATATATCAAGAACGTCCTCCATGCAAAGAAATTCACACCCAGACATGTAATAAAAATACTGCAATTCAAAGACAAGGAGACAGTTTTAAAAGGCAACAAGAGAAAAATAGGTCATGAGATACGAAAGAACTCCTTCCTAGAAGATTACTTCTGAGTTTCTCATCAGAAGAAATTCAGAGAACATCACAAGCAGGTAACACTGTCAAGGTGCTAAAAGAAAGAAAAGGAACACTCTAACCTAGACTCTTACATGGAGCGAAACCTAAGGACTCATTATAATCAATATTAAAAGTAATTCTGCAGGCTAAAAGCAAGTAAACACAAATGGAAATTCAAATCCACTCCGGGGGGGGAAAAAAGAGTACTAGAAAGTAATTATAAAAGATAGTATAAATTTTTTTTCCCCTTGGGCTGCTAGCATGAGTGAAGCTGTGAGTTCAATCCTCAGCACCACACAAACCAAGTATGGTGGCACATACTGTAATCCCAGCACTTGAGAAGTAGAGGCAGAGAATTTGCGGTTCAAAGTTATCCAAAATTGCATAGTATTTTTTCAGGCCAGCCTGGACTACATGAGACCATGTCTTCAAAAACAAACAAACAAACAAAGAGTTGAACTGATTTTAGAAGGAACTATTGATAGGAATGGTGAGATGGCCCGATGTTTAAAGTGCTGCTGCCAAGACGGATGACTTGATTCAGTCCCTGGGACCCACATGGTGGAAGGAGAGAACTGACTCCTACATGGTGTCCTCTGACCTTTACACCATGGCATGCCTGCACACACACAAGCAAAAGAAATGGTGGTGCACGCCTTTATTCCCAGCCCTCGGGAAGCAGAGGCAGGCAGGTCTCTGTGAGTTCAAGACCAACTAGGTCTGTACATACACTGTGGCATGTGTGCACATCGCACACAATAGATAATAAATATAAATTAATTGGTTTCTTTTGAGACAGGATCTCACTTTGTAGCTCTCACTGCCTCAGAATTCACTCTCTAGACCAGGCTAGCCTCAAACCGCCTGCCTCTACCTTTGTGAGTGGTGGGATTAAAGGTAAGTGCCACCACAACTGGCTTGAATATAAATAAACTGGAATTTTAAAAAACAAACATGAGAGAGAGACACTAACTTGGACTGCGAATATAACAGCACTGTAAACATGAAAGCAACTGTGGTTAACTTCCCATGAGCCTCTGAAAAAGGACTTGTCCTGGGCCTGGTGTGGTGGCACACACCTGTAATCCCAGCACTCAGGCCAAGAGGCAGGAGGATTGAGAGTTTGAGACCATCTGGGCTACATAATACCCTGTCTCAAGAAAAGAAAAAACAAAAAAGTTGACCCTAACTTTAGTTAGCTATGAGGTGAATGTAGACTGTCCGTGTCTGTACAGACAACAGCCTTAATTGATTGTGGCTTTAGAATTACCTATGATCTCCAGATAACTTTTAGATCCCAGAGCATTTCTAGGGAGATCTGAATCTAATATGAACACTTGGGACCTAAAGCAAAGGTCAGGAGATCTATGCTTTGCTTCAGTAAGCAGCGTTCATACCAAAACATATTCTAGTGACTGATGCTAGGCTCTCTTTGAAAGTGCCCAGCCTGGATGAAGGGAAGCCGAGGAAGAAGCACTGGCCACATCCTTCTTCCCTCGGCTCTGATTTTGGAGATACTGGGAGCAGAGGTGAAAAAACAGTGTTGGTAGTGAATTTGGAAGTATCACAATAAGTCACTGCAATTTTCACTCCCAGCTCTTTCCCTTTTTATTGAAGATTTCATCCATACCTGTGAAAAGCTCTGCCATGAAGGAGACTGTGGACCATGCTCTCGCACATCAGTTATTTCCTGCAGATGCTCTTTCAGAACAAAGGTAAACCTTTAACCATGTTGAAATCACTGTCATCATTGCCTTTTTACATGGAGAGTGTGGGCGAGGAGGAACCAAAGTAACCCCGTGTTACTCCAGTGTATGATTCACTGAACCCCACTGACGTACACTGGCACATGCACCCACTGTGCACCATTTTTAGGATAGGATAACCTTCAGGGTTGTGGCACTCACAGTTCAGAGGCAGTCATGGGGTGAGGCAGTGCTACCAGGTACGGATGTGAAGAAAGGCACAGACTGCTGGGATTTAGCCAAGTGGGACTTGGACACAGCCCACGGAACTCCTCACTGGAGAGTTTAGATGGCTGCTGAAGTAGCCAGCAGGCTCGCTGAGTTGTCATGTGAGCTGCAGGTCCCTGGGCCCCAGGACCACTTTGACTTCACTGAACGCTGTCACGGTCATTGTCGCAGCTTTCCGTTTTCTTTCTTTCTTGTTTTTTAAGATTTGTTTATTTTCTGTGTATGAGTGCTCTATCTGTATGTACACCTGCATGCCAGAAGACATCAGATCCTTCTATAGACGGCTGTAAGCCACCATGTGGTTACTGGAAATTGAAGTCATTGCTCTTAACCACTGAGCTACCTCTCTAGCCCCATTGTTGCAGGTTTATTACCAGGAAAGGACACAGATTACAATTAGTCAGTAGAGGAAACGTAGGAAAGAGTCCAAGAAAGGACCAGATGAAGCTTTTGTTTGTTGTTTGTCCTTCCCTGTGGAGTCGGGATAGCATTACCTTCTCAGTAGCTGACAATGTACAGAGAATACTCCAGCCAGGAAGGCTCATGCAAGCCTGTGTGTTCCGATGTTTATTGTCATACTGGTATGATTTACTAACCTATAAAGCCCGTCTTTCCAGAGTTCTGTGGATACTGTGTGACCCTAAGACTATGCAGTGTGGCCAGCCTGCTTCTGTGTCCTATGCTTAGACTATCCAGTTGACACAAACCATAGACAAATAATGGCATTTGACTACACAGTACCTCTTGAGAGTCAAGTACAGAAGTCAGAATTCAGTTTCTAGTTTCAGTCCTGGGTAGTCAGTCTGATTGGGCTTTGGGCTACAAAGTGGCATCTGAGCATTTTGGAGCTGGGCTTTAGTACCCATTTCTGTCTCTAACTGGAAAAGATATGCAGTCTTCATGGCTGTCTTGGGATGGAGCCTTCTAAGTAATGAGCTGTCCTGCTCCTCTACCAGGAAATCATTTCTGCGCTTATCAGGACTTCCTCTGAAGAGCATAGGTTGCGGTGGAGATAGATCTCAACAGTTGATTCTTTTTATTAAAGTAGCCAAGGTCCGGGCAACCGCTGATTCCCAAATAAGTTTGAAGATATAGTTAGCTTAATGGATAAGCTTCAAAATGAAAGGGAAAAATAAAAGAAAGAAAAGTAAATGTAATATAACTTAGTTTGTGTGAAGCTTATGAGGTATTTTTTCTGAAAGTCACAGTATATGTAAATGTCAGTTTGCAGCATGACTTTATACTTTATACAAATGCCATGTTGACTGTGAAGGAGTTGGGGGTGTAGCTTAGTGATAGAGTATGTGTTTAGCATGTATGAAGCCTCTTCATTTAACCACATGGATTTTTCTTTTTCTTTTTCTTTTTTTTTTTTTTTGTTTTGTTTTGTTTTGTTTTTTCAAGATAGGGTTTCTGGCTGTTCTGGAACTTGCTTTGTAGACCAGGCTGGCCTCAAATTCAGAGATTTGCCTACCTCTGCCTCCCCAATGCTGGGATTAAAGTCATATACTGCCATGCCTGGCTACATGAATTTTTTTACAAAATGTTTCTTGTAATGGGATGAAAACAAATTTGGGGGATGTTGTTTTGTTTCTTTTCTTTTTATTGGTTTGAATTTTGTTCTTTTGAGACAGGGTCTCAATTTGTAGCCCACTCTGTACCTCTCTGTACCACCCAGGCTAGCCTTGAATTCAAGGCTGTCTTCTTGCCTCAGCCTCCAGAGTGCTGAGATTATAGGCGTGCACTTCAGTTTTATATACCTCTTCACATCTGTTTGCAGCTCCAATAGCCAGTTTTGTAAATCAGAGCCATTTTTACAAAATGAGCCCAATACAGATGCAGCTTCTAGGCAGTGGGCGCCTTCCACCTCCTGTAACTGATGCAGTCTCCATCCATTAGCCTTACCACACATGGTCCACTTGGTCATGCCGCAGCAGATGGCATGTGGTAAGCCCTTGGGGGTCCTCTTGTATAGTTGAAACCACGGTAATAGTGTTTTTGGTTATGTATTTTCCAAGGCGTGTTAGGTGTTTGCACTTATGTTAAATGATGGCAGATTATTACCTGTTTTCAATATTTGTCTTTGTTGTTTTGTTTTTCGAGACAGGGTTTCTCAATGTATCCCTGGCGGGCTGTCCCAGAACTGGCTCTGTAGTCTAGGCTGGCCTCAAACTCACAGAGATCCACCTACCTCTGCCTCCTGAGTGCTGGGACTAAAGGTGTGTGCCACCACCACCCATCTCTATTTTTAATTTTTAAAAATTAATTTTTTTAATGAGTTAATTTTTTGAGACAATGTCTCACTATGTTGCCTGGCTATCCTGGAATTGGCTGTCCTGACCGTACTTTCCGAGTGCTGGGATCACAGATGTGTACCAGCATGCCTATCTTGGATTCTCCATTCTTATATCTTCTTTTTATGGATTTTGCTGTTTGTGCCCTGGTCAGGCAATTATTTCTCTTCATTTTGATACCTTTAGCCACCCCTTTCTTTTCAGACTTCATGATTCCTAATCTGCTCTGAGTGTTAAGACCAAACCACAAAGATTGTTGAAATCGTATTGCATGAAAAGTCAGGAAATCTGGGTCCTATTGTATGTGAAGCACACTGCCATGATTGGGCTAGCTCCAGGCTGGAGTTGGTGAATAGCAGTGTTACATTTTGTATTCTTCTGCGAGGATCATTTAATTACTCCTAAAGTGGCTGTTGTTTCTTTTCCTTTTTCTGTAGGAGCTTCCATGTACCAGTCTTAAAAGTGAAGGTATGACTGTAATGGGCCACAAGGGGACTTTCTGGAATGAAGATAATGCCCTGTGTGTTCACAAAATATTGAGTTATGTGTTTGGCAAAATTCAGTGAAGAAACATTGAAGATTTGTCTGTTACATTTGTAACTTTTACAGTAAAAGGGGAAAATCATACATTGAATTCTAGTTAGTAGATTTCTTAAAAAAAAAAAAACTAAGCTAAAATACATTCATGTCTACTGCTTACTTTGAAATACTTTTTAAAAATTAATTGATGCCTGGTGTGGTGGTACATGCCTATATGACTATATGACTATATGCCTATATGACTATATGACTATATGACTATATGCCTGACTATATGACTATAGTCCAG
Organism: Peromyscus eremicus; assembly: GCF_949786415.1. Taxonomy (NCBI): domain Eukaryota; kingdom Metazoa; phylum Chordata; class Mammalia; order Rodentia; family Cricetidae; genus Peromyscus; species Peromyscus eremicus. The sequence goes on from NC_081417.1 coordinate 61,870,406, forward strand.
CATTCTGAGAATTTGAAGCCTGTCTGAGCCTATTAACATAGCAAGTTCAGGCCCCCCTGCATTATAGCCCTGTATAGTCTCCTGAATTGAAATAAAAATGAGGCTGAGCTGTTTCAGCTGATAAAGCCGCACAAGCCTGATGACCTGAGTTTAATTCTAGAGCCCACATGAGCCAGATGTGATATAATTCCAGCGTTCCTACTGCAAGATGGGAAGCAGAGACCAGAGAGTGGGTCCGACACCCATGGGACAGCTAGTCTGGAGTGTGTCTTAAAGCTACAGAAACTCAGGTTTCTTTAGCCTTTGATCCTGATTGCCCACTCTGTACCTTTCTGTCTTGAAAGCCATCATGGAGTCTTGTCTAAGTCACCCTAAAACTCGTTTTAGGTGACAGTATGTACAGAGTAGAAGCTTTCGTTCTGTTCAGAAGGAGAGCAGTGTTGATGAGGATGGTTCTGAAAGTAACAACAGAGAAGTCAAATTCATGAACAGTTATACAATGTATAATCTCTTCTTGGTTTATTTTATTTAGCATTTTTCTGAAGTTTGTCATTTTTATGGCTGAATAATATTCCATATATATATATATATATATATATATATATATATATACACACACACACACACACACACACACACACACACACACACACACACACACTGCATTTTATTTATCCATGCATTAGCTGATATCTATTTAGGTGATTTCTACTTTTTGGCTATTGGGAATAATGAATGCCATTATAAAACTTATACATTAGTTTGTTTTTTCATTTTTTAGACGGGGTTTTTATGCTCAAGCTGGCCTCCAATTCACTGTATAGTTGAGGATGCCCTTGACTTTCTGATCCTCCGAGTGGCCTCCTGAATGCTGGCATTATAGACATGCACCATTATGCCCAGGTTTTTGTTTTGTTTTGTTTTGTTTTTTTAAATTATGATTTTATTTATTTTTATTTTCTATGCACTGGTGTTTTGCCTGCATGTATGAGGGTGTATGCCTGTGTGAGGGTGTCAAATCCCCTGGAGCTAGAGCTCCAGACAGCTGTGAGCTGCCATGTGGGTACTGAGAATTGAATCCAGGTCCTCTGGAAGAGCATCCTGATTTTTTTTTTTTTTTTTTTTTTTTTTTAAGACAGGGCTTTTCTGTGTAATGCTGGCTGTTTTGGAACTTGCTCTGTAGACCAGGCTGGCCTCAAACTCAGGGATCAACCTGTTTCTGCCTTCAGAGTGCTGGGATTAAAGATGTACACCACCACATCAAGCCATATGCCCAGTTTTCAAACAAGTTTTTGTTTAAATAACTTTTTTTTAAGATTTATTTATTATGTATAGTGTTCCGTCTGCACATTGCCTGAATGCCAGAAGAGGGCATCAGATCTCGTTATAGATGGTTGTGAGACTCCATGTGGTTGCTAGGAGAACTCAGAATCTCTGGAAGAGCTATCAGTGCTCTTAACCTCTGAGCCATCTCTCCAGCCCCATAATAATTTGTTTATTTTATTTTGTGTGCATTGGTATTTTTGCCTGCATGTATGTGTTAGGGTATCAGATCCTCTGAAACTGGGGTTACAGACAGTTGTGAGCTGCTATGTGGGGTCTGGGAATTGAACCCAGGTCCTCTAGAAAGGCAATCAGTGATCTTAACCACTGAGCCATCTCTTCAGCCCCTAAATAACTTAAACTTTTGGATTTTATTTATTTTTGAGACAGGGTCTCACTCTGTAACCCAGGCTAGCCTTAGACTTGTGCTGCCTATACCTTCTGAGTCCTGGGATTACAGACGTGTACCACCACACTTGGTTTATGAAGTTCTAGCCCAACCAGGGCTACACAATGACAAAAACAAACCAAAAAAAAAAAAAAACATAGCTGTCATAACGTAAAATGGATGGGGTTTTGATTTTCTTTTTCTTAATGGCTAGTGATGTTATACACCTTATGTTCTTATGGCCATTTGTGTGTCTTCTGGGGGAAAAGATCTCTCCGAGTCGTTTGTACTTTTTAAAAATTGGGTTCTTGGTCCTTCTGTTGTCAATTTGTAGTATGTATCTGGATCTTAGATGCTTTAGAGGTGTGTAATTTGCAATATGTTTCTGTTTTGTGAGTTGTTGCCATTTCTTTTCTTTATGGTGTCCTTCAATTTCATACACAAAAGTGTTTTGTCTTGTTGAGTCCAATTTATGTTTTCTGCCTTTTGTGTATGCCTTAGGTGTCCTGGCCGTTTTTTGTTTTGTTTTTGTTGTTGTTTTTGTTTTTCGAGACAGGGTTTCTCTGTGTAGTTTTGGTGCCTGTCCTGGAGCTCTGTCTATAGACCAGGATGGCCTCGAACTCACAGAGATCCACCTGCCTCTGCCTCCCGAGTGCTGGGATTAAAGGTGTGTGCCACCACTGCCTGGCTGGTTTTTTTTTTTGTTGTTGTTGTTGTTGTTTTCTTGGTGGGGCTTGAACTCGGCCTCACACATTCTAGAAAAGTGCTGTAACACTGAGCTAACCTAACTCTAGTTACTTTTGAAAGTATATATAAAATATGGAATTACACTCCATCTTTTCTTTTTTGTGTGTGATGCTGGGGATCATTTGGACCTTCAACAGGCTCCATAGGCACCCTACCACCGAGTGAATCTCTAGAGCTCATTTGAATTTTTGTTAGATATGTATGTACTCCATCTACGAAGAATGATTACACCTTTTCTCTACATCCTTACCCATATCATGTATTAATCAGCTTTGTTTTTCTTTGTTTTGTTTTGTTTTGTTTTGTCTTGTTTTGGTTTGGTTTTGACAAGTGAAAATAATATTTTTAAAGCATTTTCATCAGTAATTTATGTACATTATTACATTTGTGTTTCTTCAGCCTGTAATCACTTATAGGTATGTTGAATGAAAATTCACATCTTTGTGTGTTTATTTTTTTCTTTAATTGGCTGTAACAGATGCTACATTTATGTGTGACAAGCGGTGTAACAAGAAACGATTGTGTGGACGGCATAAATGTAACGAGATATGCTGTGTGGTAAGTGGACTTAGCATTTGCTGGTGTAATCTGGTTCCATTCATCTGGAATCCTCGGCCCTCTGGAATGTGGCCACTAAACAGCAATCAGAACTCTCCTAGTCCCCACGCGCACTCAGCAGACACAGCATCCACTGGCACAGGGGAAGAAGAGGACATGGAGAAGGCCTCCGACCCCAGTTCTAAGAAGCTTTATTTTTTCTTTTTGAGATTTTCTTTTTATTTTCTTTAGTTGTGTGTGTGTGTGTGTGTGTGTGTGTGTGTGTGTGTGTGTGTGTGTTGGTCAGTATGGCGTAAGTATACATGAGTGCAGGTGCCTGCAGAAGCTAGAGGTGTCAGACCCTCTGGAACGGAATACAGGCAGTTGTAAGCCTCCTGACATGGAAGCTGAGGACTAAACATGGACCTCTGCAAAAGCCAGCCCCCAAGACAACTGTAGAGTGCTCCTTTGGGGTGACTGTGCTGTCCCAGCACAGACTAGCATGACTTAGCAATCTGAGCTTTGGGTTTCATGTAGTCATTGAGCCATATCAGAGGCCAGAATGAGTATGCTGGTGTTCGGGTTTTTTTTGTTTGTTTTGTTTTGGGTTTGTTTTGTTTTGTTTTGTTTTGTTTTGTTTGTTTTTTTTTTTTTTCGAGACAGGGTTTCTCTGTGTAGCTTTGCGCCTTTCCTGGAACTCACTTGGTAGCCCAGGCTGGCCTTGAACTCACAGAGATCCGCCTGGCTCTGCCTCCCGAGTGCTGGGATTAAAGGCGTGCGCCACCACCGCCCGGCTGGTGTTGGTTTTTAATACAGGTTCTCCGTTTATTGCCCTGGCTGGCCTAGAACTTGCCTTGTAGAAGGCCAGACTAGCCTAGAACTTGCCTTATAGAACAGGCTGGCCTAGAACTTGCCTTGTAGAAGACCAGACTAGCCTAGAACTTGCCTTGTAGAAGACCAGACTAACTTGAATTGCCTTGTAGAACAGGCTGGCCTAGAACTTGCCTTGTAGAAGACCAGACTAGCCTAGAACTTGCCTTGTAGAAGAACAGGCTGGCCTAGAACTTAGGGTGGATTCTCCTGCCTCTGTCTTCCTAGTGCTGAGATTACTAGTGTAAAGACACCATGCCTGGTTGACTATGGCCCTTTTTAAAGGCACAATTTCATTTATTTAAAATAATTGTTTCTGTAGAATTAATGTTGGACCACTACCTGACATTGGTATTGTGTTATCTATATGTGTATACATATATATGTAATGAGATGCTGTATGATACATATAAATAATATAAATAAGGCAACATGTATGTATATGTACATGGTTATATATATACAAACAAGGCAGAATAATAACAATAACAAGGTATTGTAAATATATATTTGTATATGTTATTCGTGTCTATGTATAGATGCATACAAACTTCAGTGTTCCTTTTTTTTTTTTTTTTTTTAATGGTCTCACTATGTAACCCTAGCTAGCCTGGAACTTACTATATAGATGAGTAGACCAGGCTGGCCTTTAATTCACAGATCTGCCTACCTCTGCTTCTGCCCCCCAAGTGCTGGTATTAAAGGCATGTACCATGACACCTGGTACAGTATTCTTTAAAAATTTATATTTTGGAAAAAAAAAAGCAGTGGATATAGTTAAGTTAGTAAAGTGCTTGTCTCACAGGCATGAGTGTGAGTGTTACAGCTCCGGAGGGAGAGGTATCCTGACTTGTTGGGAAGTCGGGCTATACCTGAAGCTGGGGTGCAGTGGGGGATGGGCTTCCCGAAGGATATAGCAATCCTGCTCCTCTCTTAGAGAGAGCCATTACAGCTGAGCTTTGCTCTGCACCCCCTTAAGACTTCCCAGCAAGGCTCTGCTACTTCTCTCTGGCCCAAGATGTTTCTTCTGCTTCACTCTGCTAAAGGGTTTACCTTTGCAGAAATGTAGCAATCTCCTCCAGCTCCCGTGAAAAGTTGGTAATTTTGTCTGCTCAGCCTTGCTCAGTCCCCTAAGGAAACTTCTCAGCAAGGTTTTTTTTTTTCTGCTCAGTATCCCTAAGGGAAAGTCTCAGCAAGGGTCTTCTGTTCAGCACTGGCGAATGGAGATCTTCACCCAAGACTTTTAAGAAAGAGATTTGTTTGGGAAGGAGGAGTCCAGGAGAGTGGCTGCCTCTGCCAGGGTGGGAAAGGACAGCCCATAGCTCAACAGGCAGGGGTGGAGTTTCTCCAGGGAGAAGACTTTCTGCCCAGGGATTGGTTAGTTTTCCTCCTCAGGGATTGGTTGGTTTCATTAATCAGGGGCAGAGTTGGCTCTGGTTTCAGGGCCAAGTGCGTTGCTTTCACTCGACCTTTTTAGCTTTTTGGCTCTAACTTTAGGGCCTGGGCATATTTCTTTCACTGGCTCTGGTTTTAGGGCCAAAGTATGTTTCTTGGGTTCTGGGTTCAGGGCTAAAGTGTTTCTTTCACAGGCTCAGGTCTCAGATCCAGGGTGGGTTTCTTTCACTGGCCCCTTTTCCCTACGTTGAACCCTCGCACACACTAAAAATGCTGGGCATGCTGGAGGACCAAGAAGGCTGAGTCTGATGAAGCAAGACTTTGCTGATACACTCCTCCTAGACAGAGGGCTGGAGAGAGCAGCTCTTATCGGAGAAGAACCACAGCACTGACTGTACTGCCCAACATTCTCCACTGTCTCTGCGATTTTTTTCCAAATTAATTTACGTCTATTGAAGAGGAGTGGGTATGCTTGTTCAACACTGCTGGGCATGGTGATATGCGCTTGATTATCAGTGCTGGGAAATAGGCAGGAGAACCCCTAGAGCTTGCTGGCAAGCTGTTCTAGCCTACTGATGAACTCCAGGTTCATGAGAGACGAGAGTGTTCTGAGAATGACGCCTGAGGCTGGCCTCGGGCCTCCAACCATCCCACACCTGTGTACATAGCGCACATGTGTGAGAAGCTTTGTCTTGACAAAGTGAAGAGTGATGGTATCGTGTGTTACACCAAGGTGGATACATCAATGTTTGGAACCCTGAAGCCTTTCTCTGATTATCAGAAAATTCAAACAAAAGCGGGGAGACAGTACAGGAAGCTCATCTACACAGTATTCAGCTCCAATAAGTGTCTCCTCATGACTAATCTTGTGTCTTTCCTATCTCCCCCGCCTTCCTTGATGGTTTTGAATCCCTTCCCACAGTCCTTTAATTCATAAATGTGGGCAGCTTTGTCTTTATTTTGTTTGTGAAATGGAGGAAAAATCGTGAACTAATAGAAACTTTTCCTCTTAGGACAAGGAGCACAAGTGTCCTTTGATTTGTGGGAGGAAACTCCGTTGTGGCCTTCATCGGTGTGAAGAGCCTTGTCACCGAGGGAACTGTCAGACCTGCTGGCAAGCCAGTGAGTACTCGCTGTGTATTTAGTTTCTGGAGCTGGTTGTAGTGGCACATGTCTTTGTGTTCAGCACTTGGAGGCAGAGGCCGGCAGATCTCTGTCAGTTTAAAGCTAGCCTGGTCCACATAGTGAGTTCTAGAACTACATGTAGCCAGAGCTACATAGAGAAACCCTGCCTCAAAAACAAAAGTTTCTTGGCATAGTTTGAGCAATTGGTTTGCTTAGATTGATAAAAGTTTTTTAACCTAAGCCTTACTATTTCAACCATGTTAAGACTTTTCAGTTATTCCTAGCCAAACATGGTGGTACATTCCTATAAAGACAGTACGGGGAAGAGCAGGGAGCCAAACGTGGTGGTACATTCCTATAAAGACAGTACGGGGAAGAGCAGGGAGCCAAACGTGGTGGTACATTCCTATAAAGACAGTACGGGGAAGAGCAGGGAGCCAAACGTGGTGGTACATTCCTATAAAGACAGTACGGGGAAGAGCAGGGAGCCAAACGTGGTGGTACATTCCTATAAAGACAGTATGGGGAAGAGCAGGGCAGAGGCAAGAGGATAGCAAGTGTGTAGGTTCAAAACCCCGAGTTCAACCCCAGAACTCGGCGGGAGGCTACATCAACGACAAATTATTACATCTACGTGTACCCCAAACTCAGGAAAGCTTGTCTTGTTTCATTCATTCCCTCAGGTTTTGATGAATTAACCTGCCACTGTGGCGCCTCTGTGATCTACCCACCAGTTCCCTGTGGGACTAGGCCTCCTGAGTGTACCCAGACCTGTGCCAGAGTCCATGAATGTGACCATCCAGGTGAGTCCCATGTGTTGCCACACCTCACAGCTTATTCCTACCCAGTGGTTTAGAGTGTGTTGTGTAGCTGTGCGGAATACTCTGGCCATTCTGGGTTAGCTGCCGTTGCTCCCCTGCTTCTGTGAAGGTGTATCTTGTATCTGTGATTTGACAACACATGCGTTTCTTTAGACTTGTAGCTGTCAGGAACATCCCAAAGTTTGGAAGAAACCCTAGTTTGTTGTCTTTCAGAGACTTCTCTTCCTTTGCTGCCTCTACTTTTGATACATATTCAAAACTGGACGTTGTTTTCACAGAATTAAAAATAATTTAGTTAAAGCCAGTGAGCTAGCTCAGCAGGTGAAGGTGCTTACTCCCAAGCCTGGTGACCTGAGTTTGATTCCCTGCTCCCTATGGTAGAAAGACAACCAACTCCTGAAAGTCGTCCTCTGATCTCTATGCGCATGCGCACACGCGCACACAGCAAATAAATAAAAATAATAAAAAAAATCTTGAATTTGGTTTTTGTTAAAGAAGCAATATGTTGATTAAGTAAAATTAAATTATAGAATATTTAAGTCGGGGGCCTGGAGAGATGGCTCAGCGGTTAAGAGCACTGGCTGCTCTTCCAGAGGTCCTGAGTTCAATTCCCAGCAACCACATGGTGGCTCACAACCATCCAGAATGAGATCTGGTTCCCTCTTCTGACCTGCAAGCATATATGTAGGCAGAACACTGTATACATAATAAATAAATAAATCTTTAAAAAAAAAAAAAAAGAAAGAAAGAAAGAAAAAAAGAAAATTTAAGTCGGGCTTGAGAGATGGCGCAGTGGTTAAAGCCCTGACTGCTCTTCCAGAGGACCCAGGTTCAATTCCCAGCACCCAGTAGTTCACAACTGTCTAACTCCAGTTCCAGGAAATCTGGCACCTTACACAGATGTACTTGCAGGCAAAACACCACATAAAAAATAATTTTAAAAAAATTTTAAGTCAAGGGGCTAGAAAGATTGCTCAGTGGTTAAGAGCACCATCTGCTCTTTACGGAGTCCTGAGTTCAGTTCCCTATAACCACCTGGTGGCTCACAACCATCTCTAGTAGAATCTGATGCCCTCTTCTGACATAAAGCCATACATGCAGATAGAGCTCATATCCATTAAATATATAAATCTTTTTGAAAACTTGGGTCAAAATATTGGTATTAATTCACCTATTATAGCATTTTAAAAGGATTTAATTATGTGTGTATGTGTATGTACATGAGCACAGAAGCAGAAGTGGATGTCAGGTCCCCTGGAGCTGGAGTTACAGGCGGTTGTGAGTTGTCTATTAGAGTCCTAAGAACTGAACTCTAGTCCACTGAGCCGTCTCTCTAGCCTTCCATATGTCACCTTCTTAGAGTTATGTGTCTGTATGCACATATATGTCATACATATATATATTATATATATTTGCCTTTTTTTCTTAGACTCAAAGTGAGGTCCTACTGAATGTAATGATTGTAAACTTGCTTATTTTTTTTTTTTTTTTTTTTAAACAGTGTAGTTTGTTGGGCTGTTTCAGAGGGATTGAGATAGTCTTAATTTGTAGCCAGCCTGACCTCTAGCTTGCCATGTCTTATCAGGCTGGCCTCAGATTCTTGATCCTTCTGCCTCAGTGTCCTGAGTGCTGAGGTTACAAGCATACACCACCATATCTCAACAGTGTAGTACCAATTTGTATTTTCTCACATACATATTTATTTTAAATTCTATTTGTGTGTATATGTGCACATGAATATACACGTGTGTACTAGTATGGACATACATGTGCCATAGCAGACGTGGAGGTCAGAGGACAACCTGCAAGAATCAGTTCTCCTACCATTTAGGTCCTGAGGATAGAGCACAGGTTGGTGGCTTTGGTCTCTCCTACCATTTAGGTCCTGAGGGTAGAGCACAGATTGGTGGATTTGGTCTCTCCTACCATTTAGGTCCTGAGGATAGAGCACAGGTTGGTGGATTTGGTGACCAGCATCTTCATCCACTGAGCTGTCTTGCTCTCCGATATAGACTGTTGAATTTTATTTTTATGTGTGGGGGTGCTTTGCCTGTGTGTGTCTGTCTCTAAAATAGACACCAGTTGCATACAGTGTCCACTAAAGAAGAGGGCATTGGATCCTTTGGAACTGGAGTTACAGGTGGTTGTAAGCTGTCATGTAGATGTTGGGAATCAACAGTAATTTTTTTTAAAGATTTATTTATTTATTATATACAGTGTTCTGCCTGTAGGCCAGAGAGAGCACCAGATCTCATTACAGATGGTTGTGAGCCATCATGTGGTTGCTGGGAATTGAACTCAGGACCTCCAGAAGAACAGTCAGTGCTCTTAACCACTGAGCCATCTCTCCAACAACATTGATTTTTAAAATAGCGATAAAGTGACCTGGTACATCAGTGGTTCTCAATCTTGCTAATGCTTTGACCCTTTAATATAGTTCCTCACCATGATTGGTGACCTCGACCATAAAATTACTTCATTGTGACTTCATAACTGTAATTTTGCTACTATTATGAATTGTAATGTAAGTATCTGTTTTCCAATGGTCTTAGGCAACCCCTCTGAAAGGGTCATTTGACCCCCAAGGGTCATGACCCATAGTTTGAGAACTGCTGTGTTGCATAGATAGGCCTCTGCTTTTCTAGTCCCATTTTATGTTGCTGGATATTTAAGTTGTTTTTAGTTTTTCTCTGATAAACTATTATAGATACCAGGCCAAAAACCACTTGACATCACATCACATCTTCCCTTTCTACCCAACCTAATTGCTAACTCTTGTCCCAGATCATATTAGATGCTACTCTGTGACAAGACTTCCTGGGGAGACACAAAACATAAATCCACTCCCCCAGATAGGGAGCCCACAGCAGACCAAAGTATAGATACCACCAAAGTCCAACTTAGTGAACCAGCAAGTTTTATTGATGTTACTTACAGGAATATGGGTAAGGGGTTACTTACAGGAACAGAAATGACTCAGTGACAGCTGAATCAACATAGCCCAACCCAGCACAGGTGACAGTTCACACAAATTTGGGAACCTGGAGCACTCTGCATAACCTTCAGGAAGCTCAACATATTGCAGAGTGGACTTTCCAGGTGCCTCAGTTGCTCTAGGCTTCCTCCAGGCAGCTAGTCTGGTCTCAGGTCTTCTTTGCAGCTTGGCTTGTCTGAGAGTGACTTTCTGCTGGCTTTATTGTTTATTCTGAGAAGGAGGGAGGGACCAAGGGACCTAGTGAATCTGGTCAGTTTCAGGAACTTCCTGAAACTATTCCAAGTTAGTTTACCCTCTGGCTTAAGGAGCTTCCCTCTAGGGTAGAATGTTTCAATCTCAGACAAACTGATACACAGCAGGTACATTGTTTCATTTATTAACCCCTGTGAAATAACTCAAGGCACCAGAGCTGATACCTACACTAAGTCTAGCCATGTGATTTGAACTTAAAATTAGATGACCGGCTCTCAGTTTTTTAAGTTAATGAATATAGTAAAACAGAACTAAGCAAATTGATCATGAAGTAGCAACGCTTTCTTGGGAAACTTGGAATGATCTTCCCAGCATGGTTTGTAAATTCCTTTCTTGGTAGTCATACCAGCATGAAGTGTCCAGGCCAGTTCCCATGCAGCCCCTCTTTTCCACCAGCTTGCAGGAATTACAATGTCCAAATCCTGCTGGGTAAAATCATTACACAGTTTATTTTGTAAATGGATATTTTGCCTACATAAATGTCTGTGCACCTCTTGTATGTCTGGTGACTGGAGGCCAGAAGAAGGCATCAGTCCCTGGAACTGAACTAACAAATGGTTGTGAGCCACCATATGGGTGCGAGGAATTGTACCTGTGTCCCCTGGAAGAGCGGCCCACAGCAGAAGCATCTGACACAGAGTAGATGACAGGTGTCTGGACATTAGTTAGCTAAGAGTCAGACACAGAAGCATAGGCAGACCAGGTGGCTGTCCCTTGGGCATCATGGGAAGGCTGACCTGTTTCTGGAATTGGCATGCCTCTTCCCATCTCTTAACCTTTTCTCACACTCCAGCCTCTTTCTTTTTTAAAAATGTGTGTATGTGTGTGTGTGTGTCTGTGTGTCTGTGTATATTTGCTACATGTATGGATGCCAGCACAGGCAAGAAGAGGACATTCAGTCCCCTAGTTACAGCCAGTTGTGAGCCACCAACGTGAAGTTGAGTCCTCTGGAAGAGCAGCAGACTTTAACTGCTAAGCCATCTTCCTAGCCAGATACAAAGCCAGATATGTTTCTACTTCCTTGTGACCATTTAGAATAAGTCTAAACTCTAGGATTTGAAAGTCTGACGTTACACACCATTTATAACACGTTTATAGTATCCGTGACCTTATTTGGAAATATCTCTAAAGTCATGTTTCTGTTTTTGCAGTGTATCATTCCTGTCACAGTGAGGAGAAGTGTCCTCCTTGTACGTTCCTGACTCAGAAGTGGTGCATGGGCAAGCATGAGGTAAGTTTCCTCTCTCCTGTGCGTCCTTTGTTCAGTCGGAAGTGTATGCTTGATTGCTTAAACTCTGTTAGTCTCTTTTCTCAAAATAAATACAGTCCAAGAAGCAGAAGCTTTCTCTTACCACCTTGCACTTTGACGTTAAAATTAGCATACAATAAAAATTTCCAGGGGCTGGCAAAATTGGCTGAGCTTAAAGACACCATAACAAACCTGACAACCTAAGTGTAATCCTTTTAACCTACATAAAAGGTGGAAGGAGAAAATTGACTGCATAAAGCTGACCTCTGATCTTCACGTGGATGTCATAGCACAGTTGTATGCACACATACATACATGCACACACACAGAGTAATAGTAAAGTAAAATAAATTTTTGAAATTTATTTTATTTCATGTGTATGAATGTTTTGCATGCATGTATGTCTGTATCATGTGTATGCCTGGTGTGCATGGAGGCCAGAAGAGAGCATCAGATCTCCTGGAACTGCAGTCACAGATGGGGTTGTAAGCTGCCATATGGGTGCTGGGAATCAAACCTGGGTCCTCTAGAAGAGCAGCCAGTGCTCTTAACTGCTGAGCCATCTCTCTAACCCTGTTCTATCATTTTAAAATCTGGTTACAACCAAGAAATGCAGCTGAGTTGACCCTGAGAGTACATGCTGGATTGAAAGACACTAGGTTGCTCAGCATGGGCTAGATAGTCACTGGCCTAGGAAAAGTGGTTCAATGACGGCATCCAGAGTAGAGACAGCCTCTACCAGCTGCCTTCCCTTAGGCCTTATGCAGCTTTTTATCCTTATTACTGGCCATACAGCCTCTACCACAAGGACACCTTCATTCTTAACCTATAAGCCACGTTTGGCTGAGTGGTATAAACCCTTTTAAACATATTTTTTAATTTTTTAAAATTTAATCTTTTATTTTTTTATTTTTAATCATGTATGTGTACGCACATGACTATAGGTGTCCTCAGAGGTCAGAGACATCAAATCCCCTGGAGCTAGAGTTGTAGGAGGTTGTGAGCCCCTGACATAGGTGCTGGGAACTAACTCGGGTCTTCTGGAAGAGCAGTGTGTGCTCTTAACTGCTGAACCATCTCCAGTCCCCAGAACAAACTTTTGCAAAGGGCATATTTGGGCCAGCAAGATGGTTCCATGGATAGGGGCACCTGCTGCCGAACCTCGTGACCTGAGTTTGCTTCCCAGAGCCCACGTGGTGAAAGGAAAGAGCCAACTCCACAAGTTATCCTCTGACTTCCATGTATGCACACATGTGTATGTGTACATGCGAGCTCACACACACATACAGTAAATAAATATTGAGGATAGATATAACCAAAATACAGTGTGTATGAAATTTCCTTTCCGGTTTGTTTATTTTTCAAGACAGGGTCTCTCTATGTAGCCTTGGCCATCCTGGAACCTGCTCTGTAAACCAGGCTGGCCTCACACTTAGAGATTCTCCTGCCTCTGCCTCCCGAGTGCTAGGACTAAAAGCGTCTGATACCACCACCAGACTGTGTGTGAAATTCTTAAAGAATTTTAAATATTATATAAATAGAGGCTGAAGAGATGGTTCAGCTATTAGGAGCACTCGTTGCTCTTCCAGAGGACTTGGTTTCAGTTCCCAGCACCCACAGGGCAATTCACAACCATCTGTCACTCCAGTTCTAAGGAATCCTGTGCCCTCTTCTGACATGAGGGTGTAAGGTATGCATGCATACATACATGCAGGCAAAAGACTTATACAAGCAAACAAATAAATAAGATTTTTAGGTATCGATGTATATTTAGAAGCCAGCAAGATGGTTTAGTGGATAAAGGTGCTTGCCAATCCTGGCAGCCTGAGTTCAGTCCTGGATCATGTGGTAGAAGAAGAGACCCAGCTTTCTCAGATTGTTCTCTGACCTCTACACAGGCGGCATGGCACATCTGTGATCCCACAGTCACACATACACAAGTTATAGGTTTTTGATGCATATTTATTACAGATAGCTGTGAAAATGCTGTTCTGGTACAAAAACAAAAACACTTTCTTTGTTTGCTGTGCTGGGGATTAAACCAAGGGTTTTGCACATGTTGGGTGTGTAGGTTAGTTTTAGATAACACAACTTGATACAACCTAGAATGACCAGAGAAGAGAGTTTTACTGGGAAATTATTTAGACCAGGCTAGCCTGTGGTATGTCTGTGGAGGATTATCGTTGTTAATTGATTAACCCAGTCCGCTGTGGAAGGCACGGGTCCCTAGGCCCGTAGGATGGAGAGCTCAGGCTGGCAGCAGGGAAAGAAGCAGCACCCCCTCTTGTGCGGCGGTGATGTGGTGTGACCAGCTGCTGCGTTCCTCCCTAGCTGCCCTGCGGTGGTGGGTTGTACCCTGGAACTGTAAGGCAGACACCCATCTCCCACCCATGGGCTTTCCTTAGGCTCTTCTGTCTCAGCACCATAAATGGAACTAGATCCAAAATTGGTACCAAGAACTGAGGCGGTTGCCGGGATAAATCTGGCCAGGTGGTTTGGGGGAGGAGTATGGAAGACTCTAGAACTGGGCTACATAAGCCATTGAATGCTGTTGGCTGACCTAAATGGGCCATTCTAGTAGGAGCTTGGAAGAAACATGTGCCCTTCGAGGGCTGGTTCTTGAGGGCAGGGTGGGGGGGCGGGGTAAGGACTTTATCAAAAATTGGGCTTTTCGTGTAATTTTGGCCAATAATCTGTGTGCTGATCAGACTGGAGCTGAAGAAAAGCCAGGATTGGTGAGAGAGCAGCACCAGTGGGGCAAACCTTCTGTGCCTCCTAGAGACAAGGATTTCCTGGGGTAAGCAAAGAAGCTAGTGTAGCTGTTGTCCGGGGGCCAGGCTACACCACAAGCTGCAGCAGAAATGGTGTTGTAGGAGTTACCACATGGTACTGGTTTTGAAGGCACAGAGGGGTCCTGGAGAGCAGCTGAAGCCAGATACCATGTGGCAGGGTCCAAGTCCCTACAGAGAGCCCCGGAGCGGCCATTGGTAAAGGGGAAGCCTCAGTTGCATTGGAGACCCCACAGTATTGGAGATGCCAGAATTTGGGAATATCCACCAGTGAGAGCTGCTGGTGTGGATGGATCCACCCTAAGAGAGCAGCTGTGTGCCCTGTGGATGTCAGAGATGAAGAGGGAAGGCTGCCTAAGCCCCCTGGAGCCTGGAAGATTACATTATGATTGAGTTCCCTGTGCTGGACACTGACCTGAGGATTGGGGTTTTGCTTTAGTGTAGCTGCTCTTGTGCCCCAGTTCTTCCCTTTTGGAATAAGAATGTTTAAGTGTGTAACTTGTTTTTTATCTTGCAGGAGCTCACAATTAAGAAACTTTGGACTTTTAAAGAGACTTTGGACTTTTGAAGTGTTGGAATTTTTGAAGACTTTGGGGGGCTTTTTTTTTGCAGTTGGACTATATTTTATATTAAGATATTACCATGAGATTTGGGGACAAGAAATGTAAAATTATTGTTCAAAGTGACATGTTTGTGTGCTAACTTGACTAGGGGTGGCTTGTGCTGGTTTAACTGTTAACTTGACACAACCCAGAATCCCCCAGGAAGAGGGTCTCAATGAGGAATTGCTTAGATCAGGTTTGGCCTGTGGGTGTGTCTGTGGGGGATTATCTTGATTGTTAATTGATGTGGGAAGACACAGCCCTGTGAGAGGCACCATTCCCTAGACAGCAAATCCTAAATTGTATGGATGGAGAAATCAAGCTGAGCAGCAAGCAAGCAACATGCATGTATTCATTTCTCTCTTCCCTTGACTGTGGATAAGACTAGCTGCTTGAGTTTCTGCCTTGACTTTAATGCAATAATGAACTGTAACCTGGAATTGTAAGCCAAATAAACCCTTTCCTCCTCTGTTTCTTTTTGTCAGGCTATTTTATCACAGCAACAGAAATGGCAAGGGCCTGTGACTGAGCTATATCCCTCCTAGCCAGTGAAAGGAATGCTCTTTAACATTTTGTTGTATAATCAGGGATATGTGATACATGCTTCTCCTACTCCCAAAATGATATATTATGAACTTAAGTCATGGTCCTTCATGTTCCTTCTCTTTTTGTGGTTGCTTTGAGGCAAATTGAGGCAGATTTTTTTTTTTTTTTGGTTTTTCGAGATGGTTTCTCTGTGTAGCTTTGGAGCCCATCCTGGAACTCACTTTGTAGACCAGGCTGGCCTTGAACTCACAGAGATCCTCCTGCCTCTGCCTCTCAAGTGTTGGGATTAAAGGCATGCCACCACCGCCTGGTGAGGCAGGATTTTATATGGCTGAAATTGGCCTTGAACTTGGCCAGGTAGCCAAACATCTTGGACTCCTGATCCCCTTGACTCTACCTCCCAGGTGCTGGGATTACAGGCATGTGCCACTATATTCATTCTGTGGATCTTACTTTCTCTGTCAGCTTATGTGCTATAAAATATTCATGTGTTATCTTTATTCGGTAAATAATAATTGAATACCTACTCTATGCCAGGTAATAGACTAGGTATGGGATGACTCAGAAGTTAACAAGACTGACACAAGATGAGTGAGCAGATAGAAACAGACAATTGTAAGTACAGGAATGTGAGGAATACAGAGCCCTAGGGGGATAGATCTGCCAAAGAAAGTCATTCTAGAGGAAGTAACGCTATGAAGGACACTAAGATACCAGCAAGTCACGTGAGGAATGGGTGAGAAGAGCACAGGCCATAAGCGAAACATATCCCTGATTCCTAAGCAGTTAGGAGCATGTGTGTTCTAGATCTGGAGACCTCTTCAAAGGTAGAAGTTGGGGGTCACTGGAGCTGGATGTGATAGCAAGTGCTTGTGATCTCAGCGTGAGAAAGGCTGAATGAAAGGAAGGAAGGCAGACTTCAGGGCTAGCCTGGGTTGTACAGCAAGACTCCATGTCAAATTAAAAAGTCATGTGTACTGGGATAAAAATTGTTGCCAAATTTCAACAGCCGTTGTAGGAATTTGAGTGAATACATAAAAGTAATCGTGAAGCTGAGCATAGTAGCATGTAGCTGTAATGCCGGCACTTGGGGATGTGGAAGCAGGAGGATCAAGAGTTCAGAGCCAGCCTGTACTACGTAAGACCCTGTTTCAACTGGGCAGTGGTGGCACATACCTTTAATCCCAGCACTTGGGAGGCAGAGGCAGGCAGATGTCTGTGAGTTTGAGGCCAGCCTGGTCTACAGAGAGTTCCAGGACAGCCAGGGCTACGCAGAGAAACCCTGTCTCAAAAAAACTTTGATCTCATAGTAGTAAAGTTTCCAATGTTTTTCCCCCCGAAATGGGAGACCTAGAAGCAAGTAGTTTCTCAAGAAATAAAATGAGTTGAGAGTTCCTGTTGCCTCTTCATCCTTTTGTTTGTTTGTTTTTTTGTTTTTCCGAGACAGGGTTTCTCTGTGTAGCAGTCCTGGCTGTCCTGGAACTAGCTCTGTAGGCCAGGCTGGCCTCAAACTCACAGATATCCGCCTACCTCTGCTTCCCAGTGCCACCACTACCCGACACCTTCATTTTTAGAAAATTGTGCGTGTGTGTGTGTGTGTGTGTGTGTGTGTGTGTGTGTGTGTGTGTGTGTGATGGGTGCCACAGAGTTATGTGTGGAGGTCAGATGACAGCCTAGAGGAGTTGGACTCCTATGAGAGTCCTGGGAATTGAGTTCGGTTCATCAGGCTTGGCAGCATGTGCTTTTACCCACTGAGCCAATTTGCCAGTCCTTAGCTTGTCATTCTTTATGACAGGGTCACCTGAAGTTCTGAGACCATCAGCTGGGAGATGTGATGGAATAGCTGAATGTTTAGTCACATAAGACAGCCCTGCAGCAGGGCCAAGGGTATTCCTGTCCTAGCATATAAAACTTAGTTTTTCAACTCAGAGACTTAAAAGACTGGGTGATGGTATCATCTCATCCTAGTTTGTCGTAGGTGTTCTGGGGGGAGGAAGGGAAACTTGGAATGTTAAGACAGGCTGACTTCAAACTCACTCATCCTACCTCAGCCTCTTGAGTGCTAGGACAATAGTTATGTACCACCATCATGGTTACAGCATTTCAAAAGTATTCCCTAGTTACCTGGTCTCATCTGTTTATTACCCATTTATTAAGAAGTTTTTTGGGTCACACATGGCTGCTGCCACAGCTTTATCCTTAAACAAAGTTCCCATTTGATTTTCTTTCCTGCCTACTTGGACACTTGGACTTGGAAAATATAACTGTTGCTAGGCAGTGGTGATGCACAACTTTAATCCCAGCACTCAGGAGGCAGAGGCAGACAGATCCCTGAGTTGAAGGCTAACCTGGTCTGCAGAGCAAGTTTCAGGACAGCCAGAGCTGCTAAACAGAGAAACCCTGTGTCTGAGGGGGAAAAAAAAATGGTTTTCAGTTAAAAGAGATTTTTGTTTTTTTAAATCTTTATGGCTGTGTATGGTGGTACCCAACTTTAATCTAGTACTCAGAAAGCAGAGGCAGGTGGATCTCTGCTTTGAGTCCAGCCTCGTCTACACAGTTAAGACCCTGCCTCCAAAAAAAAAAAAAAATTATTTAAGCCAGGCACTATGGCACATGCATAGAATCCTAAAATCAGGAATCCAAGGCTACCTGTGGCTGCATAGTTTGAGGCCAGCCTGCACTATTGGAGATCCTGTCTCAAAAATTCCCAAACAGGGCCAGCCACATGGTTCAGCAGGTAAAGGCACCTGCCACCAAGTCTGATGACCTGAGTTTAGTCACTGGGACCCACATGCCAGAAGCTGGAGAAGCATCTCCTACAAACTGCTCTTTGACTTCTACATGGGTCCATGGCACACACATAATTAATACATGTCAAAACAAAACATACAGCTCATTTTCTGAAGAGTCTAAAGTCTAGGAACATCACTCAGGGGTACAGTATTTGCTTAGCATGCATGAGGCTCCCAATTCAACCTCAGTGCTGGAAAAAAAAAAAAAAAAGAAAGCAATGTAAAAGAATGCATTCTAAGAGTGAAAATTCACCCAGAACCCACACAAAGATGAGAATCTGGCTACTTCTCTCTCTCCTAGTTACGAAGCAACATCCCCTGTCACCTGGTTGATATCTCTTGCGGATTACCCTGCGGTGCCATGCTACCCTGTGGGATGCACAAATGTCAGAGACTCTGTCACAAAGGAGAATGTCTTGTGGATGAGGCCTGCAAGCAGCCCTGTACCACACCCAGAGCTGACTGTGGCCACCCGTGTATGGCACCCTGCCACCCCAGTTTACCCTGCCCTGTGACAGCTTGTAAAGCCAAGGTAAGTGCTGACCCAGGTACTAGTGAATCCAGAATTGACTGCAGTGGCCCCTGGATGTGCATCTAGGAAGTGCAAGTCGCCAAGAGAAATCAGTCTGTGTGTGATCCTGTGTAAGATGCTGGTGCCAACCCTAGTGAACAAGAGAGATGGTCCCTTACTATATGATAGGACAGATCATAGCTAAGTGACGACTCGGGTAATTGGGAGTCTGGTGTCAGAGAGGAGTAATTACACCCTCATGGAAGGTAATGGGAGGTTTAGTTTGGTTGAGGGGTCGGGAAGGGCTGTCCTGAGGAGATGAAAGCAGAGGGGTCATCTGAACTTGGCCTTGGTTGGACCCTCGTCAGGTCCGTGTACCCCAGATTCAGTGTTCCAAGGTTCATTCTAGGTTTGCCCTTTCAACTGGGAATTAGAAGAGAAGTACTTTCTAGTACTTTCTAGAAAGGGGCATTATAGCTGGGTGTTGGTGGCGCACACCTTTAATCCCAGCACTCGGGAGGCAGAGCCAGGAGGATCTCTGAGTTTGAGGCCAGCCTGGTCTACAGAGTGAGTTCCAGGACAGGCTCTAAAGCTACACAGAGAAACCCTGTCTCAAAAAAAAAGAAAGGGGCATTATAAAAGGACATGTGCCTTCGGGCATGTCCATTGCCATGCCATCAGTCCGCACGGATGGTGGGTGGCCTCTTGAGCCCGTAGAGAAGCTCACCTGACTGTTCTCATGCGGTTTGATTTGGGAAGGCTGTAAAAGTGAAGCCTGCCTGGTTCTCACCTGGCTCTCTTGTGGGAAGAGTCACTCGGTTCTCACTAATATTTCAGGTAGAGTTACAGTGTGAATGTGGGAGAAGAAAAGAAATGGTGATCTGCTCTGAAGCGTCCGGTACCTACCAAAGGTTAGTGCTCCATAAGTCCTTGAAATTGGGTCCGCTTGAAGGGGAGTCGTGCGTCTCCTCTCTAAGGCTGGAGGCTGAACCCAGGGTCCAGCACATGCTAGCTGAATAAGTGCTCTGCCACTGAGCTGTAGCTCCAGCCCTAGGAATTTGGTGGTGTCGTTATTGGGAGTTGTTTTTGTGTTTTGTAAAATTGTGTGCTTATTGTCTGTGTGCATGTGTGTGTACGTGTGTGGGATGTATGGCAAATGTGTTGCTAATTAATCAATAAAACACTGATTGGCCGTTGGCTAGGCAGGAAGTGTAGGCGGGGCAAGGAGGAGAATAAAGCTGGGAAGTGGAAGGCTGAGTCAGAGAGACACTGCCAGCCGCCACCATGATGACAAACAGCATGTGAAGATACCGGTAAGCCACGAGCCCTGTGGCAAGGTATAGATAAATGGAAATGGATTAATTTAAGCTATAAGAACAATTAGCAAGAAGCCTGCCACGGCCATACAGTTTGAAAGCAATATAAGTCTCTGTGTTTACTTGGTCGGGTCTGAGTGGTTGTGGGACTGGCAGGTGAGAGAGATTTGTCCTGACTGTGAGCCAGGCAGGAAAACTCTTAAGCTACACACGTGTGTCCATAGACATGGCACAGCACATATGTGGAAGTAAAAGGTCATCTTAGGGGAGTTGGTTCTCTCTCTCTGCTATGTGGGTTCCAGGGAGCAAAAAGATTGTCAGTCTTGGCTGCAAGCACTTCTTACCTGTTGTGTCATCTTGCTAGTCCCTTAGAACATTTTTTTAAATTTTTTAATTTTTTTATATTTTATGTATGTGTGCTCTGCTTGTTGGCAGAGGGCATCCGAGCCTATTATAGATGGTTGTGAGCCACTCTGTGGGTGCTGGGAATTGAACTCAGGACCTCTGGAAAAGCAGCCAGTGCTCTTAACCGCTGAGCCATCTCTCCAGCCCCTCCCCCGCTTAGACGGTTTTTCAAGTAGCATTTTACATCTAGGGCTGGAGAGGTGACCCAGCAGCTAGGAGAGCCTGAGTCCGGACCCCAGCCTCCTGATGAGGCAGCTTACAACTGCCTAGAACTCCAACTTGAGGGAATCCAGTGCCCTCTCAGGCCTCTGCATGCAGACACCCACACAAACCCATGGCCTCACAGTAGATGCACACACAGTAATTAATTACATAAATAAATAAAGTCGATCTTTAGAAAAAAGAAGATTCTAAGGTATCTGAGGTGCGTTAAAGTGCTTTTTCTGGGCTGGTGAGACGGCTCAGCAGGTAAAGGCTTAGTGCAGACCTGAGTGCCATTCCTGGAGGCACGTCCCTTCAAGGAGGAAAGAGAGAACGACTTCACCAATTGTCCTCTGACATCCACATGTGCGTCACGGCACACACACACACACACACACACACACACACCATGTATATGCAATGATAATTTTTTAAAATATTTAAGTGCTTTTTCTTGCCTTTAATTTGTAAAAGAAATACTTTGCTGCTTCCATTCCCATTCTTTCCTCGCCTTTTTCATCTACATCATGAGATAGAAAGGAAGACATCTTGAAGTTAGGTAAATTGCTTTACTATTCTACCTATTTTTGTTGTGGCACAGCTAAGGTACTCTGTGTCTTGTTACAAGCTTGGGTTTTCTGATTGTTCTGGTAGATATCCTTATAGCCTCCTAAAGTATTGACGCCCATGGAGTTGTACAGAGATCTGTGTATAGAGGTGGAGTGTTAGGGAATGGTTGGCTATATATATATATCTTAACTAGATATGAAGGTGTGTCATGGCTACTACAGGCTTCCGTAGATATCTGATTGGCTATTTGTCAGTTTTGTTTGTTGGTTTTTGGTTTTTGAGACAAGGTTTACTTCATAACTCTGGCTGACCTGAACTCACTGTGTAGACTAGGCTGACCTTGAACTCATAGAGATCTACCAGTCTGTGACTACCAAGGGCTGGGATTAAAGGCATGTGCCACCACGTCTGGCCTGATTGGCTACTTAAATAGAGTATATTGGGCATTGGCCTGGATGTTCTGGAGATAGAAAGTTGTATTAACTCTTCCCTTCCTGTGCAGCTGCTTAGAATCTGACTGAATATGTATATCATAAACATGTCAGCAGTTTACATGTAGTACTACAGTAAACATGTAATAAAAGATGAACTTCAAAGGTCACACTATCTTGTGGTTGATGAGCTTTGAAGGCAGCTTCTGTATCCCTAGCACGCGGAGGCTCTTATGAAACTACAATGCCTCATCTTCTTTCTTCTTTCATATTTCAGAATAGCTGCTATTTCTATGGCCTCTAAAATAACGGAAATGCAGCTTGGAGATTCAGTGGAGATCAGCAAGTTCATTACCAAGAAGGAAGTCCAACAAGCCAGGTAATTTTGGAAGTGTGTGCCTTCTTTCTCCAGTTCATCAGTTTCTCAGGAATTCATCTGTCTCAGTCCTCCATAGTAGCATCTCACACACAGTTGGCGTTCAACAGACTGGGATGTTGGGACCATACCCACCACAACACAGTGAGTCCTGCTCAGGACACAGCAGAGACCAAAGTAGGTTTCCTGTGCCTCACTTCAGTTGGCTGACAGAGAAAGCTGAGGAGACCTAAATTTGTCTAGCTCGGCCCACAGAACCAAGATCCAAAGTGGTGGCTGTGTCTAGAAAGGCAAGTGAGGAACGATCTGAAGTCTACAAAGGATTGCTAGACTCCAGTGTGAGACCTGCTCATCTCCCCTTGTGAAGGACCTTAGGGAAGACAATAAGATTCCCCGGCAGGGGGTGCTAGTGAACCCTGAGGAACAGACAGCCTCATAACTGCTTCCAGGCCCTAAGCAAGGGCCGCTGTGTTCTCACATAGTCTGCCTGGGATTTTCTTACTAGATGGGAGCTAGAGAGCCTGTGCCCTGACCATCTGTTTCGTTTGTTTGTCAAGGTTGCAGTGTGATGAGGAGTGCTCTGCCTTGGAAAGGAGAAAGTAAGTGGTTTCAATAGCTTGTCACTTCGTGAGCCCCGTGTAGCTAATGGGAGGAGGCATCCCTTCATCACCCAGCATCTGTTCTGAGTCTCAGCTGCTGTCAGCAGAAGACTGTGGTCATTAAGAGTCGAATCGTCTAAGACAAACCCGTTGGGTAATTTCAGCATGTTCAGAAACATGAGCTGTGTGGTTTTGGGTGTGGGGTAAATTTCACATGCCACATCATGCTTATTTTTGTGACTGGCCAACTTCCCGATCCCAGCAGAGATAAGAGGCTGTAAAAACTGTTGAAAACCTAAGGAGCTGGGAAGATAGCTCAGTCTATAAAATATCTGCCACACAGCATAAAGACCTGGGTTCAGATCCCTAGCACCCCTAAGTCAAACTCGGCATGACACACATCTGTACTCTGGCATTGGGGGTGGGGTGGGGGTGGGGTGGAGACGGACACTCGGGGTCTCCTAGCCAACCAGTAACTAAATCGGCAAGCTCCAGGTTCAAGAAGGGACTTTGTCTCAAAAAACAAAGTGGATCCCAGCACTTTGGAGGCAGAGGCAGGTGGATCTCTATGAGTTTAAGGCCAGCCTGGTCTACATAATGAGTTCCAGAACAGCCAGGGCTATGTAAAGAGATCCTGTCTGGAAAAATAAAATAATAAAGTGGAGGCTGGTCAAGGGAAACACCCAACATCAACATCTAGTCTACACAGACACAATGTAAGCCGGGTATGGTGCTGTACACCTAAATTTCCAGTACTTGGGAGACTGAGGCTGGAGGATTCCATGCATCTGAGGCCAGTCTGAATAACTCACTGAGACTATCTCAGAATACAAAAGGCTGGAGCTATAGCCAAGTGGGAGAGCTAACTACCATGCATGAGGCCCTAGGTTCGATCCCTGGTCCAACCCCCCAAAAGGACGTTCTTGTTCTTGTTTGCCTCTCCCACACTAACCCCTCACCCCATCCCTGTTTCTTTTTTCTCTTTGCAATGCTTAGAGTCAAACCCAGGGCCTTGCTTATACCAGGCAAACATTAAACCAGGCTGGCCTTGAACTCACAGAGATTCCCCTGCCTCTGCCTCCCAAGTGCTGGGATTAAAGGCGTGCACCCCCACCGCCCGGCCCTTATATTTTGTGCTTGTTTGTTTTGTAGGTTTATTTTCTCATGTGTGTGAGGGTTTTGCCTGCATGCTTGTCTGTTCACTGTTACATGGCTGGTGCCTTCAGACGTCAGAAGAGGGATAAGATCCCTGGAACTGGAATTATGGATGGTTGTAATCCACCATGTGGGTGCTGAGACCCGAACCTGGGTCTTCTGCAAGAGCAATAAGTGTTCTTATTATCTGGGCCATCTCTCCAGCCCCCTCACTCTTTTTTTAAAGATTTACTTTTGTTGTATTTATGTGTCTGTGTGAATGTATGTCACATAGATGCAGGTGCCTGAGAATCTGGCATCACACAGACTCTGAGACCTAAACTCCAGTTCCCTGGGAGAGCAGAAGCCCCTCTTGACCTGAGCATCTCTCCAACTCCGGTCCTTATTCTTAAGCATCAAAGAAAGTCATCCCCCACTTACCATTCCGCTGATCTCAAGACCAGCAGATCCTTCCCTAAATAATCCCGATCTCTACTATGTTCCTTATTTAGACCCATCTATTTTGCATATTTTCTCTGAAAACAACACCACAATTGCCTAGATTGGTATTTTTCATTATATCATGTGTATGGGTGTTTTGCCTGTATGTATATCCATGCACTACTTGCATGTCTTAGGGTGTCAGATCCCCTGAACTGGAGTAACAGATGGTTATAAGCCACAATGTGGGTGCTGGGAATCAAACCTGAGTCCTTTGGAAGAACAGCTGGGCCCTTAGCTGCTGTCTCTCCAGCCCCAATTGCACACTGTTTTGAGTGAAGCAATAAAACCTCATGCCAATCCACTCTGTCTTGGGGTCTGACTCACTCCTTTGTCCCACATATCCTGTCAGCTCAGCTGATGGCAATATCAAAGTGTTTGTGTGCAAGTAATCCTTGTAATAGCTCCAGAATAGGAATGCTTTTTGTTTGGGGTTTGGTTGGTTTGGGTGTTTGTTTTTATTGTTTGCTTGCTTGCTTAGGATGTGTATCTGTCTGTGTGTCTGTGTTTGTGTGTGTGTCTGTGTGTATGTCTGTCTGTCTGTGTCTGTGTGTAGGGGGGATGGTTTTTGCTAATTGATTGGTTGCTTGGCTGGTTTTTGAGAGACTGAGGCAGGAGGATTGCTGTTCAAAGCCATCCTGCCATACACTGTTTGCCTGTTCCAAAACAAAACAATATACCTCATATACCTGTAGTCTCAGACTTGGAAGGTGGAAGCAGGATGATTAGGAGTTCAAGGCCTTCCTGTCTCTTAATGAGTTTGAGGCCACTGGAATACATGAGACCCTGTCTCAAAAAAAATAAAGTGTGTGTCAGGGCTGACTTCTGTGGTAAAAGGGGTGAAATTCTTGACTTATGTAAGAATATATGCTGAGGTTACTACAATCTATGGTAAGCTAATGTCCATCTCTTACTGCACCAAACTTGTAAATTAAACTTTATTATAGGTTTGTATGTATAGAAAACAAAAAACAGCATACAAGTAGCCCTGGGTTTGATCCAGCACCACATGAATCTGGTATGCTGGTAATCTCAGGGAGAGGCAGGATCACAGTCATCCTTGGCTACGTAGGCATTTGGGGGCCAGCCTGGCCTACATGAGACCTTGTTTCAAAAACAAAATGAGCTGGGCAGTAGTGGAGCATGCCCTTAATTCCAGCACTCAGGAGGCAGAGGCAGGCGGATCTCTGAGTTCAAGGCCAGCCTGGTCTACAGAATGGGTTCCAGGACAGCCAGGGCTACACAGAGAAACCCTGTCTTGAAAAACAAACAAACAAACAAACAAACAAGGAAGATGGGTTGTTGGGAAGCTAGCTCAGTCAGAAAGCTCTGTCCACACAAACGTGGGGCCTGAGTTTGCTTCCCAGACCTGTGTAAAAAGCCGTGTGTGGAATCACATGCTTATTATCTCAGTGCTGAGGAGATAGAGACAGGATCTTTGGGACTCATTGGCTAGCTTGGCCAAGACCCAGGTCTCAGGGAGAAGCCCTGTCTCAAAAACTAAGGTGGAGAGCATCTGAGGACAACACCCAAGGTTGACCTCTGCCCTCCACATACACACATGTGCATGTACCACCGCCTTCCCCCAAAGCCAGAATGGTATATTTCCCTCTCCTCTTTCCCTTATATTTGCTTGTTTCTCAATCACTTTCAGGAGGTTGGCAGAGGCATTTGACATCAGTGATGATTCTGACCCTTTCAATGTACGTTCTTCAGCATCAAAATTCAGTGACAGTCTGAAAGATGATGCCAGGTATGTAAACCTGTGGCTTGTGAGTATTCTAGTTAGTATTATAAGATATGGTAATTAGTATGTTTTCTCCATTATTACGCCAGATAAAGTTAACTTATGTTGCAAGAAATCACGTGTTGTTTAGCTGTCCCCTTGAAGAACTGAACTTGTGCTTGAGGGCTGGTCCCATAGTAGTTGTCTGGGCCTTCCAAGGGCTGCATAGGCTGTACTGAAGACGGATGGCTAGCCACCTCTCACCCCTGTCTCACAGTCACAAGGTGCTTCTCTGGGGCAGTGACAGGTCCTTTTCTGGCTCTGTGTCTCCTCCTTTTCTCCTGCTTCTTTCTTTTCTTTGTGGTTGTGCCGCGACTCTGTCATGTGACATTCCTCACCTCTGCGCTTTTTCTGCCAGCATTGGCCTCTCTTTCCTGTGGAGGCAGGAGGTGAGTGGAAGATGTTCCCAGAAGAGCAAGACCAGATGGAATTAACTGATGGTTTCTCATTTCAGGAAAGACCTAAAGTTTGTCAGTGACATTGAGAAGGAAATGGAAACGCTTGTGGAGGCCGTGAATAAGGTGGAAGTAAACTCACCCAACTGGGCATTTCTCTGAGGCCAGCTTGACTTAAAAATACATACATACATATATACATACATACATACATACATACATACATACGTACGTACATACATACATACATAATAGTAATAATAATAATAGATAAGTTCCAGAAACACGGTTAGCCTAGAGGGTTGTAGGAAAAGGTTGCAGATTCCCAATGCCCAGCCATGATAACATTCATGGAAACCTGGATTGCTTCCATCATTATAGAAAAGGTATCTACAATTAAATTAAGTGTACATTAAGAATAACCCTTGACCAGACATAGTAGCTCACATGTTTAATCCCAATACTCTGGAGGCAGAGGCAGATGGATCTCTGTGAGTTCCAGGCCAGCCTGATCTACAGAGTGACTGAGTTCCAGGACAGTCTACACAGGGAAACCCTGTCTCAAAAAACAAACAGAAAAAAAAAAAAGAAGGAGGAGGAAGAGGAGGCAGCTCAACAGTAACTGAGAGAAGACATGGAAGGCCCCTCAGATGACGGAAAGGTCACCTGTGATAGGAGGAAGCACTCTTTGTTTTCTCAAAGGGGGAGACTAAAGGAGAAGATGGGGGACAGACTGAGGAGAATGGGCCCCGTTCCGCCAGGGATGTCAAAGTGGTAACTCTACGTGGAGGAGTAATTTATTAACCAGGGTATAGTGACGAACACCATTAATCCCAGCACTTAGGAAACGGACAGGTGGATCTCTGAGTTCGAGGCCAGCCTGACCTACATAGCAGGTAGCAGGATAGCCATGGATACACAGTAAGATCCTGTCTCCAAAAGGGAAACAAAAAGTGATTTGTTAAGAAGGAACCAGTACTGCTTTGGCTCCCTCTGCAGTCACTGGGGGTGAAGTCCAAGGGGCTGTTTGTTTTCCTCCCCCGCTTCCCATTTCCTTCCTTCCCTTTTTCTCTTCCCACTTCCAGCAGGATACTAACCTGAAAAGGAAACTCAGTGTGTTCCTTTTCTGTGTAGGAAACCTGAGCAGATGTATTTCTATGTTTGTGTACATACAGCTGCATGGGGCGTGAGAGTTCCTTGGGTTTTTTTTGTTTGTTTGTTTGTTTTTTGTTTTTTTTCGAGACAGGGTCTCTCTGTGTAGCTTTGTGCCTTTCCTGGAACTCACTTGGTAGCCCAGGCTGGCCTCGAACTCACAGAGATCTGCCTGGCTCTGCCTCCCAAGTGCTGGGATTAAAGGCGTGTGCCACCACCACCCGGCGAGAGTTCCTTGTTTTTAAGTCTTCAGTGTACCAAGGCATTTCTTGGGAATACCGTTCCTCAGTTATGGACTCCCTCAGGAGGAAACACTAGCTCTGTACCACTTCTCTTTGTCTCTAACCCTGTCCACCTGCCTGCGGCAAGATGCCATGCTCACACACACAAGTAGTGAATGGTAGGCATTTGAACCTCTACAAAAAGGTGGTCACAGGCTGATGAGATGGCTCCGTGGTAAAAGCACTTGTCACACACACCTGACAACCTGAGTTCGATCCCAAGAACCCACAGTGAAAGCACAGAATCAACTCCCAAAGTCATCATCTGACCTCCGCACAAATAGTAATAATAAAGATTCCAATAGGAAAAACTCAATCAATCACCTTGATTAGCTATGCTCTTGTGGTGGTACGGGTAAGTCAGGAGTGTTTTCTGTTTCCAGGGGACGATGCTCATCAGTGTTCTCTTCTTCCAATAGGGAAAGAGTCTTAAGAAAAGCCACTGCTTCCCCCCCATGAACAGAGACCACCGCCGCATCATCCATGACCTGGCCCAAGTCTACGGCCTGGAGAGCATGAGTTATGACAGTGAACCAAAGCGCAATGTCGTGGTCACTGCCGTCAGGTGGGTTGATCTCGCTGTCAGCAGGGCAGGCGTGACACCAGCCGCCATTGTATGCTCTTGTTACTTCCTCTTCCTCCTGGAGGAATGCAAGGGAAATACGTTTCTCTGGAACAGTCTTTTCATCAAAGAGTAAAGCCCACACCTCATTCCACAGGGCAGGGACAGGCAAATACCCAGGTCTCACGGCTGCCCTGATCCTTTGCAGACGCTGGGGGTGGCATTTCTGCAGGTGGAGAGGGTGTGAGCAGAAGGCCTGCTCACCACTTCTGCGCTCCTACCCCTCTGTCTCCTGTTCCTCCCTCTGACCTCCCAGCTCTAATCTTGGCATGATGGGGACAGAAAGCATGCTGGACTCTGCCTTGGTGTTGTCATCAGAGGAAATGGAGGTGGTAGTGTGAGACAGAACTGCACAGTGAACAAAAATGAAGTGTGGCATGGGAGGAAGTGGGCAGCAGGTCTGGCTGGGACCTGCTGGATGGACAGAGGGGACAGATCGAATGCAGGTCGACCACACTTGAGACAGGTGGTGTCTGGGTGTGTGCAGCAGTGGAGCTGCCCGGTCAAAGGCTGGGCTCTGACTCGGCTGTCTGCTCAGGAGCCTCACTTTTCATGCTCTGCTTTACTTCCTTCAGGGGGAAATCCATTTGTCCTCCCACCTCGCTGACCAGCGTGCTTGAAAGGGAAACACAGACGCGGCCTCCACCACCAATCCCTCATCACCGACACCAGACAGACAAGTAAGGATTCTTCAGCTGCTTCTCAGTAGAACTGTGTGAGCAGAGGAGCTAGGAGGGTAACCACTGGGCTACATCTGCCATCACTGGCCTCCTTTGGCTTGTCTTTAGGGTGTGAATGTCCAGGTAGGCTTTGATTAGGGCATCAGACACATTTGTTCAAGCCAGCAAAGCCTTAAGAGAATAGTCACTTGGGTCAGCAATATAGAGAAGGCACTAACCGTGTGAGCCTGGCAGCCTGACTGAGATCCCGTGACCCACAGAAAGGTGGAAGGAGACAGTGAACTCCACAGAGATGTCCTCTGACCTCAACACACCATACTCACAAAGTAATAACAGTAAATAAATAAATGTTTTAAATATTCATTAAAAACAAAAGAGAGGCTAGTTGAATGTAATTCCTACAGTGTATGGTGGCATGTAAGTGGGTTATCTGCCACTCCAGATCATTTAGAACTGGATGCAGTTAACAGTAGGTGGAAGTGGTGTGGGGGGACTGTTGGCAGTGGAGGAGGCAAGTAGAGATTTTCACTTTTTCAGAGATTTATTTAGTTTTGGAGGGTTCAACAGCAAGCTTAGACAATGTCCAGGGGAAAGGTGGTTCTGAAGAAGGGGGGAAGGAGTGCAGCATTTGGGAGTGACAGCGCTGACAGGAAGACTCAGGACCCCAAAGGTAGTGACCCCACGGTAAAGATCAGATGCATTCTGTGTGAAAACACAGCAAAAACATGGACACTGCAGAAAGTTCAGGTGTGGGATGAGATTCAGTACAGCAGCCACACAACACAGTGAAGATAAAGCCAGGCAAGGGGTGACTTGGGATGGATAACAGATGGTCCATGGTGGGACCAATTCAAGAAACAGCATTTGCCGTGCCTGTAAGGGTGATGGGTAAGCCTGTGTTTACAGACCCACCAGTTAAGACATTATCATTTTACTATGATACATTTCCTATAAGTATTGTTTTATTATAGTTAAAGGGAGAAAATAAAATCATATGAAAGGCTAGGCAATGATGACACACACCTGTAATCCCAGCACTTGGGAGGCAGAGGCAGGCGGATCTGTTGAATATATGCATGTGCCTGCATGTCTATATGTGTACCACATGCATGTCTGGAGCCCACAGAGTTCTGAAGAGGGTGTTGGATCTCCTCCAACTGGAGTTACAGATGACTGTGAGCTGCCCTATGGGTACTGGGAATTGAACCTGGGTCCTTTGCAAGAGCAGCCAGTGGTACTCTGAGCCATCCCTCCAGCCTTGACTTTCACATTTTGCTCCACCTACTTCTCTAGGGTTTAAATGATTTTTATGATACAAATGTTATTTTGGTATAAAGAAAAAAGCAGGAATCTGCCAGGCATTTTTTCAGCTGAGCAGAGGTGTAGGTGAAGTTTTTGTGTGTCCTGGCCCGCTGGTGGTCAGGACATATCTCTCCCACTCACATCCCCCAAGTGAACACACAGAGGTTTATGTTAATTACAAACTGCTCGGCCATTAGCTCAGGCTTATTAATGACTAGCTCTTACACTTAAATTAACCAATAATTCCTATCTGTGTTTAGCCATGTGGCTTGGTACCTTTTCTCAGTTCTGCCTTGTCATCTTGCTTCCTCTGTGTCTGGCTGGCGACTCCTGACTCTGCTCAGCGACTCCTGACTCTGCCCTTCCTCTTCCCAGAATTCTCCTTGCCTGCTTGTCCCACCTATACTTCCTGCCTTGCTACTGGCCTTCACTTATCAACCAATCAGAGCAACACATATTCACAGCATATGGAATGACATCCTCATCATTTCCCCTTTTCTTTCTATTTAAAAGGAAGGTTTTAACTTCAACATAGTAAAATTACATATAACAAAACAGTTACCTAGCAAGAATTACAGTTACAATATCTAGTCTATTTGTATTTGACAAAAATATTTTATCTATCCTATATTTGTGAGTCTAAAGTTTCATATCTAATTTGTCTTTTTTGGGGGGTGGGGGTGTTTCTCTGTGTAGTTTTGGCACCTGTCCTGGATCTCACTCTGTAGACCAGGCTGGCCTCAAACTCACAGGGATCCGCCTGGCTCTGCCTCCCGAGTGCTGGGATTAAAGGTGTGCACCACCACCGCCTGGCCTAATTTATCTTTTATCATAACCAAGGAAAATTATAACTACCTAGTCTTCAACTACATCAAAGACCCCAGAAGGATATAATATTATCTAAGTAAACAGGAAGAGCATTGTAAGCAACTTCCAAAAATCTAGAATATTAGAGACAGCTGCCTGCCTGGACAGTCATCCAAAATTCCTCTGTAACATTGGGGCATCCATATTCAGCCATAGGCCTAGTCTCTCGGTCATTTTTTTCTCTGTGTCCTGTAGAATGTCTGGCAGTTTCTTCTGTGAAGCAGGAACCTGAAGGAGCATCTCGCCTTGCAAAGTTTGTGGTTACTTTCCTATGGGTCCTGCATGTCCAGTTTATATGACATTTTGTCAAGTAGTCCAGGCAAGAACAGTTTCTTGCCCAAGTGGCTATTTTTGCAAAGAAGAAGATAAACTCCATATGGAGTGTCTTCGATGCCCATCTTTTTCTCTGAAGTAAATCATTGCTGCCAGGAGCAGATGTGTCTCACTGTCCAGAAAGTCTAAGTTTTTAAAACATTTTAAATGCCATATTCTATAGGTCTTTGAAGTGTTTGAAGATTACCTACCTAATTGAATTATATCTATGTATACCTAGAAAACTTAATATGACTATAAGTTTGACTATCATAGAAGACTAATTATTAATCTGTATTTCTTAATTATACATTACAATTTTAAATGAGCTGTACAAACATAATACCTTAAACAAGAGTAGAAATATACATACAGTATAGCAAAATTAACTTTAAATTTGTAATAAACTAAAATCTATGGCAATGTAAAACATTTTACACAAGTTGTTGTTCTTTAAAAGTATATTGAATAATCTACCCTTTCATCCTATCATATCTATATCCTATCCCCCTTTTTTCTTTAGAAAGATATTGACAGGGTTGGGGATTTAGCTCATTGGTAGAGCGCTTGCCTAGCAAGTGCAAGGCCCTGGGTTCGATCCTCAGCTCCAAAAAAAAAAAGAAAGAAAGAAAGAAAGAAATTGACTATGACCAATAACAATTTGTAACCAATCTCTAAACAAAGACAAATGTCCTTAATCCATTTTTGAGGAATGTGGGTGTAGTTTTCTAGGCTACTTCCTACTGATTGTAGGCACTAGTAGTCTTATGGGGATCCTTAGAAAATGTCCTACTTGTTCTTTTTACAATCAGACTCCACTACCAGTAGGATGTAACCCAAAGGGTACTCAGAGGAATGAAATATTGTAATAGAATTATCCCTCAGGACTGGAAAGAATTAATTACACCTGTCCTAGAGGCCAGAGCATAATTACAATGGAGAATTTGGTTGAAAGAGGAAGCTAAAACAATAGGACAACAGTGTAGGACTAGAGCTGTGGAAATTTCCTAGGATCAGCTTCTTGGAGAAGGCAATTATGCTGACATACAAAGACAATGTTTATATGATAACCAAACCTTAATTCTATGCAGCATGGCAGCCATGAATGCATGGGACAGAATTGAGGAAGCAGGGAAGAAAATTGAATCATTTATGGAAGTTATACAAGGCCCGAAAGAATCCTTCACGGATTTCTTGCAAAGGCTGTCTGCAGCAGTAAATAGAATGATACCAAATTCAGAAGCTAGACAGATAATAATTTTATCTTTGGCTTTTGAGAATGTGAATGGAGCATGCAGAAGAATAATCAGGCCGTTAAAGGCCAGATCAGCACCCTTGGAGGATTGGATCAGGGACACAATTAATATTGAGTCTCATGACCATGATGATATGTGGATAGGAGAGGTGATATCAAAAGCTTTGAGGAAAAATAATAATGTCAAGTGTTTTAGTTGTGGTAAACAAGATCATTTGAAAAGGGAATGTAAACAGAGTGTTCCTAGAAACAATGTTTATTCAAGGAACAATGGCAACAGAATGCCCCTGGATTATTCAGAAAGTGTGGTAAGGGTAAACATTGGACCAATGAATGTAGATCAACAAGGGACAGACAAGGTAATCCTCTGCCTCTGCCATTGGGAAACCCCCAGAGGGGCCTCACACAAGCCCCCATGGCAAATTCAGTTCAGACTTTTCCTGCCATCGTAGAAGAAACACATTTCTCAGAGCAATCAAATAACCAAATGCCTATTGGAATAAATCAGGCTGCTCGGGGTGATAGAACAGCTGTAGCAGAGAGAACAGGAAATTCAGGAGAAGCCATAAAGCGAATTTTTTGGCAAATTTTTATAAATGAACAAAGACCAAAATTAAAAATATGAATAAATGGCGTTCTCTTGGAAGGTTTGGTAGACACAGGTGCAGATGTGACGATAATTGCATCAGAATTTTGGCATTCAAATTGGCTTCTTCAGGAGATAAATGTTCAGGTGTTAGGGATTGGAACATTATCTCAAGTGAAATAGAGTGCAAGATGGCTCAAATGTATAGGGCCAGAAGGACAGAGAGGAAAATTAAAGCCATATATGGCAAATATAGCTATGAATTTATGGGGCTGTTGATCTATTACAATAATGGAATACCCAGATTAACATTCCTCCAACCTGAGAAATAAACCATAAACTAACACATGTTTCTGAGAGAAATATTAGGAGGTATTATTATAAAGAGCAGTCACCGGCCATCCAGATTGTACAAGAACAGGGCACAACAACTGCTTATCTTTCAAAGACACCAACCTTTAAAATGGTTAACAGACAAGCCTGTATGGGTTCAGCAATGGCCCTTAACAACAGAGAAACTGCAGGCTTAGGAGAGCTGGTTCAAGAGCAGTTAAATGCTCAGCATATTGAAGAATCACAAAGGAGGACCACCTCCTTTCCTTCCCCTCCCTGTCTCCCCTGGAGCCAAGGGAGATGGCTGGAAGTTACTCTGAAGCCCACAGGTCCCTCTTCTTCTCCAGCCTTCCACACGGCAGTCCTGGAAGTGTCTCCTCTATCGTGCTTGCACAGAGCCTCTGCACAGGTGCCTGGGGTAGTTTACAAGGCCATCTTCAGGACTGTAACCATTGGTGCTCCTGTCGGCTGGACAGGCACAGCCTCAGCAAGAGTACCCTCTCTTTACCCAGGCAGCCTAGGTTTGGGTCAACAGAGTCTGTGCATCCAAACAAGCCATGGTTTTGATGTTTGGGTTTGGGTCTGAGTTTGGTTTTTTGAAACAGGGTCATGTATTTTCCCCTAGAGAAGACAAGACTGACTGTTCTTTGCTTGCTTTGCAGGAATCCTGGGAGCAGTAATTTACAGAAGATAGCTAAGGAGCCAGTGATTGACTACTTTGATGTCCAGGACTGAGAAGAAGATACATTTAGATAAAAGAATGATTCTGTGTAGCGGAGACTCATTTGCCAGCAGATAAATCATGCTCGTTCCTGCTGCGCGGCAGAACCCCAGACACACACTGTCTTGTGCTGATACATCCAAAGCATGAGTGTCAGAACCCCCTTGTCTACTCCTGTCCCGAGTATCTCACTGTGGCCAGCTCCCTGGCTGTGTAGCCACTGGATTTTTAGTTGTGTGATTGAAGAGGCTCCTCACCTCATCACTGTGATTACTAAGAGGGTTGGGGAGTATCGTATTTTATTTGGATAAACCAGACTTTTTATCCCAAACTAGCTTTGTGGCACGTAGCCATAGTCTTGGTTGTCCAGTTGCTCACCAGGTGGACTTGACAGTCTTCATGTGGAAAGACACATGAAGTACTGACCATTGGTAAACCATGTCTGGAATCATACAGGTCTTAAACCATCTTATCTAAGACTTGGATTGAAAGCTCTAGATTGGTCAGGTTATAGATTTACATTTTCTCAAGTCCCTGGCGTTCTTCCACCACATCACCGAGCCTACCCAGGGACAGTTTAACTGTGCCCCATAATGGTAAGAACTTGGAGCAAGCTCTCTTCTGCCATGTTTACGTTGTGGGTCTGTGAACTGTCCACTGTAGCCCTGAGTCCACTCTGGTTGATAAAGACTCTCATGCAGACAGCTGTCCTGTGTTGCTTTTTCCTAGGCCTTCAGCAGCCACACCAACTCTCCCTACATCTGAGCTCTGAACTGCTGTTTGAATAGTCAAAAAAATATGTCGACATTCCAGAGCTTATGCCCAGCAGCCCACTGTAGGCATTCTTCAGTTTCCTTTAAGGCAGGCGTGTGGCCATCTTTACTGGCCCCTCTTCATCACAAGCTGGACTCTTTTTGTGTGTGTGTGTTTTTTGTTTCCAAGACAGGGTTTCTCTGTGTAGTCCTGGCTGTCCTGGATCTCACTCTGTAGACCAGGCTGGCCTCGAACTCACAGAGATCCACTTGCCTCTGCCTCCCAAGAGCTGGGATTAAAGGCATGTGCCACCACCACTTCTTTTCAATTTAAAATAACCTTTAAGCCTCAGAAGCTTGGAATCATAAAACAAGGTACTTAATTTTTACTTTTGTTTTTTGAGGCAGGATCTCACTAAGTTGCTTAAGCTCATTCAAGCTTTAAACTCTCAATCTTCATTGCTCAGCCTTCTGAATGCTAGGATTACAGGCCTCTACCACCAATCCCAGCTGAGAGGCACTTAATTTTATAGGAAAAACGGGGCTGCTCTTTGGTCCTAAGCCTAATCTCTGTAGGAAGGCATGAGGTATAGCAGTATGAACGGGTGACTGGAGAGAAGTGGTAGAAAACAACAGAGCTGCTCTTTGGGCCTGTTTAGTACAGGGTCTGTGGCCTCACACCCAACAGGAAGTGCAGCTGTAGTCCAGGGGACAGTAGGTGATCTGGCTGTGTGTGTGCTTCTCAGATCTAGGCCTGCCGATGCATGGATGGGGCTCCTCCTGTCTGACTTGGGTTGTGAGGACTAAAGGAATCGTACCCTGGTGCGTCAGATGCAGAGTCCATGAACATGATAGTTGGCATCTGGAAAGCACAGAAGCATCCTTTGTCTACAACGCTAGCCGAGTAAAGAATGTGATGCCGGTTGGGCCTCTCCTCTTGAATGAGTGCCTGGTGCCAACCTCATACTGGGACTGGAAAAGGAGGTGTGCTGGAGCTTGAGGGAGGATTGATTGTCCAGAGTGGGCAGAGAAAAGCTGGTGGTGAGGCTTGAGGCTGACAGGGTAGCAAGGCTGCACTTATGATCTGTATGTATCAGAAGTCCGCAGGTGTTTTCCATAGAGACCAGAGTAAATTTTTTTTGTTTGTTTGGTTTTTTTTTGTTGTTGTTTTTTTTTTTTTGAGACAGTTTCTCTGTGTAGCTTTGCGCCTTTCCTGGAACTTACTTGGTAGCCCAGGCTGGCCTCGAACTCACAGAGATCCGCCTGGCTCTGCCTCCCAAGTGCTGGGATTAAAGGCGTGTGCCACCACCGCCTGGCGTAAATATTTTTTTAATTATAAAGTTTATTGTTAAAAGGTTAAAAGGAACTTGCAAATAAAAATATAGCACCAAAATTATCCAGATCCAAAGTCTGTAGAACTCAATGAACTTCTACACAGTTAGAATTGACATTTGAAACAGAAAGTGTGGGGCTTCACATTGAACTTTACACTTCCCCTTTTTTTTTTTTTTTTTTTAACTTGAGAGATCTGCCTTGAACTCAGAGATCTGCCTGCCTCT
This sequence comes from Peromyscus eremicus, assembly GCF_949786415.1. Taxonomy (NCBI): domain Eukaryota; kingdom Metazoa; phylum Chordata; class Mammalia; order Rodentia; family Cricetidae; genus Peromyscus; species Peromyscus eremicus. The sequence goes on from NC_081417.1 coordinate 61,907,484, forward strand.
GCCTCCTGAGTGCTGGGATTAAAGGAATATGCCACCACTGCCTGGGCCCAAATCATGATTTTTACATATTAGAAAATGTTCTGACTTCCCAAGCCATTTTCAAATTAAAAGGGAAAAAAATCTGAATGTGGTCATGGACTTGGTTTGTCTCCTTGACCTCAGGCTGAAGGAAGGGAACTGTGGGTGCCAGCACAGCCATCTTCTCCCACCCCATCCTTTCTTTATGGCCAGAGCTTTCCAGAGACTGAACTCTTATCTCATGGCTAGATGAAAAGCTTTCCTGATTGCAGGTCTGTGAGAGACAGCTCTGGATCCTGTCCAGCCATGTTTCAAAGGCCAGAGTAGAGGAGAAAGGCCTAGGGGAGAGGCTGTCCTGTAGATTTAGGTTTGAGGAATTTCTTCCTGTGCTGTTGGACTTCAGGCTTCCTGTCTAAAAGGCTAGGGACCTCGCTTCCTAAGGAAAGTGGGACATGTACTTCCTCTTCTAAAAGGAGAGACTGGCAGACCACACTGGCATCTCAGCCTTCACTGGCCTACCTTCTCAGTGACCCACAGCAAAAGAAAGTTCTGCTTCTCACGCATCCCATGACCTCAGCATGCATCTCCTGTACGATTTACCATGGCATTTTAGAACCCAAGTTTCCCCCGAAGAAATTGTGGAAGCCACTCTTGCGCCTCAGCTAACAAAGGCCAAGCCTGGAAGAAACAGACTCCTTGGGACCATAGTGTGTGGCACATTAAGGTTGGTGTACAGGCCAGGAGGAGGCTAAGTCCTCAAGAAAATGAGCTATAGTCCCGTCCCGTCCCCCCCCCCCCCCCCCCAGTTTCCTCCTGTAGAACTCACTTGGAAGTCCTTCCCAGCGGTCCAGGATGCTCTTAGCCTGGCTAAGATGTGGGTGCAGAGAGCCTGACTGAACATTGAGGTAACGCTGTTCCTGCCTCGGCTTGCTCTGACCCAGGCACTTTGCTTACAGTGGGCATCAGGTTCTGCATCCATCAGATGGCGTGATGGTCCCTGCTCATATGCTGAGCAGATTCTGCATCCTCCCAGTGGGACAATGATTCTTGCCTGTGTGCTGGTCCAGGCTATCATGAGGGTGGTAGCGTCTCCACATGCCACAGGGCATCAGAACAGCTAAGCCTCCAGCCCAGACCTGGACACCCAGCAGGCAGCGTGGGGGAGGGGAGGAATGGAGCAGTGGTCAGGTGGCGCTGGCAAGGGCAACAGCTTTCAGTGACCCCACTTTCCTGTCTGCTGTGCCCAACACAGGAGTGGAGGAGTCCAAAGTCCATCTCTGCACACTTTCCAGGGAGCCTTTCCTAACAGTGGCTAACAGTTAACCACCTGATCAAGCACGACCAGCACATTCATCCTTTACTCCTCGAAGCCCCAGAAGTATGTTAGGTCACTTTCTGAAGATCACCCGTAAACAACAGGGAATCTGAGATTCTCAGTAGGTCTCCTGTGTCCTCGCCGCTGCAGAACAGAGGCAGCTTCTTCAGAGTCCCTGGGGGCGGGGCCGGGGGAGGTGCAGGGTGGCCCAACAGGTCCAGTCAAGTGGGCAGGGAGATACACCAAATCTCCCCAAACAGAACAAGCTGAACCTCTCAGAAGACAGGACTTTTTCTACATTGGCCACTAGAGTGCAGTATAGAACCCTAAACCAGAGTGGGATGCGTACTTAGCCAGCATCAGGAAAGCACTACAGTTCAATTTTATTTATTTTTTTTGTTTTGTTTTGTTTTGTTTTGTTTTTCGAGACAAGGTTTCTCTGTGTAGCTTTGCGCCTTTCCTGGGACTCACTTGGTAGCCCAGGCTGGCCTCGAACTCACAGAGATCCACCTGGCTCTGCCTCCCAAGTGCTGGGGTTAAAGGCGTGCGCCACCACTGCCTGGCTCAGTTCAAATTTTTTAGTAACAGTTACAAAGTTACAAGCCCCCTCCCTTATATATATATTTTAAGACAGGGTGCACCGCTACCACTTGGCTCCCCGCCCCGCCCCCCCCCCCACACACACACACCTTTTTTTTTTCTTTTTTGTGGTCTTTCAAGACAGGGTTTCTCAGTAACCCTGGCTGTCCTGGAACTCACTCTGTAGACCAGGCTGGCCTCAAACTCAGAGATGAGCCTGCCTCTGCCTCCGGAGTGCTGGGATTAAAGGCCATTTTTTTTTTTTTTGTCACATTTTCACTTTTTAGATGTTTCTCTCTAGTTAATACAGACTGTAGACACAGGGAGAAAACAAACCATGCAGATACCCAAAGGAAAACTATTCCAGGCAGCAGGAACAGCCCTGGAAAGGCTCCGCAGTGGTGCCAGCCATGAGCTGTGGAGCCAGTAACAGGGAAGAGCAGGTATCCAGAGGTCAGCAGAGGGAATTTGATAGCATCAGGCCTTGTTGGTCAATGGAAAACTTTGGGCAAAATAATGTGTAAGATCTAGCTCAGTTTTTACAAAGGATCCAGGCCTAGAGCAATGACTTTTCCAGAGACCAAATTTAGTTTCCAGCACCCAAATCAGGCAACTCACAACCTCCAGCTCTGGAGGTGTCCTGTGGCCCTGGCTTCCACAGGTGTGCATAGCACCCACATACAAAAAGTACTTTAAAGTAATAAGGGATCCCAGCCTGTATTAAGAATAGATTGCAAGGACGAGCATCTTCAAGCAAAGAGGCTATCACCCAGTGCTGGCCGTCATCCGAGAGAGGCGGTGACGGTGGTGGGGTGGCGAGGTGTGGCTGGGTTCTGGGTACAGTTTGCAGATAATACCTAAGGGATCTGTTGGCAGCATGTGGGATGTGAGAGAAGGGAGAGTCGGGGATGATTTCAAAGTTTTGGGCCAGAGCAGCTGAGAGACTGTTTGCCATTTGCACAGGAGAGTGTGGGAGGAACCGGCTTTGGAGATGGAAATCTGTCCAGTAGGTGGCTGTACATGAGAGTCTGAAGTCTGGAGACAGGATGGGGCTCGGGAGCTAATTTGGGGAGCTATGATACATAATGGTATTTAAAGGATGGTGAGATCGTGTCCAGAAAGTGGACAAAAAGAAGAGGTACAAAGACAAGCCTGCATCATTCAGGGGACAGGACAGGGCAGAGGACCAGGGCAGTGGTGCCCTCGGCCACTTCCTGCCTTGCCTCCTCCTCCTCCTCATACCCCTGAGCCTTGGCTCCCTGTATCTGAAGCTCCCGTGTCTCTGGTGAGCAGGACTCCAGCCTGGCGCAATGAGTTCTTGCAGATTCTACCCAGCCGCGCTCGACCACAGGGAAATGCTTATGGCAAAGGTAAAGCTCCTCAGTCCTGAGCCTCGTCTTTGTCTTCCAAGGAAGCAAAGGGAAGCGCAGAGTCTCAATAGCCTGCCACAATTTCAGGACACTTGAATGTGGGCTTTTCAATATAAGGAGGGAGTTTGTTGTTTTGTTTTGAAACAGTGAGTCTCCAGGTTACCCTGCTGCCTGCAAACTCCTGGGCTTAAGCAATCCTCCTGCTTCAGTCTCTCGAATAGCTGGGACTACAGGCCCTATGCAGCTATGCCTAGCTAGCTTATTTTGTTCTGTGTGTGAGTGTGTGTGTGTGTGTGTGTGTGTGTGTGTGTGTGTGTGTGTGTGGTGGGGGGGAGATTGTCATTTAATTGTTCCTATATGTTATTTATATTCTTGTTACAGAAAAATTGGACAGTTCAAAACCCAAAGCTAGCCAAGCTAATACCCTTAGGTGCCAAGACAATGGGCCTCAGTTTCCTTGACTGTTAGAGGATTGGATGAGAGATTGCATAGTAAATGCAGCCAGCATAAGACCTGTGCGCCAGGCAGAAGCCCTGTCTTTCCGGCAGCGGCAATGTGAGGTAGGAGCTGTTTCCCTCTTAGCTCAGGTCATACACCTAGTGATAGCAGAGCAGGTACTTGGATCCAGGCTGGAGGCTTCACTGGGCTTTCAAGAGTACAATATGATCCTTATGTATATAAGTGGCCGGATCTAAGACCTCCTGCTCCCCGAAATAAGGTCAGTGCAGATGGCTATGGAGCCAAATGAGGGTACACTGGTAGGGGTGGCCACAGCTTCCTCACGTACAGGACATCTGTTAAAAATGATAAGTGGGGGCGGTGGTGGCGCATGCCTTTAATCCCAGCACTAGGGAGGCAGAAGCAGGCGGATCTCTGTGAGTTCGAGGCCAGCCTGGACTACAGAGTGAATTCCAGGAAAGGCGCAAAGCTACCCTGTCTCTAAAAACCAAAAAAAAAAAAGATGGTATTTTTGGGGTTGGGGATTTAGTTCAGTGGTAGAGCGCTTGCCTAGCAAGTGCAAGGCCCTGGGTTTGGTTCTCAGCTGTGGAAAAAAAAGAAAGAAAAATGATAAGCGGCGCTGGTTACCGCACGGAAAGGCCACAAGCCACGACAAAACCCAGTATCAGAGCTTTATTAGGAGGAGGGAGGGCAGAAGAACCAGGCCTGGGGGAGAAGCATGTGCAGAGGGCAGAGAGAGAGAGAGACAGAGAAGAGATAGTGGGGAGAAGAGAGAACAGAGGAGGGGGGTCTGTGTCCAGCTCTTTGAGGGTAAAGGTTCCCTGCAGGTGGGCTTACGGAGCTGCACCATGCCACGTGCACGTAAGAGGCAAGACCCCTTGCTTAGCTCCTGAACTTCGAATGTGCGGGTCATGCAGCTGGTGCGGGGGCAGAATCCTAACACCAGCAACACCTGGGCTGAGGTGACTTTTCCTACCACTTCCCAGGCTGCAAGACTCCATCTGAAGGAGGTCGATAAGGCCACTTGGAGCTGAGTGCAGCCAGCGTCCCTAGCAAGACCCAGAGTGAGTGGGAAGGCAGGCCCAACAAGGAGTGAGGGACTCTTCCCACCGGGCTGAGAAGCGAACCAGAGACCTAGAGGAGCCCAGCACTGGACTAGGTGTTCCTCCTCATCCCCATTGCTCTTCTCAACAGCAGACTCAACTGGAGAGGGGGCAGGATGGAGAGTGGGGTTATAACACGGCTCTTCAAGGTGCTGGAAAAGTCATCTGGGAGGCCACCAAACACCAACAGATCCAAGTCTCGTCGTATAGATGGGAAAACAAGGCCGGAACAGGGGAGAGGCACACAGCCAGTGTGCACTGGGGCAGGAAGAATGGCAGAGGAATGTGTTATGAGCAAAGCCAAAAGACTGAGGCCCACAAGTGCTGTGACGCCCACCCCACCCATCCTGGCTGTTTCCTTCCTTCCTGCACTGAGACCTGTCTCTCCTCTGAAGACTTCCTCAGCTCTGCTCCAACACTTACCCTCCACTATTCCCTGGGCCTGGCCTCAGTCTCCCAGGCCTAGCTTCTCTGATCTCATCTCCTTCCCACCCTTCATCACCTTTGTTCTCCAGCACGAAGGCTCCTCAAGCCCCCCACCTCCTCTTCACATTTTCCTCTTCCTATCTCCTCTTCCTTCTCCTTGGCGTTATCACTCACACACCATGGACTGCGCATGAATATAAACGCCAAAGAACAAGATCTTCCTTGTGTCTATATCCTTGAAGGTAGATGGTGTCTGCCACAGTACAGACTTTCAACCAGCGTCTACTGAGAGAATGGACAGGCCTGATCTGTGGTTGGGGTCAACGATCTTGTGAGCCTGACACTGAGCAGAAACTGAAAGGTGTTACAGGAGCCAGCCGTGGTTCCACAGGCCTGGAATCTCAGCAGGAGGGTTATCAGTTAGAGGCCAGCCTGAGCTACATAAAGAGACCAAGTCTCAAAACAGCAAACCAAAAGCTCATTTCAGGGCAGGTGTGATGGTTCATCAGGTAAAAGCACCTGCATGGAGTGGATGGGGAAAAGAATCAATAAACAGAAGGATAAGACAGACCCTCATCCCTGGAGCCTGTATAGACCTCTCATATGTTCATGCTCACAAGACCCCTGGGGAGGAGGAGCTTGCCGGGGGTCAAGGAGCTGGAGCCGTGTAGCTGCCAACCCTTTCCTGGTCACCTCCAGCTCTGGATCACTTGGCTTTCATCCTCCTAGCATGGGACACCAGGTACACTCAAGCTTTTCTCTTCCCTTCCTGGTCCCGTGTGATCCCAGCATTCTCCATGCCTGTCAGCCTCCTTCCACTCTCATGCTGTGATTATTTCCTCTGTAGAGCTTCTGCTTGCTTCTTTTGTGGTACCGGGGATTGAACCAGGGTCTCATGTGAGCACTCTACAATCGAACCACATCCTGATCTCTTTTAGTGTGTGTGTGTGTGTGTGTGTGTGTGTGTGTGTGTGTGTGTGTAAATGCCTGTGCATGTTTGTGCGTGCTCACAACTGCCACAGCATTCATGTGGAGGTCAGAGAACGACTTTTGGGAGTCATTTCCTTTCATCCATCATGTGGGACCAAGGAATCAAACCCAAGTAGTCAGGCTTGGCAGCAAGCTCTGCTCCCCCTGAGCCACCCCACTCCCCCTCTTTATTATATATATTTTACTTTTGTTCTGACACAGGGTCTCACTAAGTTGCCAGGCTGGCCTTGAACCTTCAGTATAACAAGTGTGAGTTACTATGCTCAGTTCAGGCTCTTTTTTTGTTTTTAAATACATGACATATACACAGGGGAGTTTATATCACAATATATTATCAGGCAAAATCATATAACAAATTCATACATTTAATCCTAGAACTAGAGAATCATTAAAATCTTACATGAAACTTGTACTCTGAACATGCCCTTAGAGAAATCATCTCTCCTTTTTTTTTTCAAAGATTTATTATGTATACAGTGTTCTGCCTGCATGTGTGCTTAGACACTAGAAGAGGGCACCAGATCTCATTACAGATGTTGTGAGCCACCCTGTGGGTGCTGGGAATTGAACTCAGGACCTCTGAGAGAGCAGCCAGTGCTTGTAACCTCTGAGCTATCTCTCCAGTCCTCATCTCTCCTTTTAAATAGTGTTGTTACATCCATGTGTAAGTCCAGAGACTATATTGCTTATTTTCAACTTGACTGTATGGCTTTATGCTCTGTTCTTTGTTTTGAGATGGAATCTCCCTCGGTAGCCCAGGTTGGTCTGGGAGCTCACAGTGTAACCCACGGCCTCAAGCTCGTGGCTGGCCTTTCTGCCTGCGCCTCCTGAGTGTTGAGAGTACAGGTATACACCACCACACTTAGCTCTGTAGCGTGCTGGGGCTCTAGCCCATGGCTCACACATGCTAAGCAAGAGCTCTGCAAACAGCCCTAGCTCCAGCCCCGGCATTGCTTGTTATGCCCACAAAATGTCGCCCCGCCAGTGGTCCTTGTAGGGATGGAGCAAAACCCATCTGCAGGACGCGGTGCCCAGCTGGCCCGTTAGGTGCCCTGCTGGCTCCTCTCGGCATAATTTTTTTTAGAAGCATAAATATTGATTTGTAACAAAGGAGTTTGTGTACAGTGTTGAAAAATCTACAACTTCCTGTTAAATTCACATTTGCACTTCCCCTTTTTAAACCAACATTTAGAATCATTATTTTATACCCCTCTCAGCATATTGTCTCATGACTTTCTCTGTGGACCCATCTGTCCCAGCTCCAGCATCCAACACTTGGTAGTATAGTTCAGGTGAGCTTTGAAAATCTCAGCTTGCCGGGTGGTGGTGGCACACGCCTTTAATCTCAGCACTCGAGGGGCAGAGCCAGGCCGATCTCTGTGAATTCGAGGTCAGCCTGGGCTACCAAGTGAGTTCCAGGAAAAGCACAAAGCTACACGGAGAAACCCTGTCCTGAAAACCAATAAATAAATAAATAAATAAATAAATAAATAAATAAATAAATAAATAAATAAAATCTCACCTTGTCCCCCACCTCCAAAAGGAGTCCAGCCTACTCTGTCCCCTGTTCTCTAAGGCTATAAAGTGTGGCCCTCAGCCCCAGTAAAGGACACACTGCACACACCCCCGCCCCACCCTCTGCCAACACACACACACACACTCTGTCTCTCTCTCTCTCTCTCTCTCTCTCTCTCTCTCTCACACACACACACACACACACACACACACACACAGTCCTCAGACGCAAAGGCCCAGCCTCATCCATCATGCATTTCCAGAGCCTGCACAGAGTCAGGGCTCACTCAGCATTCATGGAAATTGATGACAGGACAGAACGATGATGTCTGCTGACCCCTGCCTCATCCCATCACCAGGTGGTCTTCTGAGCCTGCTCCCCTCCATGCCATGAGGATATTTAATGTCTCTTAGCCCTTTGAAGGATGTGTCTCTTTGTTTCCTCCTTCCCAACTCTGGAATCAGTTCTTCCCAGTGGCAGGAAGGAGGGAATTAAACCCCATAAAAGCTTTCACTCCACACCAAGCAATCCTAAGGAAATCCAAACTGATTCTGGAAATGGATTTTTTTTTTCCGTTTTTCGAGACAGGGTTTCTCTGTGTAACTTTGGAGCTGTCCTGGAACTCACTCTGTAGCCCAGGCTGGCCTCGAACTCACAGAGATCCTTCTGCCTCTGCCTCCTAAGTGCTGGGGTTAAAGGTGTGCACCACCACCACCTGGCTTGGAAATGGAGTTTTAAAATTTCAGCTAGGGAGCCGGGCGGTGGTGGCGCATACCTTTAACCCCAGTACTTTGGAGGCAGAGGCAGAAGGATCTCTGTGAGTTCGAGGCCAGCCTGGCCTACAGAATTAGTTTCAGGAAAAGGCACAAAGCTACGCAGAGAAACCCTGTCCTGAAAAGCAAAAAAAAAAAAAAAAGAGTTCATGGCCAGACTTGGTTACATAGTACCCTGTTTCAAGGTGGGGGCGGGGGAGGGGGGAAGGGGGCGGCGCAGGGGGTGACTCTAAAAGGCCACTGAGGAAGGCACTCATGAAAACAGGTTGAGAAATCCTGGTGTAAACTCTTGGCCTTGCCTTCTCCGGCTCAGAACTGGAGGAAGGAAGAAGCAGGAGACCCCGGAGTACCGTCCCAGGATACCCTCAGAGAGTCCCCAAATCTGGCCCCCATCTCCCAACACATACACCAATGCATGAAGGTCCACCAGTCTGTCTGGTGTCTTTATATCACTGTGAGGCCCCAAGTAGACATTCTCCCAGGCACACCGCTCCTGGAGCTGGAAAGAGCTGGTGTCTTTTGGCCCTTATGCCCCAGTACTAAGAAAAGAGCCCAGAAGAACAGCCCTGGAATATGCCAGGCAGGGTGGTAAATGCCTATATCCCCAACACTCAGGAGACAGAGGTGGGAAGATTGCCACAAGTTCAAGGCCAGCCTGCTCTACATGACAAGTTCCCAGAAGAGCCCAGGAGAGAGTTCAGCTGCAGGAGGACCACTGCCAGTGAGGTGTGCTTTATTGCAGCAGGGTTGTGGTCACAGATAGCTCTACTTAGAAGCACCCCAGAGGCATAGAGCCACAGAGGGATGGGGCAGGTTAGGTGGAGGTGACGGAGGTGAGGGGAACCTTGGGTGGTACGGTTACGTTCTGGTTTCCTGGTGCAGAGTTCTCCGGTCTCTGAGGATTCCGTGGTATGCTGGGGTGAATTATGCCCAGGTACACAATGCCACCTATGTAGGCACCCAGGGTGGGTGCCACCACTGGCACCCACCACCAATTGTCCCCGGCACTGCAGGCAAAGAGAAGGAGGCCTACTCAGGACACTGAGGCCCAGGATGTCACTTGTATCTAGTTCAGACCACCATAGGGTGAGCAAAGAAGCCACCCCATCTACCCTAAGGGACTCTCAGCCTGAATCAGGGGCAGTCCAACAGCAGGATCCACAGCTGAGGATCTTTGGGCCCCTCCTGATCCCAGACCACCTGGAGACTTCCTAAGATTCTCCTGTCCCGCCCTGACAGCTCACACCCTCTGCATGCAGGGACACCCAAGAAGCTGAGAGGAACGGGGTCTTGCAGGGGCAATACCTGAACACTTGTTTGCCCCAGCCAGCAATGAAAGTGAAGATGCGGGGAGGCAGGTCACGGGATGGGTTGATTGCATATCCCGAGTTCATGCCGAGGGACACCCCAATAACGCAAACAAGGATGCCTATCACCAGGGCATCAGCCCCTTGAAGTGATGCACTGTTATCCTTGTCAGTGATGGCGAAGAGACACAGCTGGAGCATTCCGGTCAAGAATACCTGGAGAGTAAATGTCATGGCAACCCACTGAGGACATGGCCAAGTCACAGGCGCTCAGGCAGGACCCCAAATTTGCAGTGGCAGAGACATGTCTTGGTACAATCCCATCCAGGATTCGTCCGTCCTCGTTACCTGTCACCGGGAACTTGACGTGAGTCACCCTCATCACTGACCTCATCCAGGAAGCCCCGCCACAAGGTCATGTGTTCAGGGAGATAGGTGGCAAAGATGCCCGCGGTGGCCTTGGAACCTGTCACCAACAGTTCTCCGCTTGCAAAATTGTAAATGGCACCTGTGGAGACAAAGACACAAAGCCTGAGGAGTAAGCGGCTGGAAATACTTCAACAGCTTTACTAGGCTAGGTTTTTTGTTTGTTTGTTTCTCATTCTTCCAGAACTAGATACCAAGACGGCATCTAGCCATAGTTCAGAAAAAGAGGCTGGAGGCAAACAACCCGGGAAGAACACTCACTATAGAATAATAAGTAGATGGTGCTCGCAGCTGAGAAGGAGCCCAGGAACTGGCCCAGCACATACACGGGGAACTTCTTCCAGGGCATTCGGCCTACGGCACAGCTGGTGAAGGTCACTGCTGCGTTCATGTGGGCCCCTATCACGAGAAGAGGCGGGTGCGGTGGGGGTTAAAAGCAGAGAAACGAGCAACAAAATGAACATGGCAGCAACAGCGACAACAAAAACGGAAGGCTACTGTTTATGGGGTGTGTTTCCTGTGACAAGAACTCTCTCACGTAACCCTTAAAAGGCCACACAAAGCTGGGGCCGCCGTCACCATTTTTACATAAGGCAAGTGAGGAGAGAGGTGATTCCTTGGCCTAAGCTCTAAGATAAGCCAGCTGGTGAAATGGTGAGTCAAAGGGTCCGTGAGGAGTCTGGGAAAGACAGGGGCAGAGGCAAGGGCTTCACAGGGCTCCCCTCCCTGTGGGTCGCCTAAAGGTGCAGCAGAAGGGGCTTCTGTGCCAGAGGAGAGGCTTGCTGAAGGGGACGGAAGCAGCCCACCAGAAAGTCTTGGCCTGACCAGATACGGGCTCACTCACCGGAGATGCTGCCCGCCACGTACACTCCCATGGTGACTCCGAAGCCAAAACCCAAGTTGACACCAAGAAAGCTCCCAAGCTTTTGCTGTCCCAGAACCATATGAGCCACGGAACCAAGACCAAATACCTGTGAGGGAGGACTTCTGAGGGAGCTGCCGGCCCAACCTCCCCCATCGGAGGAAGGCTCAAAACTCAGTTTCTGCTCCTCACCACCCCACCCCTATGCCCTCATCCCTGGGCCTCCCCAATATCACTTATAAAGACCATGCCTTCTGCTGGGTGGTGGTGGTGGTGGTGGTGGTGGTGGTGGCACACGCCTTTAATCCCAGCACTTGGGAGGCAGAGGCAGGCGGAGATCCGAGAGTTCCAGGAAGGACTTCAAAGCTCCGCAGAGAAACTGTCTCCAACCGCTCCCCTCCCCGCAAAAAAAAGACCGTGCCTTCTTTCCCCAGTCTTTTCTTATAAACTTTCCTCCTTGGCCTCTAGTGAAGCATCTCAGAGTCAATGAGAGCTGAGTAGTGGGGATAAAAAAGATCGAGATATAGGATGCTACGCTCAGAGGCTAGATCTACAGCTAGTCTCAAGTTTGGAGTGGGAGCACGGCTTCAAGGAGGACAGCTGGTGTGAATTGGCCCCCTCAAGACATACTACGTGCCTAAGGAGGTTCTAACAGTCCATCTGAAAGAACTCTTGTTCTCCCCACCGGACCGATGGGCTACCTGAAGCTTAAAGAAGCTGAAGGACCTATTCAAGGTCACATCAACTGTGACATGATGAGCCAAGCATGAATCTAAGAAACGTTCTATGCAAATCCCTGCTGCCATGAATGTCTTTGGGTTCTTAGAAATACTAACCCCTCAGGTGGTGGAGCACACCTTTAATCCCAGCACTCGGGAGGCAGAGGCAGGTAGATCTCTGACTTAGAGGCCAGCCTGGGCTACAGAGCGAGATCCAGGACAGCCAGGGCTACACAGAGAAACACTGTCCAGAAAAAACAAACAAACAAACCATAAACAAAACTAACCCCTCTGCCTGTAATACCTGAGCCTACATCATAAAGCATTTAGGGGGCCAGTGAGAACAGCTCAGCAGGAAAAGGTGTTCACCACCAAGCCAAACAACCTGAGTTTGACTCCAGAACCTATATAATAGAAGAACACCAACTTCAAAAAGTTGTCCTCTGACTTCCGCTGATGTGATGTAGCACACATTTGTACACACACACAAATAAATAAAGCATAATAAACTTTGTTTTTGGTCTTTTTGAAATAAGATTTCTCTGGGTAGCACTGGCTGTTCTGGAATTCGCTCTGTAGACCAGGCTGGCCTGGAACTCAAGAGATCCACCAGACTCTTCCTCCTGAGTGCTGAGATCAAAGGCATCTGCCACCACTGCCCAGCTCATAATAAACTTTTAAAAATAAAAACATACTCAGATGACACTTCCTTTGAGATGTCCATGTGTTCGTACATGTGTTGTGAAGAGATCTCTACTGTGGGCTGCTGGCAAAGGGTCTGCATATGTGTCCTCTAACGTGGCAGTCACTGACCACATGTGGTTGTTATGTGCTTGAGTGTGGCTACTACAAACGAGACCTGCCGTTAGGTGTAAAAACATGTACCAGATTTCACATACCTAGAATCAGAAATGAGGATCGCTTTAGTAGTTTTCCACTGACTGCTTATGACATGAAGTTTGGAATATATGTGTTAAATACCATAATTCAAAATAATTTCACCTGTTTCTTTTACCTTTTTAATGTGGCTACTGTGAAAAAACTACGTATCTGACTGATTGTGTTTCCCTTGTATGCCTTTGTTTATGAGAGAAAAAAGCCTAAGGAATTGTGGGTATGAGAGCTGGAAGCAACTCCATCAGTGGATGATGATACAGGAGAGGGCACAGAGCTGAGCCTGTGCAGGACTCAGGGTAAGTGTTAGAAATGTCAGCTGCAGCACGTATTGAAATGGAAGAATGGAGAAATTATGCTGTGGACACCAGGGAGAGATGGCATCCTGAGGAGGGCAGAGTCAGCTCTGTCTTGGCAGCCTGAGTCACAAGTGTAAAGGTCTAAAGAGCAGTCCTTCGGGTGTGACACTCCAAAAGTCATTTGTAAGGTATTGAGTCCTGTGTTGTCAGGCCCTGGGGGCAGTGGCTGGGTCCAGAGATTAAGCGGTAAGTGGTGGTGAGGAAAAGTCCAATTTTTTGTTTCCTTTTGTGCTTTGGACACAAGGTCTCACTATATTGCTCAGAATAACTTCAAGCTCCTAAGCTCAACTATCCTTCTGTCTCAGGCACATGTCACTGGGTCCAGCAAAGATAATTCTGAGGGACAGTGTTGTTGGATTCTTCCTGTTGTGTGAAGCAGTAAGGGTGAAAAATCAGTCCCTCACTCATGCAAGGAAAGTGCTGTGCCATTGAGCCGAGACCCCAAAAGACAAGGAGGAAGTAGAAAGAGTTGGTACAGACTGGTGCCAGGTTTGGGTCTTGTGTTGTTTTGGGTAGAGAGACTTTGGTATAGGCAGAGGAGAGAGAGAGAGAGAGAGAGAGAGAGAGAGAGAGAGAGAGAGAGAGAGAGAGAGAGAGAGAAGAGTGAGATGGGCAAAGTACCTGGGGGGGGTGACTGGTGCAGAGGTGGAGAGGCTCCTGGAAGGAGGCATTTGCTCCAGTTGAGGGGAGGTGGGTACATGCAGAGGTCACAGGTGAGAGGCACAGGAAGGGGAGGAACTGGGTACAGTGAGCCTCCTGATGATTTCCTCTGGTGAGCGGCAGATCAAGCAGTTTCCAGAGTGGGGGGCACAGTTGGGAAGAGCCAGGCCTAGCATGGTGATGCACACCTGTAATCCAGCACTCCAGAGGCAGAGGGTTAGTCTAAATTTGAGGTGTCATGTTTTACATAGTATCTTCCAGGCCAGCCAGGGTCCAAGGCTATAAATGTAGTGAGACCTTGTCTCTAAAAAAGAGCTGGAGAGATAGCTCAGCAGTTAAAGTACGTGCCACCCAAGTGTGAGGACCAGAGTTCAAATCTCCAGAAACCCACTTAAATGCTGAATGGTGTGGAATCACCAGTAATTTCAACCTCAGAAGGCAAAGACAGGGAGTATCCCCAGAGCGATCAGCCAGAAAGACTAGCCACATCAGCAAGTTCTAGGTTTGATTGAGAGCCGCTGTCTCAATGATTAAGGTGGAAGGGTGGTGATTCTCAACCTGAATCTTTGGCCTCCACATGCATACACACACCACACATGAAAAATGGAAAAAAGTAAGCAAGCCACCTGGGCATAGCAGGACAAGCCTGTAATCCCAAATTTGAGGCTAGCCTGGGCTACACAGTGAGACCCTGTCTAAAACAAATAAAAACATGGGAGAGATGGCTAGTGGCTGAGAGCATGCACTGCTCTTGTAGAGAACCTGAGTTCAGTTCTGAGTACCCATGTCAGGGGGGCTTACAACTGCCTGGAACCCCATCTTCAGGGGGAATCTAACACCTCTGGCTTCTGTGGACACCTGAACTCACATGCACATACACACCAGTACACACACACACACACACACACACACACACACTTAAAAATAATTGTAAAAACAACCAACAAACAAACTTTAGGGGGGGGAAGTGAGACAACCCCCAAAGCAGAGAGAGGCAGTTGAGCAGGGCTCCCTGGGTCCTGCAGGAGCCCAGGACAGGGGCAGGGTGCCCAGAGATGGCCTGACTGGCAGTTGGGGTGGGGTGGGTTGGGGTGGGGGAACACAGCATGAGCAAACAGGAGCTGATGGGTGTGGAAGGCGACCAGGCCAGGTGACAGGCCGGGAGATATGGGAAGCAGCAAGGCCTGGATGAGCATGGAGGGGCTTCAGACAGGAAGTCCTACTTCCGTTCTCCTCATTCAACGCCATTGACTATGTTGTTTGCTCCTGAGATAGACCTTCTCATGGCAATCCTCCTGCCTCGGCTCCTGGAGTTCTGGGATTGCATTCATGTGCCGCCACACCTAGCTTCAAAACCATCTGTTGGAGCTGGAGAGATGACTCAGAGGTTAAGAGCACTGACTGTTCTTCCAGAGGGGCCCAGGTTCAGTTCCCAGTGCCCACATGGCAGCTCACAATTGTCCGTAATTCCAGTTCCAGGGGACCGGACACCCTCACACAGAATATATATGGGCAAAACACCAGTGTACATTAAATAAATAAATAATAGAGCTTTTTAAAAAATTTGCTAAAGATGATGAACGAGTGAACCAGTTTCACATGATGAGATCCTGATGCCAGGCTTCCCAACTGCCAGTGAATGGCCCTGATCCACCCAGCATAGTTGGTTTTGGAAGTTTCAGCGGCTCTTAAAAAGGAGACGATCTGGGAATAGTGGCCTTCATTCCACTCTCAGTGACTACACCCTTATACAGATAGGACCAAAGCCCTTTGCCCGCTTCCGTCAGTCCATGGCATGGGAGTCTGCAATCCTTGCCCTGTACCTCCCATGTACAGCCAGGTTTCCAGGGCTCTGAAGCCTCCAGTCCTTCCTCTCCCAGGTCTGTGAGTGTAGCCCAGACCATCAAAGTGCCAGCAACGGCCAGGAAGCCTGCTCTCAGAACAACAACTCCTCCCAGCTGCAGGGAATAGAGCCCAAGGTCACACTGGCCTTTTTTGGCACAACCTTTACCCTGGTGATCCACTGAGCTTCCTATCACCAAAAAAGCCCCCACTTCTTGGCCCGAGACAAGGAACTAAAAATAACAACAGCACACTGTCCTACAGAGAAGTTTAGCCTCAGAAAGGTCTTTTTACAAGTGGTCTTTCTCAAACGTCACAGAAAATCAGTGGAGCAAATGCTTCTGCCCCCACTGTACCGATGGGCCTGAAGCCCAGAAGGTGTTCTTGAACTCCCCAGAGACTGAAAGGAAGCACCCCCCACCCCAGCTGGAGGAGAGTTAGCATGCTAGCTTTGCCATCTCTAAGCTGAGTGGGAGGGCAAAGAGATGAGGGATCAGGACAGACATCAGCCTGGCCTGGATTTGGTTTTGTCTTTGGCAGGTGACTTAGTCTCACAGAACCTCTTCATTTTCCCATCTGTAAAACAGGGGTGATAATAGTACCTACCTCAGGCCAGGCATGATGGTACAACACCCTTAATCCCAGCACTCAGGAGGCAGGGGCAGAGGAGTTCAAAGTTGAAGTCAATTGAGGCTGTGCAGAAATGTCTTGTTTTAAATAAATAATTTTTTGGGGAGTGGGGGGTTTCGAGACAGGGTTTCTCTATGGAGCTTTGGAGCCTGTCCCGGATCTCACGCTGTAGACCAGGCTGGCCTCGAACTCACAGAGATCCGCCTGCCTCTGCCTCCCAAGTGCTAGGATTAAAGGCGTGCGCCACCACCACTCGGCTAATAAATAAAACTTTTAAAGGAAAGAAAGCTGGTAAGATAACCCAGCCGGTGAAAGGACTTGCCAAGCCTGGCAACCAGAGTTCCATCCCCAGGACCCACGTACAAGGAGAGAGCCCACTCCCATGAGCTGCCCTCTGGTCTTCCAGCTCTCACTACGGCATGCTTGCGCCCACACAAAATACAAAGACGTATACATGTCAAAGAAAAAAAAAAAATCAATTACAAAACTTCAAAAAGAAGGACCAAGGGCGTAACCGGGATCCAGTGATAGAGCACTTGTCAAGTGCACAGGTTCCAGGTTTGATCCCTGGTACCAACAAAGAAAGAAAGAAAAAAAAAAAAAAAAAAAGCAGATGCAGGCCGTGTGTCAGTCCATGGGCAGTCCCTGCTAGGCGCCCGCCAGCCTCCCAGTTCCAAGGTCTAACAGCCTTCTCAGGACTGGAATGTTGTCATCAATGAATTACTTTGCCCTAGGTTAAGGAGGAACAAGATCAGGCTGTCCTCCCCACAGCTCAGGAGCCAAAGGATGTAGGGATGGAGGTGGGAGATGCAGAGAGGAGAGTATCAAGAGTGCCTGTCAAAATGACAAGGAACCTAGTGGTGCGCGCGCGCGCAGCGCGCGCGCGCGCGCGCGCGCACACACATGCATGGACACATGCACGTGCACACACATACACACACACATGCATGGACACATGCACGTGCACACACACATACATACACACACACACACGTGCACACACACACACAATTTTTTAAAAACTTTTTTTAATTTTGAAAAAACCCAGGCTGGAGAGAGAGCTCAGAGGTTAAGAACACTGGCTGTTCTTCCAGAGGACTCAGGTTCAGTTGGCAGCACCCACATCAGGCAGCTCACAGGAGATCCAGCCCTCACTTCTGGTCTCCACAGATACCTGCGCTAGCATACAATACCCACACACATGCATGTAAAGTTAAAAATAAAATCTTAGAAAAGCAAAATAATAATAAATAAATAACAAGGAACCAACTATATATATATATATATATATATATATATATATATATATATATATATATATATATATATATACACACACGTGTGTGTGTGTGTGTGTGTGTGTGTGTGTGTGTGTGTGTGTGTGATATACTGGGTGTTGGCACTTGGCTCTCTTCATGTACGTCTGCCAGCTCAATGCTAGTGTTCACATTTGCCAGCACAGAATCTAACTGTGAACTGTTAAAATGTGCATCACATGGAACATGATATGGCTGAACCAGAACTCAGACCCAACTCCCAAACCCAGGAGCTGGGATTCCACACCAGGAAACTGGGAAGTCAGGCTTCCCAGGGAGCCAGGGACAGACCTGCTGCAGCCAGCTGTTGATGGTCAGGGTTAGGAGAAGAGCCGCGGTGTCCAGAGTCCCTCCCATGTCATTAAGTGTGAACAGTTTTTATAACCACCCTGCGAGGTGAACTTTACCTCTTTCGCTGCGGGCTCCCTTGAGCAGCAGCACCCCTGTCTAAAGACCTCCTGAACCTCC
This sequence comes from Peromyscus eremicus, assembly GCF_949786415.1. NCBI lineage: Eukaryota > Metazoa > Chordata > Mammalia > Rodentia > Cricetidae > Peromyscus > Peromyscus eremicus. The sequence goes on from NC_081417.1 coordinate 61,925,516, forward strand.
CCACGACCGTGCTCCAGATCGGCCCCTCAGAGCTTCCCCACCATCCATCCCTGGCTCTGTCAACACCCACTCTCCAACCCCAACAACAACAGCCTGATGACGGGCTCCTTCCCACAATTACCTTGTGACATCCAAATACGACTGCAGCCTTCTACTACTTTTTAAAAATTGTGTGTGTGTGCGTGCGTGTGAGTGTGCGTGAGTGCGTGTGTGGAGGTCAGAGGACAGCCGTGTGAGTGCATGCTCTCCTTCCGTCTTTACCTGAGCTCCAAGGATTGGACCCAGGTCATGGATCACACTCGCACATCAAGCACCTTTACCTGCTGAGCCGTCTCGCCATCCCTCCATTGCCCTGTTTGATAGTCTCCCCATTTCCCTCACAGCAGTTCTCAAAGGTCTCCCCACCTTCCGTTATGTAGCCCAAGACTGGTCTTGAACTTGTGATGCAGCAGTAAGACGAAGGACTGGAATTCCCAACTGCCCTGCCTCACGCTCACATTACAGGTGTGCACCACCGTGCCCAGGTCTTTCAACATTGTCTCTTTCTTGTCTGACTTGTTGATTCATTGTGTTTTGTTTTGTTCTGAGACAGTTCCTTGCAGCTGGCTAGCTTAGAACTTGCTATGTACACTAGGCTAGCCTCAAAGTTGCTTCAGTCCTTCTGCCTCAGTCTCCCAAATGCTGACATTGCACACACCCCCACCACCATGCCTTGCCTCTCAATCTCCTCACTATAGGTTTTCTTTCCTCCCTCCTCCACCAGCCCGATTCCATTCTATCCTGACCTATCATGAGCCTTTTTCTGTCCCAAAAAGGACTTGATGAGAAAGGCTTCTCTTCCTCTGAGTCTTTCCCAAGCTCCCAGCTCAGAGGCAGGGGAAGAAATGCTATGACCCATGGGGTCAGCAGTGGGCCCCCCACCCACCCAAGGCCACCTACTCACTCACCATCATGACATAGGTGCTCATGAACTCTGCCAGGCACTCCCGCACCATCTCCTTCTGCAGTATCCTTCGTATGGGCCTGAGCACGTGCACAGGGGCCATCGTGGGTCTCGGGGTGGGCCTGAAGCAGCAAACCAAACCAACGAACAGAAGATTCAAGTCTGCCTCCTGCCCATCGGCCCTTCAACTCATGGCTGAGTTAATGGGTAACCTGGTAGCCTCTCCCTATGGCCCTTCTCTGGCCCAGGGCAGTAGAGAGAGCTGGGATGAGAGATACCTGAGAACCACGGGGACATGGAGAGATGACCCAGCTAGTCCCCTTCTCCCTACAGCCCCAGACGGAACAGGTAGGAAGGGTGTACCAACGTGGCCACTTTGCAGAGAGGGTAGGCCAGGAGCTGAAAGTGCAGTCTGCATTGACTAGGGAGCAGATGGGAAACAGTGCTTGAATGTGTCTGTCTCTTCGCAGGAGTCAGAGCTTGGGGCACAGGCCAGAGTTTAGGAGCAGTGGGCCGCTCTGTAGAGCACACGAGGTATGGCAAAATCTGATGCTGAGCTCTCTGAACAGCAAGTGCTAGGTTCTTCAGAAGATGAGGGAAGGGTTCAGCAAATGCACTGGGCTCCACAGCCAGGCCAGCACAGAGATGCTAGAGAGCGAATGAACAAGCAAAAGAGAGGAAGAAAGGAGGGAAAAAGTAAGAAAGAGTCTTACTGCCCCAGGTATCCTCATGCCAGGCCCACAGATGGGCAGTAAATACCGGCTGAATAGATGAGAACCAGGCCATCTACTTCTTGATCTTAACCAGATCGACACCGAAACTTCCTAACCTGCCTCACCCTTGGTTCAGGCTTGCTCAATAAAATCTCTGTCGGAGGGGCAGCTAGACGAAAAATGAGTTTCAGGAACTAGTGTCTGTTAGGGCACACAGGGCTGGCATGTGGGGAGGTGCTGGATCTGGAGGATGAAGAGAAATAGGGCAGATGTGGCTACGTGGGCTTTGGGGAAATAGGGCAGATGTGACTACGTGGGCTTTGGGGAAATAGGGCAGATGTGACTACGTGGGCTTTGGGGAAATAGGGCAGATGTGGCTATGTGGGCTTTGGGGAAACAGGTTAGTGGTAGACTCAAAGGTAGAAGACATGAAGTCTAAGTGCTCTAGGGTATCAGTGAGTAGATGTGAGCCAGCCATGATGGAAAGGGAAACGTTGAGGACATGGCCTTGACTTCTCACTGGAGCTGAGGAGAAGGGCAGCCCTGAGCTGAGACCACAGGAAGAAGAGTATGTGGCTGGGGGGGGGGGGGAATGGAGAAGGTCATTTTCACCTGGGATCTGAGCTGCTGGTGAGACCCCAGCAGGTCTTATGAAGTGGGTCTAAAGCCCAGAAGGGAGGACATGGCTGAGAGAGCAGTGCCATCAATGCAGGAACCCCTCCGTCTTTAAGTCCAAGAGAGGGCCCTGCACAAACATCTGTGCTCCCGCGGCAGTCAGCAGTAAATGGAATAAGCAAGCGTGCTTGCCTGAGAGGGTGACAAGTCCTACGGAGGTCTGGAAACCGGAGGAAGGGGAACTGGGAATGCAGGGTCTGCGCAAGGAGTGTGGCTGGAAGTGAGGTAATCCCGGGAAGCCTTACTGAGAAGCCTCATGGAAGTTAGCGGAGGGGGTGAAGGAGGGACTGTGTGGATATGTGTGCAGAGAACTCCAGGAAGAAGGAACAGATGCTGAAGGAGTCTAAGCATGTGTCAGTGCAGCCTGGAGAGGAAGGAGAGCGAGGCCTGGGGCAGAGGACAAGCCATGGCCAGTGCAAAGACTTGGCTTTTATTTCACCCCAAGAGAGCTGTGCCCAAGAGTCCAAAAAGTGATGGATTTGGTTTAGCTAAGTGTCATTTACACCGGGAGAGTCAGAACCTGTTCACCAATCCTGCCTGGATCCTCATCTTGATCTTCAGAGTTTCCCCTCAGCCCAGAGCCCAACCTGATCTAGGCTGTGCCGTGGGGCATCGGAGAAAGGTGGGCTGGGCCCCATGGGCTACTGGGTGGGTGGGAAAGAGGGGGCCCACAGGAGCAGCTGCCCTGAGGGAAATGCTGGGCACAGGACTGGTGTGCTCTGGGCTAAGGATAGGGACTAGAGCTGGGGGTACGAGGGATGCTTACCACCTTGGCTGGATTGTTGGAGCCATTGTTTACCTTTCTGATTTTTAGATGCTGCAGAACCAGAAAAGAACCTAGGGCTGAGGGACACGGAACTTGGCCCCACATTCCCAGCAGACCTCGGGTTCCCAGGGAAGAAGTCATACGGCAGCTCTTACCAGTGTGACTCCCCCAAACCCAGGCAAGCTTGAGGGAGGGGGGTCATAGAGAGGGAGCGAGGAAGTTCACCTCAAGCAGTTGCTAGAGGCCCTGCAGTCCCACCCTTTTACCCATGCTGTCTCAGGACCCTGGACCTCAAGACCAGGCTCTTCAGAAATCCTCCTGGCCTTCCAAGTTTGCCATCTACCCACCTATCCTGAAACTTACCCTGTATCCCATCCTCTCATGCTGTCAAGGTTAACTCTTGAGTTGCCCTCGGCCAGGCTCTATCCAGTTTTCTCTGGATGAAGTGTCAATTTCTATCCTTAACCCTAATGGCAGAACTGCTGTGTCCTGACCCAGCCTCTGAGGAGGACTCCAGGAAGAAGCCAGCAGCAGATCCATCTCTGACCTGCCTCTCTTCTGCCCAGTCTTTGGGACTGGATCTTCAGCGGTTCCTTCCTCCCTCCAGCAGGTATAGCGCAACAGACCCGTCCCAAACTCTGCCCCACTCAGCAACTCTGCCACAGCCAAGCTACAGCTCATCTGTCCATGTCACACAGCCACATTGGGGCTGAACCAGAACAGGAGGTCATACTTCCACTCCTGACGAACCTTCTTTCCCAAACAATTCCATAGTCACCCCTGTGTGGTCCCTGCCGGGCTTGTCCCGGCCTATGAAGCCCCACTCACTCTGCTGAAGTGCTGAGGTGTTTCTCAGACTCCATCTGGGTCCCTTGGTTAGTGTCAAAACTGGCCTTGACTCTGTTCCTCTATCGTGGTGGCAGACTTGAGCTGCGACTGGAGCTCTGTCGTCTCTGAGCCCTCGGTTAGAGCCTGCCTCTTAGCCCTGTCCAAGGTGGCCCTGTGTTGTGCTCCTCCAGAGGAGAGGTCAGTAGGGTAGGGGTTTGGCTCATGCCACTTAAGCCCAGTCCACACACACGGCCCAGAATAGCATCCCTGCGCCACTTGCCAGCAGCTCCATGGAGCCTGAGTTCTGAGCCATTGTGAGATCAGAGGTGAAGTTCCAGGCATGCAGCTGGGTCATAGTCCCAGAGGAAAGGCCAATCCTATAAGCCAAGTGTCTGGCTGATCTCTAAGGCCAGAGCCAGAGACAGCCTATGGAATTGTGCAGAGGCTCCTGAGACCCAGGCTGTAGAGAAAGCCGTGTAGATGGGGCCTGCAGGTAGAAGTTTCCAGAAGTCAACAGAGAAGAGGAAGGATGGGGAAAGCAGTCCCGGGTCAGTTCTCAAAGAGCCCTCAACCTGAAGAAGAGCGAGGGAAATTAGGCCCTGTCCTCAGGGGTCCCCATCTTGGAGGGGAGTGGAAAATCCAGACCTGGTCTTTTGGGGGTCCCATCCTAGGCCCTGTGTTCTAGACATTGCCTCTCTTAAGAAAGACAAGCCCTGGGCTCCATGGGAGAAACCAAGCTGGCCCAGCACGGGGCTGGAGCTCAGGAAATTAATGGGAACTCAGTGATGAGGGTGGGGTCAGGAAGGATCCTGAGGATCACCTATAGTCAAAGAGGTCCTCTGGATTCAGGGGCCTGGATGGGCCTAGAAGAACAGGGCAGGTGTGGAAGTGTCAGCAGGGACTGCAATTCTGAAGCCTGAGGGTGGGCACCTACTGTTGGAGAGGGAAGCCGTGGGCAGGGAACCCAGGGAGACCCACAGCTTCTTGATGGGAGAAATTATAGGAGGCGGTTGCCCCCAAAGTCTTGTATGGGGCCAGGGTGGTGTTGGCGCACACACTAGGGAGGCAGAGGCAGGCAGATCTCTGTGAGATTGAGGCCAGCCTGGTCTACAGAGCAAGTTCCAGGACAGCCAGGGCTACACAGAGAAACCCTGTCTCAGAAAACAAAAATAACAATAACAACAACAAAAGTCTTGTATGGCGATTAAACTGTCCTCTAGAGATCATTTGACATGGCGGCACATGTCTGCAGCCAGCGCCCATGACGCAGAGACAGGAGGGATACAAGTTTGAGCCCAACCTGGACTACATAGTAAATTCCAGGTCATCCAGAGCCACACAGTAATCCCAGTGCTTGGAAAGCAGGGCAAATGACATCAGCCTGGTCTACATAGTGAGTTCTGGGCCAGATGGTGCTATATATGGTGAGACTCTATCTCAAAGACTAAATGAAGAGACACATACTTACAATCAGTAGTTCAAGGTCATCCTCAACTACATAACAAGTTTGAGACTAGACATACTGGGCTACAAACGATATTATCTTAAAAAAAGAGAAGAGAGAGAGAGAGAGAGAGAGAGAGAGAGAGAGAGAGAGAGAGAGAGAGAGAGAGAGAGAGAGAGAGGAGAGAAGAAAAGCAAAAGAAAAAAGTGAGTGTGGAGGGGGGGATGTGAAGAGAGGAAAAATACTGTCCTCTAGAGGGAGCCAAAGACCAGGCCATGTCTGGAACCTGCAGAGCAGACACACATACCTAACACAACTCTCCCAGCCGCTCAGGATTGCAGCCCCAGAAGCCAAAGGTTCTCTCTCACTCCCTAGCAGATCCTAAGTGGGCTCAGACTGCTGCATTTCTTCCAGGAAAGGAGAGTTGCACCCTGGGAAAGAGGGACACTTGCCTTCACCCCTGCTCTGTGCGTTCGGTCCGGTCAGAGATCAAGTAAGGTCAAGAGTGAGCTATGGGCTGGGTGTGATGGCACACGTCTTTAATCCCATGAGTTCGAGGCCAGCCTAGTTTACAGAGCGAGTACCAGGACAGCCAGGGTTACACAGAGAAACCTTCTCTTGGAAGAAGACAAAGGGTGGGGGAGCTATGGAACCAGGTGGGGTGGCGCACACGTGTAATCCTGCACTTGGAAGGCTTTGCTCAAAAGTACTGCGTTTGAGGATAGCCTGGGCAACACAGAGAAACTCTGAGTCAAATAAATAAAGCTTTAAAAAAAATAGAATCTTCTCTCATATACTACACCCCAACCACAGTTTCCCATGAAGCCAGAGCTTGGCAGTTAGACTAGAAAGGGAGAGAGAGAATCTATGTTAGGGTCAAGCCAAGGGGCACATTTACTTAACTGGATGTGGAACCAAGGTGGAGACAGCCCCATCTGTCTCACAGGCAAGCAAAGGAAACTTAGAATTCATGGTAATAGGCAGAAGGAATCTAGAGAGGCAAGAGTCTTCCAGAAAAGGCGACATGGAAGCTGAATCCTCCAAGATTCAGCCAGAGAGAAAGAGAATCTCTCTTGAAGCTGCTTGAAGCCCCAGAGGATTGTGAAAATCTAATCTGGAAATAGAGAGTGGCTTACAGAGGGGGAAGACATGGGCTGGAGTTACTACGAAAGGCTTTACCTGGTTTTGACTCTATCCCAAGGGCCACACAGCCTCTAAAGGGATCTAACTAAGCCAAGAGCAGAGTGAAGCCTCTTTACTATACCCCAGAGACCCTGGGCTTGCAGCCAATTCCAGAGGAGCGTCCAGTCAAAGAATGAGCAGGTGCTATCAGGCCAGATAGCTCAGGGTTATCCGGGAATCACGGGAAGAGGGGGCCAGGACTGTGGGGTACAGGGGGACTAAGAAGGAATGGGTGGGAGGAAGGTGGAAACCTGGGCCCTGGGCTGCCCAGAGGCTGTGGAGCCAGCTGGTAGCAGCGTTGAGTTATGGAAGGGCCAGTGAAGCAATGTGTTTGCAGAGCATTGCCTGGGAGGGCTGACAGGGCAGAGGGTGGTCTCCTTGCTAAAAACCTGGAAGCTAGGAGACAGACGGTTCCACAGAGGAGAGGGGAGAGGCAGCTAAAGGCACCGGGAGCGGAGGGAGGTACGGATCAGAATAATGAATCACACTAGTCTGGACAGGATCAATGCAGGTAATTGGGGACAGAGAGGGCACACCCAGAGCTCTTTCTCCTAAGGGTAGGCTCTGAGTAGGGTTACCACACAAAATACAAGACAGTTAAAGTGAGTTTCGGAGAAACAGTATTTGCCATGTTTAAGATATATTTATAGTTAAAAAAAAAAAACTTTTAAATTGTTTCTCTGAATAGCATGTATGTGTTTCTTTGTGTGCCAGGAATCAATCCCAGGTCTTTACTTGGTGTGGTAAGACCTTTAATCCCAGTACTGGTGAAGCTGAGGCAGGAGGATCACATATTTGAAGCTAGGCTGAGTTACATAACAAGTACTAGGCCAGCCAAGTCTGTATAGCATGACAAGATTCTGTCTCAAAACAACAAAAACAGAGGCTGTTGCTCTTCCAGAGGACTCGGGTTCGAGTCCCAGCACCCACATAGTAAGTAACAACTGTCTGTAATTCCAGTTCCAGGAGATCTGACGCCCTCTTCTGGCCTGTGTGGGCACCATGTGATGTACAGACAAATACCCATAACACATAAAATAAAATGAAATTTAAAAGAAAAAACAAGCAGATGGTGAGATGGCTGGGTGAGTCCAAGTCTAACGACCTGAGTCACATCCCAGGACTCAAATAATGGAAGGAGAAAACTGACTCCCAAAGGTTGTCCTCTGACCTCCACAGATGCATACAAAAAACAAATAACGTACATTTTTTAAAAAGCACAAACAATCCAGCAGAGCACGGTAGCCACGCCTTTCATTTCAGCACTTGCTTGGCAGAGGCAGACAGATCCCTGTGAGTGTGAGGTCAGCCTGATCTACATACAGCCAGGGCTACCTAGGGAGACTCTGTGGGGGGGGGGGAGGAAGAAATAAAGATAAAAAGCACAAACAAGCTTTGCAAAATGGCGGTATCATAACCAATGAGGTTTATCTGAGGCACTATTTTTGCTAACAAAAAAAAAAAAAAAAAAAAAAAAAACATAAAAACAACAATGCTCTACTACTGAGCTACACCTTGCCCTAAACTTTTGTTTTTTAACATCATTTTATTTATTGTGTGTGGGGTGGTTTGGGTTTTTTTGTTTGTTTGTTTAGTTGATTGGTTTGGGTTTTGAAGCGTGTGTGTGTGTGTGTGTGTGTGTGTGTGTGTGTGTGTGTGTGTGTATGTGTTTGTATGTGTGTGTGAGTGTGAGAGCGTGTGTTGAGATAGTGTCTTACTGTGCTGCCCTGACTGGCTGGGAAGTCACCATGTAGACCAGGGTAGTTTTGAACTCCCAGACATCATCCTGTCCCTCCCCAAAGTCATGTGCCACCATGCCCTAAGGGAAGTGAGTAGGGGTGCAGGCAGAGGTCAGAGGCGGACCCACAGGAGTTGGTTCTCTCCTTCCACCATATGGGTCCTGGGGCTTGAACTCAGGTGTCCGGCTCATCGGCCAGTGTCTTTACCCAATGAGCCATCTCTTCAACCTCATACCCCTGAAATTCTCTAACTGGCCATCCTATATTTTTATTTGTCAAGTCCAGCCACTCTCTCTGCCCTGTGGTGGAGACCTTCTGGTGTCTTGCAACTGACTTAGATTTGGGTCCTGGCTGCAAGTGTCTGCTCCTCCTCCTAACTCTGAATCAGGACCAGAGGGAATGAGCCCTTCCTGCTAGGTAATGAAGACAGGTTTGTGAAGGCAGCAGCAGACCAGGAGGGCAAAAGCTAATGTGGTGGGGGCTGATGAAGCCCCCGGAAATGAATTGTAGTGTTGATGTTCCACGGGGCAGTCTTCTGATGTGTCCTTAAGCATTCCATCTGTCTTTGAGAAATTATTTTGTCTGCTGAGAATGTAACTGAGTGCTGATTACCTAACAAGCAAAAGGCCCTAGGATCAAGCCCCAGCAATAGTCAGGCATGATAGTGCATGCCTTTAATCCCAGTACTTGAAGCAGAGACCGGTGGATCTCTGTGAGTTTGAGGCCAGTCCTGGTGAATTCCAGGGCAGCTGGAGCTACACAGAAAGGCACTATCTGAAGAAAAAAAAAAGGGGGGGAGATGAGGGTGTGGGGGGTCAAGCCCCAGCACTGGAAAGACAATAAAAAAATATTGACATGGTAGCTCATGCCTATAATTCTAGCACTAATGTGGCTGAGGCAGGGGGATAGCCATGAGTTTGAGACCAACGTAAGCTATACAGTGCATTCCAGGATAAACTGAGCAAGACCATATCTCCATAAATTTTTTTTTTCCTTTTAGACATGGTCTCACTATGTAGCACTGGCTGGCTTGAAATTTTGTATGTAGACCAGGCTGCCCTCAAACAGACCTAACTACCTCTGCCTCCTGAGTACTAGGATTAAAGACATGTGCCAGCGCCACCACACCAAACCATAGATAAGTTTTCTGATTCTATTTCCGTCTGCTGTCCAGCTGTTTGCTCATGGAAGGTTGGCACTTACCCACTTCCCACTGACCTCTCCCTCAGTACCACACTAGGAATCTGGCAGATCAAGCTGGTGCCTGGAAACACTAACGTTTACCTAACTGAAATTTTTAACTATTTACAGACGCATAGGCAAAGACGTCCATCAGATATAATGGTCTATTTGGGGGGAAATTTTGAAAAGGGGAAAAGATTAAAATTGTTATACAATTTAATCACTGGAAATACAAAAGAGCCAAAAGCACCTTGACAAACGTATCTCTATTTGCTGACCTTTTGGATAATCTTCTGATCCTTTCTCTGTGTTCACACACACATATGTGACACCTTTAAACAATAAATAAATCGGACCTACAGAAGGGGGTCTTGGTATTTAGGCAAGGTCATATTATGCAGCCCTGACTGACCTGGAACTCACTATGTAAAGCAGGCTGGTTTCAAACTCATAGCGCTCCCCCTGCCTCTACCTCCTCATAGAGCTCCGCCTGCCTCTGCCTCCTGAGTGCTGGGATTAACCACCACACCCAAAGGCATGAGGTTTTGGATGTGCTCTTTTTCATTCAAATCGTCGTTGAGATTATTTTGCTCCCAGGTAGGAGCACACCCTTCTGCGATGTGTGGCTGTCCACCATTCTGCTTGGCAGGTCTTCTGCTATGTGGACTCCCCCAGTGGCAGGCCTTTAGATCGTCTCCACTTACCAATGGTTTGTCTTCTGCGATGTGGACTCCCCAGGGACAGGCCTTTAGATCGTCTCCACTTACCAATGGTTGGTTTCATTTTGTGGAATGCTGAAGACTGAACCCAGAGCCTTACACATGCTAGACACCTTTCTCTACCCCTGAGCTCCACGATCACCCACTTCACCCTTTCAGGAAGGGAAACTGTGTTTCCTTTCCTAAGGTCCCCCAGGGGGCTGTGCGGCTAGGCAGGGGATGCACTTCAACCCTGGCATTTGCCAGTTGCCAGAATTCCTGCAGCCCCAGTCCACCTGGATGCTCATCCTTTCCAAAGTCATGGAGAGCCTCAAGTACAGAGAACATGGGGGCGGAGGCTGGGGACAATAAGGCAGACAGGACCAAGAATCATGGCTATTTACCCAAGGGAAAGAACACGGTAGAGAAAGGATCCGGGAATGACTGCCTCTGCGGGGCATGAGCACATATAATTTTTCAGTTGAACCTAGTGCCTCCCACATGTTAAGCAAATGCTCCCCAACCCTGAGGAGTAAGAATTTAAACCCAGTCCTTAAGCCCGTGTTAAGGCCACCTTGAGCTACGTAGCAAGTATCAGGCCAACTAAGGATAGACTGTGAGACAATGTCTCAAAAATAAAAAACAGGCCAGGCAGTAGTCATGCACACCTTTAATCCAGCGCTCGAGAGGCAGAGGCAGGAGGGTCTCTGCGAGAAATGAGTTCTAAGCTAGCCAAGGCTGCAACCTAGTGAGACCTTGTCTCAAAATAAAAAAGAAAGGAGAAAAAAAAAGGAAGAGAAGAGCCAGTGTCAAGCTGTTTGACGAGGCATCAAGAACCAACCAGACAATGTGGACCTTTTCTTTCTAGTATAAACTACCAAGGAAGGCTTCCTGAAGCCCAGAGAAGGGCCACTCATGGACAGAGGCAGCTGGGAAGATAACAAAGAATATATAAGAAGAGTGTGTGTGTGTGTGTGTGTGTGTGTGTGTGTGTGTGCGTGTGTGTATTATCTGGGTCTTTTGATTTTTATATGATTGAATTTTTTTCATATTTTTACATTTTATGGGGTGGTGTAGATATGTTGTGGAATAATCTTTTTGAGAGTCACTCAGATTGGTTTAATAAAAAGCTAAACAGGCCGGGCGGTGGTGGCGCACACCTTTAATCCCAGCACTCGGGAGGCAGAGCCAGGCAGATCTCTGTGAGTTCGAGGCCAGCCTGGGCTACAAAGCGAGTTCCAGGAAAGGCACAAAGCTACACAGAGAAACCCTGTCTCGAAAAACAAAAACAAAAACAAACAAAAAAGCTAAACAGCCAAAAGCTAGGCAGGATTTTCGGGCAGCAAGAATGCTGGGAAGAAGAAGAAGGGGGAGTCACCAGCCAGACATGGGAGAAGCCAGACAGACAGGGAAGGAGTTGGAAACACAAAATGAGATAGAGGTAAAAACCACATGGTAGAACATAGATTAATAAAAATGGGTTCATTTAAGTTATAAGAGCTAATTAGAAACAAGACTAAGGAGGCTGGAGAGGTGGCTCAAAGGTTAACAGCACTGGTTGCTCTTCTAGAGGTTCTGAGTTCAATTCCCAGCAACAACATGGTGGCTCACAACCATCTACAATGAGATCTGGTGCCCTCTTCTGGTGTGCAGACATACACGCAGGCAGAAAACTGTATATATAATAAAGTCTTTAAAAAAAAAAAAAAGAAGAAACAAGACTGAGCTATCAACCAAACTTTCATAATTAATAATAAGTCTCTGTGTCAAGATTTGGGAGCTGGCAGGAAGGACAGAAAAATCTGCCTACTAATATTGCCCAACATCAGGCTATATATATCCACAGAAGACCTGAGAAAGCATTAGTAAAAGGTTCTAAACACACAAAAATGGAGCCTAATGCGGCTTCCTAGTCTTGTGTCTCTCATGCCAGCCACAGCACAGAGACATGTCTCCTGGCAGCTGTCTGTATGCTTGAGCCACAAGTGCGCCATGAGCTAAGCCACGTGGTAGGTTTAAGGTTTTGCTCATGCAAACAGAAAAGGTTACAGATATGCGGTAAAGCAGCCGGGGGTAAAAAAAACCTCTAAACAGGTGTTTTTAACAATGTGTGTAGGCTTAAGAAATAAAAGAAAATGGGTATAGATAGTAAAAAATAGCTTAAAAATTAAAGTCTTTAAAGAGAGAGTAAAAGAAAAAAGCCATATGACGATGGGAAATACACAGGGAGTCTGGATCCCATGTAGTATTTCGTTGTTGTTTAATGTTTTGAATGCTGATGAGCAAAGGACAGCTGCAGATAGACACAGGATTGTGAACAGGACTGCTACATTGAACCAACTTAGATACTTTAGGGCTATCTTAACTTTAAAAGAGAAGCCAAAAAATAATTTATGTTGGGGAAGAAGTTTTGCTTTCATTCCCACAAGAAACAAGAGGCTGTGGATTTGTTCCAGGTTGATATGGATCAGGTTTGATCATGAGAGATCTCTTGAATATTGACAGGTGATATATATCGACAAAGTTTACAGCTGGTCTTCCCAGGATTTGGCTGTTATCTCAATTTTCTCAGGACCCCTAAAGATGCCTTTGCCCACAGAAAACAGGAAGCAGTCTAGAGAGCACAACGTCTACATTCCCAAGAGGTGGGATGGGTGGTTTTTGATTATTTGGTGGGTTATAGATGTTTGTTATCACTTAGGGGAATATAGGGATATAAGATAAAAAGATAACTATTAATCTCAGATATTTTACATTGGCATGGATTTTGGCATATTAATACAAATTTAAAGTTATTTTTGTTATACTTTATATATGTTTCTACTTTTGTTTGGGTATTGTGCTTATGTAGCTCATTTAAATTGCAATGTATAATTAAGAAATGAGGTTAGTAGTTAATCTATTCCAATCAAACTTGTAGTCATATTAGGTATGTTTTCAAGATTAAACAGGTATATTTTAGACAGATAGATGATTTTCAAACACTTCAAAAACCTATAGAAGCCAGGTGGTGGTGGCATACACCTTTAATCCCAGCACTCAGGAGGCAGAGCCAGGCAGATCTCTGTGAGTTCGAGGCCAGCCTGGTCTACAGAGCAAGTTCCAGGATAGGCTCCTAAGCTACACAGAGAAACCCTGTCTCGGGAAAAAAAAAAAAAAAAAAAAAAAAACCCTACAGAATATGGCATTTAAGATGTTTAATAACCTAAGGTTTTTCATGACAATGAGATCCACCTGCTCCTGGCAGCACCAGTTTACTTAATAGAAGGATGATGAGCATCAAAGAAACTCCATATAGAGTTTGCTTTCAATATGGGAAGTGTCATGGCGTGGTATATGTGTTCACGCGGGTCTGTGGGAAAGAAAACTCAGAGGCATCTTAAGAATGAATTTAGCCTTTCTTGGCTGCAGGAGAATCCAGCCTCTAAGGACTGAAGCATTTCCCCTTCACCCAGGGCATTTTTATTTTTCTCAATATTTACAATTTAGCAAGTTAATTTCCATATGCTCAAAACGACCTGAAAGAAGGCCCCCAAAATACAATGCCAAATGCAAATTCCTTGATTTATCAGGTACCACTGTTTTCCAGGTTTCCTGAGCCACGTTTTGCACAGACCTTTGATCTTTGGGAGACTCTGAGACAAGATTCACGTAGGGGACAAGAGAAACAAATAGTATCGGTTAAACAAAGAATGGATTAGGGCTAGGTGCTACTCTCTAGAGCCAGGCCAGGAGTAGCTCAGCAGGAAGGCAGCCACAGGGAAGTCTTGTCTTGACTGCTGACCGTATGCTGTACAGACTGGACAATCGGGACACAGGAAAAAGACTGCTGAACTTTGCCATGACAAAGCTGGACAGTCCTTTGAGATTCCTGCTTCACAGAAGAAGAAAGCAGCTGAGGAACTTTGCCAATACAAGGCGAGGCCATCCTTCAAATTTCCTGCTTCACTGAAAAGTCTGTCAAATACTCTAGACCTGTAGGCTGAAGATGGATGCCCCAATGTTGCAGAGGAACCTTAGGGGCCTGACCAGGCAGCAGATGTCTGTCGTTTTTTATAGGTTTGGAAGTGGCTTGCACTGCACTTCCTGTTTACTCAGGTAATATTATATCCCTCTGGGATCTTTGATGGAGTTGAAGACTAGGTAGTTATAGTTGCAGTTTTCCTTAGTTATGATAGAAGGTAAATTAGGTACAAAACTTTGGACTCATCAAGGTAGAATAAATAATGGAGTATTTTCTCCAAATATGCCAAATACAAATGGACTGGACATTGTAAATGTAATTCTTACCTAATAATTGTTCTTATTGTATATCGTTTTACTGTGTTAGAGTTAAAACCTTTCCTTTGTGTTTAGACAAAAAGGGAGAAATGTTGTGGAATAATCTTTTTATACACTGTGAAGAAATGTCACTTGGATTGGTTTAGTAAAAAACTAAACGGCCAATAGCTAGGCAGGATTTTGGGGCAGAGAGACTGGTGAATCTCCGTATCTCTGCCCTTCCTCTTCTCAGTGTCCTCTCTGCCCAGAAAATCCTGCCTAGCTATTGGCCATTCAGCTTTTTATTAAACCAATCCAAGTGACAAATCTTCACAGAGTACAAAAAGGTTATTCCACAACACAGACAAACACACACATGTGGAGATCTGAGGGAAGTTGTTGGGACTTGGTTCTCCTTCTACCATGTGGATGCCTGAGGTCAAATTTCCATCATCAGAGCTGCTGCTGGTGGTGGTGGTGGTGGCACATGCCTTTAATCCCAGCACTCAGGAGACAGAGCCAGGCAGATCTCTGTGAGTTTGAGGCCAGCCTGGTCTACAGAGCGAGATCCAGGACAGGCACCAAAACTATACAGTTCTCTGTCTGGATAATCCAAAAAAAAAAAAAAAAAAAAAATCCACCATCAATCTTGGTGGTGAGAACCTGCACCCGGTGAGCCATCTTACTGGCCATGTTTCTGGTTTTTGATTCAGGTTTTCAAGTAGCCCAAGCTGACCCAGAACTAGGCATATGTGGCCTGGAACTTCTGGTCTTCCTGCTTCCATTTCTCGGGTGCTGAGGTCATGAGATCATAAGTGAGCACCACCACACCTGGCTTTCCTGTTTTGGTTTCTGATTTTTGTGGGGGGTTTTGTTTTTTATTTTTTGAGGCAGGGCCTACATGTATCCCAGACTGGCCTCAGAATCCTGTTGCCTCAGACTCCTGAGCTGGGATTACAGGTGTGTACCACTATGCCTGGCTCTTCTGTGTTTGGTTTCACATGTGTGGGCAAGCACACACACACACACACACACACACACACACACCACACACACTGTTGTGCACACGTGAGCATGTGCCTATTGGGCTGGGTTAATATTTTCCTGCCTACGTCAGCATAGTCCCAGTCAGCGGGCAGCTTGCTGTGGGAACGTGCCCTATCTGATCTGGTCAGGGGCTGTGGGCCTGGAACAGTGGGCTTGGGGTGGGCAAGGAGCCCAATTCAGCTCTCTCGGGCAAGCCACACTCTTCACCCCCTGCTCAGCTGAGGAAGGAGGCAGGCCCAGAGGCCACATAGCTCCAGCATTGTGTGACTGCCGGCCTCCCCTCATCTACTGGGGGCTCCCAGCTGAAAAGCCTCCTTGCAAGTAGGCAGGTCAGCCCCTGACAGTTTAGCTCTGTCCCCGGGTGCAGAGACTCCAGGAAATGCTCACAGTTAACCGTTTAGCAGCAAAGCAACTTTGAAAGGGCCTTGAGAGCCTGGGGGAATATGGAACTCCAGAACCAGCTTCCCAGTGACTACACAGGGAGCCTGCTCAGAAGTCTGTGTGGGCAGCAGCTGGGATGCCAGCATCCATGGGCACCGAGCCTCAGCCAGGAAGGCTCTGTAGAACATGAAGACCCCAAGCAGGGTGGGGCCTTCTCTGTTCCTGTGTCGTTTGAGGGTCCTCCCACACCCACACTGGTCTCTGTGGTGCAGCCTGGGCCAGCTGGGATGGGCAGGCAGACTCTGTCTCTTCTGCTCCTGGCACAGCCCAAGATCCAGGATGAGTCAAACTCAGGTGTCCTGGCTCCTAGCCCGACTTGAGGATGTCCCAATGTTTATCTGAGCATGAACAGCAAGTATGCCACACGGAGGCAGGGAGGGAGGAAACCGCAACCACTGACTGGAGTTATTTCTCACAGCGCAGACCCTGAGCCTTCTCACCTGCCTCACACACCCCATCCCTACACAGCTTTCCCCTGCAGCCTAGGTGACGCTCATACTGACTCATGAACCTTTGGCTTTTTTTTTTTTTCCTACAGTAAAAAAATTTATGAGTTAAAATTTGTCATCATTTTTTTACTTAAATTTTTTTATGAGATGTGGACTAAGGACATTATTTTTAAAAAAAGCATCAAAGTGTGTGTGTGTGTGCGTGTGTGTGTGTGTGTGTGTGTGTGTGTGTGTGTGTGTGTGTGTTGAACCTAAGAAGGAAAACAGTGATTAAGTGCTTCACAGAATCTTCTGCTGAGCTGAGACCTTGAGCTCCCTTTGGCCCACAGCGCTTACATGTAAACAACTCAGGAGTTTCCTCAGGGTTCAAAGCATGCAGTCGGGAGGCCTGGCAGAGCCTACACATGACAATTGGTGTGTGGGTTGTGCATGTGAGTGGAGTGCTTGCAGAGGCCAGAGAAGGGTGTCAGATCCCCAGAGCTGGACTTACAGACACTTGTGAGCTGCCTGATGTGCGAGCTGGGAACCAGACTCGGGTCCTCTGAAAAAGTGGAACAGCTCTGACTGCCGAACCAGCTCTTCTGGCCTTGTTCTCTAGTTTTCTAGTTTTCTGTTTTGTTTTAAGATTTATTTTTTGCTGGGCAGTGGTGGGGCACGCCTTTAATCCCAGCTCAGGAGGCAGAGGCAGGCGAACTCTGTGAGTTCGAGGCGAGCCTGGGCTACAGAGTGAGTTCCAGGACAGGAACCAAAGCTATACAGAGAAACCCTGTCTTGAAAAACAAAAACAAAAACAAAAAATTATTTTTAAGGGACTGGGGAGATGGCTTAGTGATTAAGAGCACCAGCTGCTCTCCCAAAGGACCCAGGTTCAATTCCCATCACCTACACGGCAGCTCACAACTATCTATAACTCTAGTTCCAGGTAGAACACCAATGCACATTAAAAAAAAAAATTATACAAAAAGGATTGTGGAGGCTGGAGAGATGGCTCAGCAGTTAAGAGCACTGGCTGCTCTTCCAAAGGTTCTGAGTTCAATTCCCAGCACCCACATGGTGGTTCACAACCATCTGTAATGAGATCTGGTGCCCTCTTCTGGTCTGCAGGCATACATGCAGGCAAAACACTGTATACATAATAATTAAATAAAATCTTTAAAAACAACAACAAAAACAAAACCCAAGAGGATTGTGTGTGTGTGTGTGTGTGTGTGTGTGTGTGTGTGTGTGTGTGTAACAGAGAGAGCACTCAAGTGTGCAGATGCTTTTGGAGGCCAAAGGTATTAGTTCCCCTGGAGCTAGAGTTACAGGTGATTGTGACCCACCTGCACAAGAGCAGCAAGTGCTGTTAACTGCAGAGCCATCTCGACAGCTCCTTGTTTTGTTAAAACATGGTCTAGCCAAGTGCTGTGATGCACGCCTTTAATCCCGGCACTCGGGAGGCAGAAGCAGGAGGATCTCTGTGAGTTTGAGGACAGCCTTGTCAACAGAGTGAGTTTCAGGACAGCCAGAACTACATAGAGAAGCTTTGTCTCAAAGTAAATAAACAGACTGGTGAAATATGGTCTCACTGTGTCTTCCTAGCTGGCCTGAATTCGCCATGTAGCACAGGCTGGCCTCACACTAGAGCTGCTTCTGCTCTTGGCTCCCAAGTGATGGGATTGCAGTCATGCAGCAACACACCCCAGCATTTTTCTTTCTTTCTTTTTAACACTAGTTGACTTGAAACTCACTGTACTTACCAGGCTAACCCCAACCCACAGCATCTTGCTTGCCTCTGCCTCCTGAGCTCTGGGATTAAAGGCACACGCCACCACGCCTAGCTCCACCCTGTTTATTTTTAAGTGAACAGTTAGTAATGGGAATACATTCACATTGTTGCACAACCCATCTCCAGAACATTTTCATTTTGCAAAACTGAGATTATCTGCCTATTAAACAGCCTCTGACAACTGCCATTCTATCATCACTACGGATTCTGTTCCTCTGGTTTCCTCAAATTCCTGGAACATTCAGTATGTGTCTGCCTCATCTTACTTTCAATGTCCTAAGATTTCATCTGTGTCACAGCGTGTGTCAGGAGAGCCTCCTTTGAAGGTTGACTAAATTATAGTCCATGACTTAATGTGCTTAAAATACTGTTTATCCACCGTGGACACTTGGGTGCTTTCCCGTCTACACTGCTGGGAATAAGGTTGTTACGAACACAAATATTTCTTAAGGATGCAATTATGTGTGTGTGTGCGTGTGTGTGTGTGTGTGTGTGTGTGTGTGTGTGTGTGTATGTGTGTGTGTTAGCATTTTTGTCTTTTGGACCTCCAGAAAAATTTAATTCTTTTTTACAACTGTAATGAGACACCAATATACTAATGTTGCACAGTAAAGCATTTTCTTCTTGTATGTGTGATCCTAGCAGTTAGGAGGTCAAGGTCATTCTTGGCCATAGTAGTAGCTCAAGTTCAAGGCCAGCCTAGGCTACATGAGACCTGGTCTCAAAACCCAACATAAAAACAGTAATAATATTTTTTTCAGCCTGGAGTTCATTTTTTCTTTTCAAAAATTTTCTTCATTATTATTGTGTGTATCTAATGGACATGTTAATTCACCTGCTCCACCTCAGTCTAATTTCATGTCCCCCCTAACTACCCAACTTCTGAGCCCACTCCAAGGCATACAACTACCCACTGCATCTCTGGAGCCTTCCCTCTGGAGTCTGCTCCCTTTCAGCAGCTCCTTCAGTAAGCCCCAAGGTCCTCTTGCTGCTCAGCTCTGCTTCCATGACTCCAGGTCTGCCCTTCCCCAGGCCCCAAATCTATGCCATCTCCAGGAACCTCTATGCGCACCTTGCTGCCTATGCCCACCTCACCCATTCTCTACTTCAGTGATATTTCTCACCACCAAGCTGCCATGTTTCTAGATTAAAGTTGCCTAACCCTCCCTCCCCACCATGCATAGACATCTAGCCTTGCCACTGGACAACTTCTGGCTGGATGTGGTGTTTCCATGCCTTTACCACTTTTACAGATGTGATACCACTTCTGCTTCCCAGAGGATAGGAAGAACTCTGCCAAGTTCTGAAACCAACCCCAGCATCCTGTCTTCAGAACTCACCAATGCTTCCTGGTTCCAAGTTCCCATCTACACCTTTGCCACAGCCCTAACTTCCCTTGAAGACAGTCTTCCTGGTTGCCTTCCCTTCTGCACTACTGGGACAAGCACTGCATCCTTTCACTTGAGCACTGCAGAACATGAGCACTACAGTAGTTTAGCTGAGAGAAAAAAGAAGGTTGTTGATGAACGTGGTAGTTCAAATGTAACCGGCCCCCATAAGCTCGTAAGGAGTGGCACTATTAAAAGGTGTGGCTTTGTTGGAATAAATATGGCCTTGCTGGAGGAAGTGTGTCACTGTGGGGGTGGGCTTTAGGTCTCATATATGCTCAAGCCACGCCCAGTGTCTCAGTTTACTTCCTGTTGCCTGAGGATCAAAGATGTAGAATTCTCAGCTCTTTCCCCAGCACCATGTCTGTCTACATGCTACCATGACCCACCATGATGATAATGGACTGAAGCTCTGAACTGTAAACCACCCAATTAAATGTTTCCCTTTATGAAAGTTGCCATGGTCATAGTATCTCTTCATAGCAATAGAAACTCTAAGACAGAAATTGGTACCAGGGACTGGGGTATTGCTGTGATAGACCTGATCATGTTTTTGTTGGAGGGTATATGGACCTTGGGGCCATGGATAGAAAAACAGTTGAATGCTTTAAGTGCTGCTCAATGGGCCATAATAGTAAGAGCATGGAAGACAGTGCTCAGTGTGATTTGATGAACTGTGGGGGCCTGCCTCAAGAGATTTCAAATGAGAAGAATATTAATATGTGGTCTAGAGATCATTCTTGTGATATTTTGGTGAAGAATGTGGCTGCTTTTTGCCCTTGTCTGAAGAGTCTGCCTGTGGCTAGGGTGAAGAGTTTTAGATTAATTCCATTGGCAGAAGAAATCTCAAAATAGCCTAGTATAGACTCTGTTGTGTGGTTATTACTGGTCATTTGTATACAGATTTATAATAAAAAGGAACAAACTGAGAAAGGAAAAATACAAAATGTACAATTTGAGGAGAAAAGAAGCACCAGGAAGTGGAATGGAGCTAAATTCTGTGTTCAAGGAGATAAACAGATTAAGAAATTGAGTAAAGAGAGTGGTGCCCTCAGGGCAAGATCCTACCCAGCTAAATTTCCAACTTGTGAAAAGGAATTAAAGAAAAGTTTACAGCTAGGTGTGGTGGGTCATGCCTTTAATCCCAGCACTCAGAAGGCAGAGGCTGATGGGTCTCTAAATTTGAGGCCAGCCTTGTCGACAGATCCAGTTTCAGCACAGCCAAGCTTAGGCAGTGACTGAAACCATCGAAAAAAGAAAGTTGGTGAAGATGTAGTTGAATGAGGGGCCATGTTCCAGCAATAGAACTTGGCAGCTATAAAATTTTCCTCCATGACTAAGGAAAGCTGCTGAGGCCAGGCATGTGCCAGGGGTGTCCCTGTAAGGAGGCCTAGAGAGGCCATTGTGTGGAATTGTGAAGTTGAAACCTGGATTACCTTGGAGATGCCAAGATGTTGGAGATAGCAGAGCCATGGGATATCTGCTGAGGAAAGCTGCTAACAGATAGTGGAACCAGCCCAAGAGAAAGAAATATGTTGCAGTCAACAAAGCTTAAAGGAGTTGGAGATCTGAAGAGTGCTTTGACATCGGACATGAAGAAGCAGAGTTTGGAGTTTGCCCAGATGGTTTTTGGTCTTGCTTTGATCCAGTATTTCCTCACTACGCTCCCTTTCCTATGTTTTTGAAATGGTAATATATATCCTGTGCCATTATATGTTGGAAGTATGTGATCTGTTTTTTATTTTGATTTTACAGGGGATTACAATTAAGAGATGTCATGAATCTCAGAAGAGACTTTGAACTTTGGACTTTCAAACATTGTTGAGACTATTATGGATTATAGGGACTTTTGAAGTTGAACTAAATGCATTTTGCATATTGTTACTAGCTTATGGGGGCCAGGGAGTAGAAAGTGGTAGTTTGAATGTAATTGGTCCCATAATCTCATAGGGAGTGCCACTATTAGGAGGTGTGGCTTTGTTGGAGTAGGTAGGTATGATCTTGTTGGAGGAAGTATGTCACTGTGAGGGTGGGCGTTAAGGTTTCCTATTGTGTCATTTGACTTCCTGTAGCCTGTATATCAAGATGTAGCCAGCACCACATCTGCCTGCATGCTGCCATGCTCCCCAATATGATGATACTGGGCTGAACCTCTGAACTGTAAGCCACCCCAATTAAATGTTTTTTTTTTATAAGAGTTGCTGTGGTCATAGTGTCTCTTCATAGCAATTAAAAACCCTAAGACAATGGAGAAGATGATGGTAGATAACAATGTAATTGTGGCACAAGTAGACTTTTAGTTGTCTGATGATCAGGTGGGATAAGAAGGAAGTGAGAATGTTGATGAATGAATCAATAATGGATAATCATAAGGGGCTGGACAATGCTGGCACACACCTTTAATTCCAGCACTTGAGAGACAAAGGCAGGAGGATCTCTGTTAGAGGCTAACCTGGTCCACAGAGTGAGTTCCAGCACAGATTCTGAAGCTACACAGAGAAATCCTGTCTCAAAAACAAAACAAAACAAAAACAAACAAACAAAAGAATCAATAAGGGTTTGTGAAGAGACCCTCCTGAAATAGTCTACAGCTTGCTCAGCTTTTGACTTATGGTCTAAGTGACTCCATTGTCCTGCTCTATGTCTAAGAGGCCATCTAAAGAGCTGTTCTCCCCATCTATGCCCCTTCTCATCTTGGTTGTCTGGGAGATGGTCCAGTTATTTCTGGTTAGATGAAAGAGCTCAGCTTCCATCTTCCTGCCTGCTGTGCCAGGTACCAGGCACTGTCCGGTGCCCATAACCCTGAACAGCCTGAATACACTATATAGACTAAGCTGGCCCCAAACTCACAGAGATCTGCCTGCCTCTGCCTCCTGAGTACCGGGATTAAAGGCGTGCATCATCATGCTTGACTTCTGAGCCCCCGTCTTGATATCCCTCAGTGCCAAGACTGGGTATCTTTTAAGGCACGAGAGATCAGGATGGAGGGCAGGGATATCTGAGACGCCACCTGTACCAGGCCAGGCTAATATGGGAAACTAGGCCCTCCCCTCTGAGGGACAATGTATTATACTTCAGTCTCAAAGAAGGCTTTATCAATTGTGAAAAGGTCAGAGGAGCTAGAGTGTTGGGGATGGAGTTGGCAGAGTTGAGGCCCAGCTCAGGAGCTGCCCAACTTCAATACACAGGGACATGCTTTTATAGCATTTCTTTTTTCTTTGGAGGGGAGAGGGTTGACACAGGGTTTCACCATGCCAATACAATAGGTCAACCTGAAACTTACTATGTAGACCAGGCTGACCTTCAGCTTGCAGAGATCCTCCTGCCTCTGCCTCCCAAATCCTTGGAATACAGGCATGACTCCCTTATAGCATTTTTTTTTTTCAAAACAGGAGAGCCCCAGCTGTTCTGGAACTTAATATGTAAACCAGGCTAGCCTCCAGCTCAGAGATCTGCCTGCCTCTGCCTCCCAAGTGCTGGGATTAAAGGTGTGTGCCACCACTACCTGGCTTTCCTTTATAGCATTTTTTTTTCTTTAAAACATTTCTAAACAAAAAATTTAAACATGAAGAAATAGAACATAGACCCCTATGTAACCATAGTATAGTTTCTAGGACCAACACCTTTTTGTTTGTTTGTTTGTTTGTTTGTTTAGACAGGAACTGTCTAGGCCTATCTGTCCTGGAGCTCACTATGTAAGCTAGCTGGTCTTGAACTCACGGAGTAGAAGCATCAACATTTGGCACTCTAGTTTCATCTCTATTCTGGGGGGAGTGAGGGATTTTTGAGACAGGATCTCAAGTAGCCCAGACTAGTCTCAAATTCTTATTTTGTTTTATTTTTAATTACACGTATGGGAGAGTGCACATGAGTGCAGGTGTTTTCAGTGGCCAGAAGAGGACAATGGATCCCCTGGAGGTGGAATTACAGGCAATTTATTACAGTAAGTCACCTGTAATAGTTTGAATGTAATTGGCCCCCATAATCTCACAGGAAGTGCACTATTAGGAGGTGTGGCTTTGTTCGAGTGGGTGTGGCCTTGTTGGAGAAAGTATGTCACTGTGGGGTCAGGCTTTGAGGTTTCCTATGCTCAGAATACAGCCCAGTGTGTCAGTTGACTTCCTTTGGCCTGCATATCAAGATGTAGCCAGGGACCCTATCATCCTCCCCCTGGCCAACAATACCCCACAAAATCAGCAACCCCTAGAGGTAGAAGCACCACCTGCACCATTTGGAAAAAGAGGTGAGTGACTGGTCTCCCAGCTAAACTGACCCAATCTCTAGGCCCTAAGCCCCAGGGCATATCCTGTGCCCCTCCCCATCCCATCTCAGCCACATCAGCCTGCCAGCAGGTAAAAGTCCTGGCAGGACATTCCACCACTGTGGCCACCCACTGGACCCTGTAACCTACAAGACCCACTCAGCCACCCAAACCCATGGAACCCATCATCATCCCACTGGCCAATCATCCCCAACAAAATCAACAGCCCCTAGAGGCACAAACAGCACCTCTAGTATTTGGAAGAAGAGCAGCCCCCCATGAGCAGCCCTCTCCAGTAACATCAGTAGATCCCATAGGCATAAGTGCCACCCACAAGTTGGAAGAACAGGCACAGGCAAAACCCACACCAGTTGGATGAACAGACGCCATAGGCACAAGTAAAGCCCACATCAGCAAGAAGAACTATACGATATGCTAGATCTACACACCCAAACCCCCACAAACCTCAGCTAAGACTACCCTACTCAACCTGACAACCAGCCAATCACCAGAACCCTTGGCCATCCAGGCCAAAAGACAATAAAGGAAACAGACAATAAAGGAACAAAAGACTCATCCAACAAAGACATCACAAGAATTAACACCTGTTCCTATATTTAACCCAAACACAGATGGGTAAATGGCAGGGTAAGAATACATTCAACAACATAAAGAACCATATGGCACCATCAGAACCCAGTGGTCCTACAACAGCAAGACCTGAACATCCCAACACAGATGAAGCAGAAGAAAATGACCTTAAAAATAACTTTATGAAGATGATAGAGGCCCTTAAAGAGGAAATGAAAAATTCCCTTAAAAAAATTGAGGAAAAGATAAACAAAAAAATTGGAAGAAATCAATAAACCCCTTAAAGAAAGTCAAGAAAAAAACAATCAAGCAGGTGGAGGAAGTAATTCAAGACTTGAAAATTGAAATAGATGCAATAAAGAATGTGGTGGTATTGTATTCCCCAAAATATTGTGTAGCCTAATAAATTTATCTGGGGTCAGAGAACAGACAGCCACTAGATACAGAGGCTAGAAAATGGTGGCACTCATGCCTTTAATCCTAGCATTCCAGAGACAGAAATCCCTCTGGATCTCTGTGAGTTCAAGGCCACATTGGAAATGGCCAGGCATAGTGACACATGCCTTTAATCCCAGAAAGCGAGGCTTTAATCCCAGGGAGTGGTAGTAGAAAGCAGAAAGATATATAAGGCGTGAAGACCAGAAACTAGAAGCTTTTAGCTGGTTAAGCTTCAGGCTTTCGAGCAGCACAGTTCAGCTGAGAGCCATTGGGATATGAGGACAGCTGAGAAGTTGGCCAGGTGAGGTTAGCTGTGGCTTGTTCTGGTTCTCTGATTTTCCAGCTTCACCCCAATACCTGCCTGGGTTTGATTTTATTAATAAGACCTTCTAAGATTCCTGCTACAAAAGAAAACAAACTGAGGAAATTCTGGAAATGGAAAATCTGGATAAATAAGCAGAAACTACAGATGGAAGCATAACCAACAGAATTCAAGAGATGGAAGAGAAAATCTCAGTCATTGAAGACACTAGAGGAAATAGATTAAATAGATCAAAGAAAATGTTAAATTCAACAAATTCTTAAGACAAAATATCCAAGGAAATCTGGGACACCATAAAAAGACCAAACTTAAGAATAGAAGGGGGGCTGGAGAGATGGCTCAGCAGTTAAGAGCACTGCCTGTTCTTCCAGAGGTCCTGAGTTCAATTCCCAGCAACCACATGGTGGCTCACTACCATCCGTAATGAAATCTGGTGCCCTCTTCTGGCCTGCAGGTGTATATTCAGACAGAACACTGTATACATAATAAGTAAAAATAAATCTTTAAAAAAAAAAAAAAGAATAGAAGGGATAGAAGAAGGAGAATTCCAGCTCAAAGGCACAGAAAATATATTCAACAAAATCATAGAAGAAAACTTTCCCAGCCTAAAGAAGGACATGACTATGAAGGTACAAGAAGCTTACAGAACACCAAATGACTGAACAAAAAAAAAAAAAAAAAGGACCCTCACCACATAATAATCAAAACACTAAACATATAGAATAAAGAAAGAATATTGCCGGGCAGTGGTGGCGCACGCCTTTAATCCCAGCACTCAGGAGGCAGAGCCAGGCGGATCTCTGTGAGTTCGAGGCCAGCCTGGGCTACCAAGTGAGTCCCAGGAAAGGCGCAAAGCTACACAGAGAAACCTTGTCTCGAAAAACCAAAAAAAAAAAAAAAAAGAATATTAAGAGCTACAAAGGAAAAAGGCCAAGTAACATATAAAGGCAGACCTATCAGAATTACACCCGATTTCTCAAGGGAGACTCTGAAAGCCAGAAGGTTCTGGGTAGATGTTTTGCAGACACTAAGAGGCCATGGAAGCCAGCCCAAATTACTATACCCTGCAAAACTTTCAATCACTGTAGTTGGGGAAAACAAGATAATCCACGACAAAACCAGATTTAAATAATACCAATTCACAAATCGACCCCTACAGAAAGTACTAGAAAGAAAACTCCAACCCAAGCAAGTTAGCTGCACCCACGAAAACACAGGCAATAGATAATCTCACACCAGCAAATCCCAAAGAAAGTAAACATACACACACTACCACCACCACCACCAAAACCAAAAAATAACAGAAATTAATAATCACTGATCGTTAATATCTCTTAATATCAATGGACTCAATTCACCTATAAAAAGACATAGGCTAACAGAATGAATGCAAAAACAAGATCCTTCTGCTGCATGCAAGAAACACGCCTCAACCTCAAAGACAGACATCACCTGAGAGTAAAGGATTAGGAAAAGATTTTCCAATCAAACAGACCTAAAAAACAAGCTGGTGTAGCTATCCTAATATCTAGCAAAATAGATTTCAAACTAAAATTAATCAAAAGAGAGGGATAAGTTTATTTTATATTCATCATAGGAAAAAAATCCATCAAGATGAAGTCTCAATTCTGAACATTTATGCCCCAAATACAAGGGCACCCACATTTGTAAAAGAAACATTACTAAAGCTTAAATCACACATCAAACCCCACACACTAATAGTGGGAGACTTCAACTCCCCACTCTCACCACTGGATAGATCTGCCAGACAGAAACTTAACAGAGAAAATAGGTAACTAACAGATGTTATGACTCAAATGGACTTAACAGACATCTATAGAACATTTCACCCAAACATAAAAGAATATACTTTCTTCTTAGAACCTCATGGAACCTTCTCTAAAATTGGCCACATACTCAGTCACAAAACAAATCTCAACAGATACAAAAAATTGGAATAACCCCCTGTATTCTATCAGATCACCATGGCTTAAAGTTAGAATTCAACAACAACACAAATTACAGAAAGTCTACAAACTCATGGAAACTGAACAACTCTCAACTGAATTACCACTGGGTCAAGGAAGAAATAAAGAAATTAAAGACTTCCTAGAATTCAATGAAAATGAAGGAACAACATACCCAAACTTATGGGACACTATGAAAGCACTGCTAAGAGGAAGAAAGTTCATAGCACTAAGTGCCCACATAAAGAATTTGGAGAAATCTCACACTAGCGACTTAACAGCACACCTGAAAGCTCTAGAACAAAAAGAAACAAACTCACCCAGGGGGAGTAGATGACACGAAATAATCAAACTGAGGGCTAAAAATCAATAATAGAAACAAAGAGAACAGTACAAAGAATAAATGAAACAAAGAGTTGGTTCTTTGAGAAAATCAACAAGTCAGACAAACAGTCATCCAAAATAACCAAAAGGCAGAGAGAGAATATCCAAATTGATAAAATCAGAAATGAAAAGGGGGGCATAACAACAGATACTGAGGAAATCCAGATAATCATTAGGTTATACTTCAAAAACCTGTACTCCACAAAATTGGAAAATCTAAAAGAAATGGACAATTTCCTGGATAGGTACCATATACCAAAATTAAATCAAGACCAGATAAACAATTTAAATAAAACTATAATCCCTAAGGAAATAGAAGCAGTCATCAAAAGTTTCCCAACCAAAAAAAGCCCAGGGCCAGATGGTTTCAGCGCAGAATTCTACCAGAATTTCAAAGAAGAGCTAATACCAATACTC